>NC_139668.1:4895725-5078225 GCF_951799395.1 Argentina silus
CCCTTAGTGGCACCACGATGTGTTTGATTAGGATACAAAGTCCACAGTGTAATGCAGAGCAGCATCAAACACACACACACACACACACACTAGAAACTCCTACATTGCTATGTCAACATTTTTAGACAATAGAGAATAGAACAGAACAAACATGATGTACAGTACATAGACACCAACCATAAATCATCGATGCTTAGCTTTGCTAAAAAGTCTATCTCAGGCTACCAATATGGTACTGTAGGACAGATGTTCTTCTAATCAGGCTAAATCCCAGACTGACGGGTGACCACCAGCTCTGAACACGTTTGTGCCGCCTTGACCCATATACCATCAAGCCGAGGGGCTTTCACCGTTTGGACTTGGGTTTGGGCTTGGTTCTGGTTCACAATTCGAACTGGCCGTTATAGTTTGCTAAATACAGTCAGTGTGTGTGTGTGTGTGTGTGTGTGTGTGTGTGTGTGTGTGTGTGTGTGTGTGTGTGTGTGTGTGTGTGTGGTGTATGGTGTGTGTGTGTGTCTGCTTTTTGGTCATTTCTACAACAAGAGGTAGATATCACTTCTTGAGCTTTACTGTCCGCAGGCATGGGGGATGTCCAAAACTGTACATACTGTATCCTTCTAGCAGAATGCTCCCTCCACACACACACACACACACACACACACACACACACACACACACACACACACACACACACACACACACACATATACACACACACAATGTATGCTCTACTAGACGCTGACTCAGTCTCTGTCTGCTGGGTTGTCTACTCTCGGCCACACTGTTGCATCACTGTGTAACACACCTGGCTCAATCAAGCTCAACTAAAGCTTTTGAAAGCACACACACCCTTCACACACACACACACACACACACACACACACACGCACGCACACGCACGCACTCACGTACACACACACACCCTATCACATACATACTGTAATGGCGGTTAAATCAAGGCTGTAATTCTCTCTGTCTAAAATGAAGAGGGAAAGAGGCCATATAGTGAGATCAAACAATGGTTTCTTTTTATTCAGAGTTGCCTCACCTTGCTTTAGACAATGGTTCACTAAAGACATCATGCATGTATATGTGCACAGATCAAACACCCGCCCGGGCCAAGATATAGTACAAAGTACCGACAAGCGGATCATTTCATTGGATCGTACATCGCACATGGTCACAGAGGGCCAACCATAGAGCTTCCTATTGGCTGAAGCCCCCTTGCTTGTTGGCTAGCTTTCCAATCAGCTGCCAGAACTCGAGGAATGTGAGCTCCCCGTCGTTGTTTTCGTCCAATGAGCCCATGAGTTGGTCGATGGCGCCTGGGTCGTTGGCATTCTGCAGCCAATCAGAGAGAGAGAGGACAGTGTGAGTCATTCAGGTCCGCTCTGGGTGAGCAGACAGGCTGCATCAACAGGCTGCTCTGCCATCTAATGGTCGAGAACTGGACATGACATACAGTTCACTACTCATGAGTTCTTCAAACTGGTTTGAAATCCCAATTGTTTTACCTTGGATGTATACAATGTGTTTAGATTGTGTAGACACACACAGACACACACACATACACACGTGTTTGTTAGCATTCCTCATTCCATTCCATGCTGTGTGTGTGTGTGTGTGTGTGTGTGTGTGTGTGTGTGTGTGTGTGTGTGTACTCTTTTGCAAGACAAAAAGAAATAGAAAAGCAGAGGGACTTTCTGATCACTTAGATTGTGTGGCTTGTGATGGGTGTTCTCCATCAGTCCTCCGATAGTTAACGTACGATGCTGTGGTTAAGAGTTGCGTCAAGTCATGTGATGTGGATGGAAAGGTAGAATTAGGTGCAGAAGAGGTCTGGCATTACCTTGACTAGATTAGGTAGTTGAGATTTCACCAGACTGCAGAGCTCCTCCTTGCTAAGGGTGTTGGAGGAACCATCGTTCCCAGCGAAGCTCTTGAACTGGGAGACCAGTTCATTGATAGCAGATTCCATTGTGAGGTGATGTGATGGGGGTTGACTGCAAATGACCAAGGAGATAAAACAACAACAACAACTACACCATTACACCTTGACACAGTTGATTGACTAGTTAGCAGTAGGCCAGTAGCAAACCATTGTCATCAGTTTACGAAGCATATCACATTTATGATTTAGAAAAAGTATCCCAATTTACTTATGAGTTACAAGCATGTCTTCAAATAGATAATGTGTTACATATACAGGAGTGGATTCTATAGCCAAGAACAGTTTTACAATGAAACACCTGAACACAGATTTAGAGACAGAGAGAACGAGAGAGAGTGTGTGTGTGTGTGTGTGTGTGTGAGAGAGAGAGAGAGAGAGCGAGAAAGATAGAGAGAGTTTGTGTGTGTGTGTGTGTGTGTGTGTGTGTGTGTGTGTGTGTGAGAGAGAGAGAGAGAGAGAGAGAGAGAGACAGACAGAGAGAGACAGAGACACAGAGACAGAGAGAGAGAGAGAGAGAGAGAGAGAGAGAGAGAGAGATGCAGTTTTAGATGATAAGGAAGTGCATGTTGTCTCACCTGATGGACTGTTTCCAGTTGAGGTATGGTACAGTATAGTGTGGTTGCAGTAGGTATGGGGAACATTGAAATTCTCTCCTCTTTTATTCCCTCCTTTTCTCGCAGACATCAGCGGAAAACACATAACATGCCCTCCTCTTCCCCATCCATCAGGATATTCTTATCTGATTTTTGGATTTTCCATAACACTCTGAAACACACGCACACACACACACACACATACTTACACACACACACACACACACACACACACACACACACACACACACACACACACACACACACATACACATACACACATTCACAGACACACACACGCACACATATGTACACATACACACACACACACACACACACACACACACACACACACACACACAATACCCTTATATGCATTCAGACATATAAAAAATAATAAATCACAAACACACTATGCCAGTTTTGTGCCACCATTGTTGTGTCAGCACAAAACAAGAGAACAACTTGTATAACATTGATGACAGGACAAAAACAAAAATGTCAGTTGCTTTGTCTGCTGCGTTGGGGATTCACACAAACACCTTACACATGTCAGGTCATTTACATCTGGGGACTCATTCAAAACTGAATCAGCATAAATGAATTCATAAACATCTCTCCAACCCTAATCTTGGACCCCAGAGAGTCTTAGTGACTTAGTGAGACTACTCAAACTCCTCATGACGACAAAAATGGTTTGGATGAAGATGTTGTATCAGCAAATCATGCAGAGATCTACTACAGGAGTGCAGTGCCCATCTACATATGTAAATACTGTGTTTGTACTGTGTTTTCTCAGGAGTGGGCTTAGCAGGAGAGGCTGGTGGAAGTAGAAATCACACGTGTTAGATTCCATTCCTTATTCCGTTCCATGCATTACAATGAGCCTGTCCTCCGATTTCTACCCCCATCAGCCTCCCCTGCTAAGCACACTCCTGAGAAAACACGGTACCAACACATACATTGAGCAAATCATTATCAGTCATTATCAATCATTATTAATCATATTATATCTTTTGGAGTCAGATATAACGTAATGTTGACTTGAGCCAGTAGGTCATGTGACCTCTTATGTAGAGTCAGCATTATCATGTCTGTAACGGTTCCATGCATTACAATGAGCCCGTCCTCCGATTTCTACTTCCAACAGCCTCCCCTGGTTCATGTGGAGGTTTGTGCTTGACCAGGTGTTTAAGAGATGAATGTTAGGTATGACAGCCTCTGCAGCTTCAAAGTCTTGCACAGGAACATCATTCATTCACACTAATCTGCTTATCTTGGATCTGCTTATCTTATCACTGAACCAGTGCAGCCACACCGGTTTGGTCACTCAGGGTAAGGCTTTGTGTCTGTCTGTCTGTCTGTGTGTGTGTGTGTGTGTGTGTGTGTGTGTGTCTGTGTCTGTGTCTGTGTGTGTGTCTGTCTGTCTGTCTGTCTGTGTGTGTGTGTGTGTGTGTGTGTGTGTGTGTGTGTGTCAGAGTACATGTGCATGTTTCTTACACTGTAAACACAGCTGAGTTATAGTGGTTAGTGTCACAAATACCAATGTCTGCCATTGTGGGGATGTAGAGTATAGGACAGGAGACATGATGTGCTTGTGTGTGTGTGAACCAAACTTTAGTCCACTATCTTACTATGTACATTTAGCTGATGCAATGTCAGTGTATTTATCTTGTGATAAATGCCCCCCTCTATCAAACCCGGAACACTTATTTACAGTTGCCTGGTGGACGCCCTGAGAATATCGCACCTCGTCTGTTGATAACACTTGATTGTAAATTCTATGCCATTGTAATGGGCAGTATATAGGCCAAAAGGCTTCTCCCATTGATACTGGTCTCTGATGTGTGACTGTGATACAGGGATGGTATATAAGGACGCAAAAGAAATACATTCGTTGAATTTTTGGTTTAGGTCTGCATGCACCAACTCCTGTGTGTCCGGTTCTGATTAAACAGCACGACATACTCCGGGTGACCAGGTTTTCACATTAATTCACATGAATGTTATTTGTTAGTGTAGACAGTCATCAGACTTCAGGTATTGCACCAAGTACTGTACACTAATAGTTGGTAACACGTAGATAGTCATCAGGCTAAGAAGGTATTGCACCGAGTACTTTAAACTTCACAATTTCATGCAACTCGGCAAAAGCATATTGTGATTCTGGTCTGTAGCCTAGACTCAGGTCCTGTATGAGTGTCTGTCATGCAGGGGTGAGCGAATTATTATCAATCATTATTAATCATATTATCGATTTTGGAGTCAAATATAACGTAATGTTGACTTGGGTCAGTAGGTCATGTGACCTCTTTTGTAGAGTCAGCTTTATCATGTCTGTAACCATCTGGAGTTGATTAGGGAATGTACAGTTCTTTTTCCCTCTCCTGTCAAGTTCCCTTTTTCACCTCTTCAGGGATGTGAAAATAAGATTCCACACATTTCTGCACATCCACCCCCTCCTCTTCCTCCTGCTTTTCATTCTCCCTCTCCAGTAAGTGACTCATACACACAGATAAAAAGATACATACAATGATGATAAAGGAGGTTGTCTCAGGCTAAAATAATTTATTGTAATCATAACTTAAAAACTAAACACAAACCTTCTAAGAGGAGTAATGGAAGCTGCGAGCGGTGACATGTATGACAAGGTCTAGTCATTCAGCTAAACTTTTTACACATAAACTGGGTCTTTTAAATGAAACGCAAATCTGGGACCTAAATATTCTATATAGAGGCTCTTCCCATTGTAAGAGAACATTGTTTGACAAAGTAATACATCCCCAATTTCAAATAAGTTCATGCCTCTCAAAAGTTCTCTCATGTTATTGTGACATTTTGGCTGTTTACATTTGAGGAATACAACTTCATTACCTTTGCTTATGTTCAATCATTCACATTGCTTATTATCTTAAACCTGTAGCCCCATCTGCAATTCTGGGCATCACTGGTAATCTTAGGTCAAAATACTTTTACATGGACATGTTTTAAGTTCAACCAAAATAATCTCAAAGATGCCTCGCTTAACATGTCAAATTCAATCAACCAAATGTGTAGTGTAAACCCTTTTACATTCACTCTCTTAAAAAAATCACTATTAGCAGGACAGTTGTCAATCACATGTACTAGCTTTAACTCTTTAGCTTGAGGGATCAATCGATCAACCAATTCAATAACTTGTCAAACACCTTATGTCAAACCAAAAGCGTTAACATTAATTTATAAGTAAAGGCACAAAAGCAGTTAGTTGGCAGACACAAAGTGTTGTTCTTTGAAAAATAAAATACCGAAAAGACACATTACAACATTTTCACATTTTATACTGGGACACAAAAGAGCCACTTCACAATAAGTAAAGTCTCTGTAGATGATAGTGTGATAACACACAAAAAAACAATAACAAAGAATAGGAAATGGTCACCCTGAAATGTACCGATTCAACCATCTTCTAAAGTACTTTCAATTGTATTGAAATAGTGAAAAGTGATAACATGTACCACGTTCTTAGTTTAATAACATAACTTAAGTTAAACTCAGCAATGTGCTATACTGTAAAACACTAGCAATCAAGGACATCTATGTGGAAAATTACCAACTCGTATTATGATACTATTTTCTTATCTACATAAGAGTAAACAAAACATCTAAAAAGGTAAATGCAACCAATCATAGTGCTCAACCAAAATCCCAGTGATCCAAATATGTGAGAAAATATCACTTAGCTAACTGTAGGTGTGTCAAAAGTGCCAATGGCTTTGAATTAATCTATACATCTACAGTATGGCTATTGTTAAACTGGGCCAAACCGGGCTTTACCAGAACCAGTCTCTACCATGTTAGAACAGCACAAGCTTGGTCTTAGAGCACAGAATTGGAACTTGAGATCCTGCGCGTCACTCTGACTTTCACGTACAGTAAATCACGCATTGATGTCAATTTAGTTATGCTTGCGGGTCTCAAGTTAGGATTCAGCCCAGAGTGAATAAGAGGCCTGTGTCAGAGAGAGAGAGAGAGAGAGAGAGAGAGAGAGAGCGAGAGAGAGAGTGAGAGTACTGGGCCTCAGTCCTGTCTTGGCGGAACACCCTCTTCTTTCATTAAATGTTCCAATCCAGAATGTTCTGCACAGTTTGCAGTTAAAAAAAAAAACCCTGACAGTTGTGCTCTCAGGGTAAGACAATTAGTCAAAAACCAGAAGGAGCTAAGCACTAAGACACAGCACTGTGTGTTTGCCTATCAAATACAGCTGACACAGAAACCTGTTTAACTTGTTTTGACACTAAAGCGTGATAACACTGTAGAGACTGATTCATGATCAGTTCACACGGCCGTATACTGTATCTGACCCTGTTTGGATCACAAACAGCAATAATCCATTCAGCAAGGTAGGACAGTGGAGAGCTGGTGGAGGTAGAAATCGGAGGGCAGGCTCATTGTTAATACCGTTCCCCAATCCCATTCCATGCATCACAATGACACCGTCCTCTGATTTCTACCTCCACCAGCCTCCACTGCTGTAGGACTTGGCAATGGGAGACATGAACCGACAGAGGTAGGTAACAACTTAGTCCCGAACAGACAAGTATGTGATTTAGTTTCGCTACGGTAGTAATTATAGACTCAGAAGGACAGGTTTACAAGATGCAAAAACACTCCTTGCGTCGGAACATACAACTAAAGCCCTCAGAGGAGACTAGGCTAGGCAACACAACACTTGCTGTAAACCACCATTGAACACCATTGTATCTTGGTGTTCCCGTTTTCCTTCACATCCATCGTCTATGTATATCTATCTAAGCAGCGGCTGCAAACTTCCACAGAGCCTCTCTCTCAAACTCCTCCATGGCCTCCTCCAGAGCGTCATCGTCTTCCTCCTGCCCTTCGTCCTCCAACATGTCCGCCATGTCCTCCAAAACGTCCGCTACGTCCTCGACGAAATCGCTGAACATCACTCGGTCGTGGACAAACACGCCGTCTTCAAAGAACCCTGCCGCCAGCTTGCGAATCTTGGCCTTGCTCTCCGGAGAGGCCCCCTCCAGCTTGGTCAGATAGCCCTCCAAGAGCTCCTCGAATTCGGACAGCTCCACTGGGTAGAGCCCCTCCTTGTTCGCGCAGTCCTCAATACCGCGACAGGCCACCAGAGGGTGAACGTTGTGCCTGAGCTTCTCCTCCTGGTGCTTCCAGAAGTCTGTGTGGTCGTGCTGGTGAGGCTGGTCCTGGGGTTGGTGTTGGTGTTGGTGTTGGTGTTGATGGTGGTGGTTGGCGTTCTTCTTGAACGTCTTGGTCTGCCAGGGCCTTTCCCTTTTTCTTTTCTCTCTATCCATCCTTCGCTCGTCCTTCTTCCTCTCCCACTCATCCTGGCGGGACGACTCCCTGTGAGAGTTTTGTTTGTGAGGCTTCCACCCTCCATTTTGCTTGTCTTTGCCATGTTTCCGCTCCTTCTTCTCCTCCTCCTCTCTTTTCCAGTGGTCTTTTCCGTTGTCCTTGCCCTTCTTTCCGTTCCTGTACTTAGCCCCGTTCTCCCACGGCTTCTTCTTGGCCTCTTGGCTCCTCCTCCCCAGTCTCTCCACCTGTAATACAATAATAATCATTATAATATTAATAAGCCATTTAGCAGACCATATATCCAATATCAGTACAGTACAGTGAGTGCATACATCTTGTTTGTATATATGGTCCCAGCAGGAATTAAACCTACAACCTCGGCTTTACCAGCACCATGCCACCCAGGACCTCACCTGTTCAGTGAGCCTCTTTTGCATCTCTGCCAGGCTGTCCCTCACGCCCTTCTTGTGTCCTCCCTCCCTCCCTCCCTCCTTCTTCTTCATCCCCTCCAGCCTCTTCCTGCTCTCCTCCAGGAGGGCCTTCTGCCGCTGGAGCTCCTCCTTCAGCCGGCCCCCATCTCTGGGGTCCCGTCTTCCCTCAGCACCTGCTGCCGCTGCGCTCTGGTTGCTCTTCCCAGGTTGGCCAGCGGGGGGCGGGGTTGTGCTGGGGGCGGACGTTGCAGGTGTTGGTGCATCCTGGTTGGCTAAGAGAGGGTGGGGGGGAGGGGCAGCGTTTCAGTGAATTACAGCTGTCATACCAGTGGCTTGTGTTTCATGCATATAATATGGGAAAAGGCCAGAGAGTCACAACAGGAGACTCAAAGCTCCATTGAAGCCTAACCATACATTTCCATAGAGCTGGGTCCTCCAACTCCGGTCCTGTATAGCTCCTACTGGGTGTGAAGGCTTCTGCTACCACCCAACATTAACAAACCACACTTCATTTGATTCACATAATCAACTAATCATGGTCTTCAGTCTGGACCATGGTGAATTAAATCGGGCATGTTAGTGCTGTGTATTATGACAACCATTAATAATGAATGGGAGAAATAGGAGCTTGGCGGTGATGAATAATGAACAGATTCAGTCACAGTGAGATTTTAAAATATCTACTCAAAATGTATACACTCACTTTGGATAAAAGCGTCTGCTAAATAGCATCCAGTGCCCTGCGTAAATATTGGGACAGTAAAGGATTTTTTCTTCTTTTGACTCTGCACTTTTTGGATTTGAAATCAATGAATCTGTCCCATTACTATTGGTGCTCTGAAATCGGGGAACTATGTATAAAAAGTGTTCGAAATGGTAAAAACAAAATGAACACAAAAAAAAAAAAAAAAGCTGAGAATCTCTACTTCAACCTCATAGCAATTGTTTGATTTCAACTCCAAACTTTTGGAGTATAGTGCCAAAAGAAGAAAAAATGCTTCGCTGTCCTATTAATTACCCAGGGCACTGTACCTAAAATGTATTCACCTGCTTTGGATAAAAGTTAAATGCCATATATTATATATTGTGATGATGATTATAAATCTGCTACCTGCTGTAAGCTGGGTAAGCTCGGTCACTCTGGCTCTCAGAGTCTCCAGCTCTTCCTTGAGGCCAGGCAGGGATGACAACTCTTCTCTCATCTTACTGTTCTCTACCTCCAGATCTCCTTTCCCTTCCTCAGGGGCCTCTGCTGTTCCTTCCTTCAGGGCCGAGTCTAGCTCTTCTTTCTGGGACTGGCATGGGACAGAGAATAATATAATACAATATAGGATGCATAATTTAGCAGACACGTTTATCCAAAGCCATTTACACAACACTGAGTGCATACACTGTTTGTACGTATGGTCCCAGCGGGACTCAAACCCACAACCTTGCTCTACCAAATGAGCCACTCGGGCCCATAAGATACATTCTGTTGCTCTATGGTTAGAATGTATGAAAAAAATCTAATAATAATAATAATAATTGAATTATAACTGTTCAAATATGGTGGTGTGGTTCGTGGGCTGACCTGGAGTTGTGCTTCTAGTTGGGAGATCTGTTGGTTTTCTTGGGCCAGTTTATCCAATACTTCCTTCATCTCCTGAGGGTCTCTGCTCAGCCACTCCTGTCGCGTAGCACAACACATATTCAATCACAGTTAACCTTGTACATCTGGATACATTCTAATCAAAACATTTATTTACCAGTTGTATTAGTTAGGTGTTAAATGAGTGATTAATACCACTACTGTACTTATGCCCTATGTCCATCTGTGGTGCAATTCCTCCATCTCCCATACAACAATGTATCAGTATCAACATAACAGCAGTAGCACAAGAGGAACTGATGAGTCGAGAGAGAGGGGGGGGGGGTGAGAGGAAGAGACAGAGAGAGGGGGGAGGGGTGGAAAGAGGAAGAGATAGATAGATAGAGAGAGAGAGAGAGAGAGAGAGAGAGAGAGAGAGAGAGAGAGAAGAGAAAGAGAGAGTGGGTGGAGAGAGGAAGAGACAGAGAGAGAGAGAGCGAGACAGACAGAAAAGGGTGGGGGGGGGGGGCATGGGGGGTTGGGAGAGAGTTTGAGTTTTAACACATCTTTACTGCACACTAAGTGAATGTTACATGCGTACATGACAGCACACCTTGCCTTCTCAAAAAACAAAACAGACATCTGACACACCCAAAAAAAGAAAGAGAGGAGAGACAGACAGACAGGCAGGCAGGCAGGCTGACAGACAAACAGACAGGCAGACAGACAGGCAGAGGAACACACCTGGTTTTGTTCTCCATCTCCCAGCTCAGATAAGTCAGAGTCGTCTGTCAGAAAAGAAAAAACAAATCTTCTTATCATGTTCAACATCATATCACCAAGCAAAATGCACATACCCTTCTTGAAATAACACAAGGTACTTCCAATGTAAACTACACCAACCATTGCCTATGATTTTGTCATTAAAAGCATATGTAAATGTCACTCAGGGAAATTATTTGGCTCAACTGTCTCTCTGACAAATAGAAAGTCAATACTAACATTTGCATGTCCAACCAAACACTTTCCCAATAGGTTATGTCCTAAACTTAGCTTACCCCCCCCCCCCCCCCCCCCTCCTCCCCTATATACACACACACACACACGCACACACACACGCACACTCACTCACTGAACACTTTATTAGGAACACCTGTACACCTTCTCATGGTGTAGGTGGTGTAATAGTGTGGGGAATGTTTTCTTGGCACACTTTGGGCCCGTTAATACCAATCATTGCTTGAATGCCACAGCCTATTTGAGTATTGTTGCTAACCATGTGCATCCCTTCATGGCCGCAATTTACCCATCTTCTAATAGCAACTTCCAGCATGATAATGCACCATGTCACAAACTGGTTTCACGAATATGACAATGAGTTCAGTGTTCTTCAGTGGCCTTCCCAGTCACTGGATCTTAATCCAATAGAACACCTTTGTAATGTGGTAGAACGGCGATTCAGCTTGAAAGTGCACCTGAAAAATCGGCAGGAATTGCGTGATGTCATCACGGACCAGAATCTCAAAGGAATGTTTCCAACATCTTGTGGAATCAATGCCACAAAGAATTGAGGCTGTTTTGAGAGCAAATGGAGGCCCTACCCAGTATGAGTATAGTGTTCCTAATAAAGTGCTCAGTGAGGGTATATATAAGTGTACAGTAAGAGCATGGGCAAGCTGCCATGAGCTGAGCATAAGGGGTGTGACAACATTATCGCTGGGCAGAGTGAGTGAGAATTAGCCAGCTAGCGAAAAAAGCTACAGCTGCCATTTTACATCTCTCGCTCTCTCTCGCTCGCTCTCTCTCTCTCTCGCTCTCTCTCTCTCTCGCTCTCTCTCTCTCTTGCTCTTCACGTACCATTATCCAGACCAGTGAGGACACCTGTAGGCATAGCACATCTTAGGTCATCGGAATCTAAACGTGTTTGTATGGTGCTATAGAAGCGCTTGATTGATTTGAGGGAGATTATTTCAAATAGAAATAATTGTGTTTGTATGTGTCCGTATGTGTCCATACTGTATCCTGGTAGCGCCTCTTTTAAGACACATAAACAGCAGAGGATGAAGCCAATGGTTACAGTCCTTTGGGTTGCAGATGGAAACAGAATCAGGTGCTAGAATGACTATCATTGGATGGATGCTTTCAGGAGAATTAGCTATCTTAGCTTTTACTAGAATCTACATTATTTACAATGAATGAATAAATGCTGTAAATGAACGACTTTATCTGACAAAAAAGAAAAAGAAACATATAGAGTTGCCTCAGCCTTTTGAGTACAACTATACATAAACAAAATGATCTAGGATTAAAAACACAATAAAAGTCTACTGACTTATTTCCATTGTGACCCTTGTTCAAGTCTAGTGTGCAGCCAGATTGGACAGCTAGCAGTATTATCCACAGAAGATGTTATCAAAGGAGTATGAAACCAAGCCAATGTGTGTTACAACAAAACACCTGTGTGTTTGAAGTTAATAAATCAAAACGGGCTGAAACAGAGAGTGTATTTGGGCTGAAGAAACGTGACTGGACTGACCCGAGAGGAAGAGGGAGCCCAGACAGAGCAGAACCAGCGCAGCCACGATGCACTTGTTCAGAGAGAAGCCCCGCTTCTCCTCCTTCCGCTCCGCTAGATGGAACTCCACCTCCTCCTCCTCGTCTTCCTCGTCCGACGTTCTCCGGGGGGCCGCGAGGGACGCCGCCGTCACGTTCCTCCGTCTCAGTCCATCGTCATCGGCGCTGGTGTCACCTCTCCCGAGGTCAACGCTACTGGGGGACCCTAGGGTGGGGGGAGGGTGGGGGGGGACAGAGAATATGAGAGGCAAAACAAAAATCACTGAATATATTGGGATACTTTATACAACGTATGTAAAGCTATTATAAACTGACCATTGTCCTGAACCAAAACTCCAGCCATACAACCTTGACACGAATAATCCACTGAATCTATCTTTGGCACAGTACACAACTTCTGGCACTAGATCTATTCCAACCAACAGAAGACAGCGGACGATTAAACGGTTTAAACAGTTCACTCAACAAGAACTAAGGGAGCTTTGAGCAGAGTGGCCCTAGAAGCCACAGTCTTAACGTCATCTAACGGCAGAAGGCACATTCCCACAAACTAACCACAGAAGCGGTGAATACACAGATGAAAAAAAGCCAACGATACACAGTACAGTAGCATATGCTGCCATGACGCTATTCTGACGTACAGTCGTTAAAAAAAGGGCAACAAATGGCTGAAGAAAAGCGAGAAAGAGCTTGAATGTATAGTACTTCTATATATATCTATAGATATATATTTTTATTTTTTAATTTTTTAAGTAGGGCCTTTTTTTCACTACGTAACAACTAGTTTCATGCATGGGCCATGGCGCGTTCTAGTTCATCACTAGGAGTACATGCATCCTGGTTGCCATACCAACATATCCTAGTCCAGTCATCGTCCCGCTGCAGATGAGAAAGAAGCTCACCAACAGATCCACCACAAGATAGATACTCACAGGATACTCACCAGGAGAGGCTGGTGGAGGTAGGGATCGGAGGACGGGCTCATTGTAATGTATGGGACGGAATGAGGAATGGTATCAAACACACATGGCTGAGGCTGAGGCTGAACACGTGTGTTTGATACCATTCCTCATTCCATTCCATGCATTACAATGGGCCCTTGATTTCTACCTCCACCAGCCTCCCCTAGTGGTATTCACATGGAGTCAATTTGACCCTAGCTGGCCCGGGACACCCAGGCTGTATCTGAGGAGAGGGATCCAGGCTAACGTTTTACCTGTGATCCAAAACAGCAACAACTAAGTGGACCCGGTTGTGGGACCCGAATTTTATCCAAAGAATCAGTTGAGTTGACATGGGGGGGGGGAGTGTTAAGTATGTGTCATCTCTGTGGAAACATTGTCTTGACTTCTTAACTCTCAAATGAAAACAACTGCTATTTACTTGTATTATCTTAGATTGTGTCTCCTGTATGTACAGGTACCCTCCTTCCATACCTTCTTCCTTTCCAACTTCAATCACTTTCTCAGGTAACTCTGTCTCTTCCTTCTCCAGTACTGGCTCCTCCTCCGCTGCCTCCTCTGAGCCAATAGTCTCTGGAAGGGGACTTTCAGGGGCGGGGCTTAAAGGCTCAGCAGAGCTCTCTAGGGAGGGGCTAATGTCAGGAGAGGGGTCAGAGGGTGTAGGGGCGGGGCTCTCTGTGGGGATGCTTAGGTCAGGTTGGGCACTAGACAGGGGGCTTTCTAGGGCAGGACTCTCAGGGGCGGGGGCTGTTTCAGTTAGGGCATCCAGGGAGGGGGTCTCAGGGATGGGGGCCGTCTCAAGGGCAGGGCTGTCAGGGATGGGGGGCATATCAAGGATAGGGGTCTCAGGAATGGGGGGGCTCAACTCAGGGAGGGGGGGGCTGTCAGGGGCAGGGGTCTCAAGGATGGGGGTCTCAGGAACGGGGGGGCTCAATTCAGCCTCGACCTCAGCCTCAGCCTCTGAGGGGTGCGGCTCTGCGAAGGAAGCACGGAGCGGACCCCCCAGGTCGACGGGTATGGCGGCTAGTTGGTCGTTGTCAGAGGGGGAGCTGGTGACCATGTCGTGAATGACAGGGGGTTGGCTCTCCAGGTCAGAGTCTAGGGGAGGCTGCGCGTGGCAGGTGGCAGAGGGGCTTAACAGGGTGGGGCTGGAGGGGAGCGGCCCCTCACTGGCATCAGGCGCAGTTTCCTGACAGACCTGGGGATCAGATCAGAGAGTAAAGGCCGCAAGATTAACAGTCATCAATAATGAGGCGTTATTATGACTGACTCAATTCAAAGCTTTTACTTGATAACCAGTGGAGGTAGAAATCGGAGGACGGGCTCATTGTAAACGCATGGGACGGAATGAGGAATGGTATCAAACACACGTGTCATCCCATGCACTACAATGAGCCCGATTTCTGCCTCCACCAGCCTCCACCATTGATAACAGAGTACTCCACCCCCCTCTAAGCAGGTCTTTATCAGAATTATCAATTCCAGACAGGCTGAAGACGGACGGACTGCTGAGAGCAGTGCGTTCATGAAGGACTAACAGACAGATGAATGGAACGACAACACACACTAACCTGCTGGCCCTCCTCTGACAACACCGTCTCTATCAGAGTCTCTGTGTCGCTTGGCTTCGTCTCCTCAGTGGTCCCTGGAACAACATAACAACAACAACAACAACAACAATAATTGTTAGAATTTCATAATGATACATAAATAAATTTGATGTTAACAAAAGACAAACAAGATCTATGACAGTTAACAATGACTTCATTGTACGACAACATCCAGATGTGGAGAGTGACTGAGACAGAAAAGCACTCCAGAAAAAGGGGACAAGTGAGACAATATTATTTCTCAGTTGTTAGGAACATGACTCCTCTCTGTCCTCTCCTCCGTCCTCCACTTGTGTCCTACTAGAAAAGGCATTGGAGGAGAAGATCTAGGTTCCTCCCCTGACATATTCTACTCCAATGCTTTTTTTTTGAGGATGAAGCAAGTGGAGGACAGAGGAGAGGACAGAGGAGACGACAGAGGAGAGGACAGAGGAGACGACAGAGGAGACGACAGAGGAGAGGACAGAGGAGAGGACAGAGGAGAGGACAGAGGAGACGACAGAGGAGACGACAGAGGAGAGGACAGAGAGGAGTCGTGTTCCTAACAACTGAGAAAAGATATCAGTGAGAGAGAATAATGACTATCCCATAATAATACCAAGCAACAACAGCAACAGTTTGATAATGATATGTCCAACAACATTCAAATATGGAGACTGATTGAAACATACTCCAAAAAAGAGAAAAGACAAGTGAGACAATATTAGTGAGAAAGAATCATGACTACACCTGCCGTCTCCTCTGAGAGACTCGGGGCGTCTCCCAGACTCTCAGTCCCATCATCCACTGGGCCAACATTCTCAACAGCAACTTCCTGTAAGGCAGTGGGCAGGGATAGGCTTAGGCCCTCTGTCATGTGACTGAAATAAAGACAACTTGAGAATAATGCCGACCTTCTAACCTTTTCTCGCAGTTGTTAGGAACACGACTCCTCTCTGTCCTCTCCTCCGTCCTTCACTCGCTTCGTCCTCAAACATTGGAGGAGAATATGTCAGGGGAGGAACCTAGGTCTTCTCCTGCAATGCTTTTTCAGTAAGACGCGAGTGGAGGACAGAGGAGAGGATGTGAGGAGTCCTGTTCCTAACATTTGAGAAAAGGCTATAGGGTCTGCATTCTTTTTCTCAAGTTCTCTTTATTTCATTCACATGGTAGAGGTCATTTGACCTCTGAATTGTGTGAGGAATACATAGATTAAAAGGGTTAAACAATAACAAACAAAAAACTATGTAGTACAATAGACAGGGATGAGGAGCTAGTGTGAGATTTGCCATGTAAGGGATAGCGTAGCAGACAAAATCAATATCAACTCATTGTTCATTGATCTTTCCATTCAGTCACCCTCCTGATTCTCCATCAACCATCACATAATATGTGTGGTTCAAATAATCATGAAAAATAATACTTTTATAGCGCTTCTTAATTCATTTTGTGTAGCTTCTCTCTTTTTTCCTTCAAATTGGTAATGGAATGCATACAATTCTAATATGACAATCAAAGACACCACAAATGTTGCCTTAACAACTGTGCAAGGTTGTGTTCACATACAGATCCCTCGTCGTCATCATCATCATCATCATCGTCCCTGTGTTGGCCACTACGGTGGCTTACCCATGGAGACAGGTTTTGCCATAGGTACTCGTGCTGGAAGCATTAAAATCCCAGAAATCTGAAGCCACGCCCCTCTACTGGGGTACGGAAATCAAGTTTCCCCACTGGCCTTCACTACAAATCGTTTACCATTGGCCACTTTCGAAATTCGCTGTTGTTGATATTTTTATATTTCACTTTCTTTTTTTCATGACTTTGGGGTGTCATTATCAACATAGTTAGCAGTCATCACCATCAATCACCTGCATCACATTTAAAAAGACGATTGGAAACCCCACTTCGTAGGGAAGGGATGGGCAGGCTTACCTCTGGGGAGAGGATGGTCCAGCTGTTGGTGGAGGACCCACTGCTGCCTGTGCTGCTGCTGTTGTCAGACATCGCCCCCTGCAGGCTCAGCTCAGCACAGCAAGGGGAAGTTTCAACCTCTTTACTCTGTAGATGACACATGATAGATGTCAACTCATCATGAATGACCTAATGGGCCAATTATGTACCACTGTATGCTTGAAGTATGTATTAGAATGAAATGTCCACTTTGTACTGTATCTTACTACTGTGTCTCCAACTGGCTGTGGATTATGATGAAAACATATTCAGCTGACAGGTGTGAATGAAGTCACACAACATGAAACGCGATCTGTTAACTTGTCTTATCTTAATGAAAATACTATGCTTATCAGATTTACGTCAAATCATTTAAATCCAAAATTCAATAAGTTATGTTTATTGGGAATATAGTTATGACAACGCCTATATTCACAAAGACTACTTAGCCTACTGCAACATGGTTGCCACTAAAGCAGTTACAGTAACATAACAACACAACAACTGTAGGCTAAAAACGGTTAGGCCTTTAGAAAACAGAACGCTGTTCCCTGCATAAACGGTCTGCAAATCTCTGTCAGACATGTCCAAACATGGACAGACCCCAAGAAGTAGCACGTCGTTTGCAAAGCTAAACAACAAATTCGTACATTCTTACTATTATTTGCGGGAGAGAGGGAGAAGCTGTCTGTTTAGCTGTCAAACTGTCGTGCAACAATCACTTTGCAAAGCCCACACATGGTAAACAAAGCGCTGTTCACTCAGTAAATACTGTCTCTCTCACTCTCACTCTCTCTCTTCCGCATTCACAACCTACGCAATATTAGCGCTTGAAAAAAACTTGTCATAAAACATGTAAATAACAGGTTCTTACCCTGTCTGCTTACACTTCACAACTTTCAATCCGGACGACGCTTGGCTACGTTTTCCTAATACACAACGTTCCTGCTGTGAATTTGGGAACTTCGGGAATTCTAAACTGCGTCACACCAGTGGAGCTGCGTCTTTTCCAATGGGATGTCAATATGGTTGTACTCGTCACCGCCCAAAAACAAGGGACATCCAATCAGAGTGAAGTGTCGTGTCAGGAAAAAGACGCGTCTTTCAGCTTGATTGACGCTCGCAGGTGAAAATGACAGGCGATGGATATAGACCGCTCGTTTCATTGACTTGTGGGAACTTAACACTGATGATACCATGCATGCATGCACATATATACTGGAGGGAGAGGCATCTTCAACCAGCCGTACATTGACACGTCTGCACAAGGCTATATTTGTCGGGACTTCCCGACGGACTATCCCCCCGGCCCCTGTTGCATGAGATTAGCCATTTGTTTCACCATCGCCCCTTCTCCTCTCAGTGTAGTCGGATTCTAAAATAAGCGTATTGTGTATTTGAAACCTGGGGTCGTTTGCAACCCTTTGATCCCCTTGCTCCGCTATTAGGCTATGTTTGATATTCAAACATACACTTGTATGTTCCCTACACTGTGGCAGCATCAGAAGGCTACCTCTTGTGGATGATTTGAACATTGACTCTTGGGAATGATTGTTATACTGTATAATTAAGCCACATGTCATGTAGTAACTGCAGACCCACTGTCTAATCTGAATGCCACATTGAGAGTTCCACCAGGGGAAGATAAAGTTATTCTGTTCTATTCTATTCCAAACCTCCACATTCAGTCAGAAATTATGAGATTCAATTTGTTTCCATCATCGTCATTGAGATCTACCGAATAAGGGGCATGCATTTGTATATCTATCACCATAACATATTAAATGTATCTATTAATCACCCACTTTTTTTGCATTGATTTTGGAAATTGGACATTCCAACATGAATCGGCCTCGATTATGTAATGATCACATTGTATTGGGTCACTTACATAATAGACAAAATTACATAATGAAATGACAATGTTGGTCACATCCAAAATCGTGTCAAAAGATACAGTAGCCAATCGTCTTTGAACAGTCTACTATCCAGTGAGAAACGCCTAGCTGGGTCATATGATCATTTCTGCGAGAGGCTAGACCAATGGGAAGCAGCAGGGACTTTTGAATGATGAAAGGCGGGATCAGTCAGATTACGGAGGGAAAACTCGCAGTAAAGCGTGAAGAAGGGAAAAAGGTCCAGCCGACAAACAGGATAAGACTTGCGAAATTGGAATAAATCGTTGACCGAGAACATTCTGCGAAAGACAGTTCCTTGTGATATATTGTTGCATTTTTCACCAAGCTCTGTACAATCAAGACTAGCTACAGTCATTACAAAGCGAGAAAAGGTGATTTGTTGATGATTCGTGTGCTGTTGTCAAAGCCACTAGGCTAGCTTGTAGCCACTCTTTTAGCTGGTTAGCTAAAGCTAAAAGTTGATGGAGGATTATTAGTTTGCAACATTTCGTGAAAACCTTCAGTGAGTTAAATTATGACCATGCATTTCGCTTGCTTGTGGATTTAAAAACCGATTTATCAATTGTTACAACTTCTTGATGTGATGTAGCATTCTAGCCACACTAACTTCCATCTTCGTCCTAGTTAGCTACACACTACTAGCCTTCGGAGTGGCTCATCATTGATGAGTTGGCGATCAAAATGACGTGACTTGTCAAGGTGTCTTTACGGTTTATTATGCTGGGTTGCTAAAATGATTGTGTTGATCTTTCCCAGGTCGCCATCATGTCACAGAAGCAGATCTACTATTCAGACAAATACGATGATGAAAAGTTCGAGTACAGGTAAGGACTTTTGGATTACTTCATCCATGGGTTGCCCTTTTAATACCATTGACGTTGCTTTGCAAGCTATATATATATATATATATATATATATATATATATATATCAATGGCTTCGCAGTTACAATACTATCTATCCAAACTGGTGATGTTGAACATGATGACCCACAGTAGCTAATGAACGAAGTGGCAATTTAATTTATCCACTGCAGGCACGTGATGCTGCCCAAAGACATCGCCAAGCGCGTGCCCAAGACCCACCTGATGTCGGAGACGGAATGGAGGAACCTGGGTGTCCAGCAGAGTCAGGGCTGGGTTCACTACATGATCCACCAACCAGGTACAGTGAGACCACACCAGCACCATAGACTTGTGTATATGAGCGAGACAGACACTTAGGCCGGTTTTACACACTATAGGGCCAACCTGAACCATACTGTGCTGGCTTGGATATGTTCTTTTTGAGTTGTCCCTTTCAGTGCTGTTTCGGTAACTATGGTGGGTGTGTAACCAGGTCAGTACAGCTCAGCTCAGATCAGATCTTCAGAGACACTGACCGATGTCCTCAGGCACTGTGTGGCAATAGTGAATACAACAAAACAGACTGAAGAGTAGGCATACACACACACTGAATTCTGGCACTTGAGTGTTTTTTTTGCTACCTTTGTTAGACATGCATGTTTTGGGTCATCACTTTTGGCTGTAGACTGATTTAGAATGAGCCAAACACAAGTTACTTATTTTATTATATGGGTTAAAGTAAGATAATACATCAACAGATGTGGATTTGGTTCCAGAGGATAGTACATGAAGGTGTTCATGACATCACTTGATTTCCAGCGTGTTTTCCTCAAATGGTGACATACACAATTCACCTGTGATGGGTGGGGAGATTCCTGGTTGCCGTCTTGTGTTGCAATATATCCAACTTTAATCAGCCATTTCAGACGAAAACCTACCCAGCGATATATTCCTACGCACTCCTTGCAGCTCAGTTCCCAAACATCCTGTACAGCAGGTACCTCCAACTCCGCCCACAAAGGGTGGAGGCAATTAGTTTTATTAGGCACAATTAGGGTTGATGATGCGCACTGCACACCTGCAAAACAAATTGCCTCCACCCTTTGTGGGAGGAAGGATGTCCACAATTCACCTGTGATGTGGAGAGATTCCTGATTGTAACACAAGATGGTGCTCAGCAGTCACATGACAGAGGCTCTTCAATCAGTCTTCTGTGCATGAAAGAATGGCATTTGTTAATGTGGAGGAGTGGGGCTGGATTGTCATCAGGGATAAAGTACTACTTTAGTTACCACACCTTCAGGAAACGGACCCCTGATCAGTTCAATCTTTATTATCCCAGGAGGAATTGTTGAAATCCTTCCTCACATAAGTACACAACTACATAACGCACCACAGTACAACATTCATACTACTTTTAGGCTAATTGATATGAATTCAATTCAAGTAAGCTTTATTGGCATGACAGGTAAAAATCATGATACTCTTCACTTCACTACTACTCCTGAGGACTTAGAGGGCCAGTAGATGAGGCATAGAAATGCATATTCATCTCTGTCAAAGACGGTAAATACAATGACTCTGTCCTCTGATCTCTACCTCCATCAGCCTCACCCTGATTGAGATGTATTGAGTTTACGGGTGGATCCCAGGTGTCCATCCACTACAAACTTGACTGACATGCGTGCTCTAAATGCAGCGGGAGAAACACACCTGTGTCTAAAACACACAATGAATGATCAGCCAGAGACAGACAATACTAGGACAGGTGGTAGGTGGAGGTTGGGGGACGTGCCCAGAGGAGAGGTCTGTCGACTTCCCTGATCTGTGGTTCGTAGAATGGTCACCAGAAGGGTACTCTACGAAGCGAGCTAAGGGTTAACTTTGACCAAATTTAAACTTGGCCATAACTCAAGCCTGCTAACTTTGGGTGATCCTGAATATGTAAAGCTCGATTTGAGGTATATCCTTCTGGCAGTCTACTTCATAAGTACTACACTGTGGGTGTGTGGGCGCAGATTTGCACAGATTTGCATTGATGTCAGGGACAGTGAGCCAAACGACGACACAGAACAAGTAACTAGATACTAATCTCTCCTCGAGGCTAGGGCACACCCACTCAACCACCTCCCTCTCACATCTGTCTGTATAAACAGTATACCACCATACAATATGATATGACCTACAGGATAGCTTACTAATGGACACTTGTGCTGTTTGGGCTCATTTCCCATTTTTGACAAGGGAGGGATTGTACATGTGGGTAATGCTGTGTCTTTTGTCGTTTTATTGTGTTCTTATATAAACTATGGTATTGTTTGAAACTGGTTGGTGGATTGCATATTTCTTTCTTTCTTTTTTTTCATTTCATTTTGTTGTTCTCTGTAAACAGGGCCCTGCTGAAAAGGAGACTCTGGTCTCAAGTCAAGTTTTCCTTTTTAAAAATAAAGCTCAAATAAATCAATAAATACCTGTCCTGTCTATCCAACACAGTATACTGCTCTACCATATTAAATCTATCTACTGCTATACAACAAAGTAAACAGGTGTGCAGTGTGAACAAGATTGTCCCTTATCTCTTTATTTTATATGAATTTATATATTTTTATTTTATTTTATTGTAGTTCATTATGTGTGAATAAAGTCAACTGAATTAAGTATTCACTCACTCTTTTCTTCTTCTTCCTTCTTCTCTCCCTCTAGAGCCCCACATCCTGTTGTTCCGCCGGCCACTTACTACAGCTTGACCTTCTGGAAAGAAAAAGAGAGAGGGGTGCGAAGGAAGAGAAGAGATGATGATGGTTGGAGATGGAGTAACACACCTCCCGTGGATAAATAAAGACTATTTTCTAACATGTGTAAATACAATATCATCACACGCACTCTACAGTGGAGCCAGTCAGAGTCGGCTCCAACCCCACTGTTGTCACCCACTGTCAAAGGCTGTCGCATGTTCTTCACGGCCTGTTTGGAAACCTTTCTATCGCTGCGTCTGTATTATGTGTTGTTATTCCAGGCAGCGTTTGTGTGACCAACCCGGTCCGATGTTTAGGAAGAGAAAAATTAAAAGTACAATTTATGCCAATGCTTTTTTCTTTTCTTTTTTTTTCTTTTCTTTTATAAAGTTTCTAGAATTACGTCACCTGTCCAAGATATGGTTTATACTGTATTGGAGTTTAAGCATGAAAGCGGGCTTTGACTGTGCAAAAGACATGTTTCCAAAATGGATGTTTCCGAAATGGGTGACTGATTTCGAATACTCAATATGGCACTTGATTCAAAACATGTTTTGGATACCTTGGATGTATCATGTTAGTTGTTTCATGTGTATGTATGCATTCCTTACTCTAAACCGACGTAGATTATGGTAGAGTTCTCATGGACATTGTAAAAGGAGCTCTTTGATCAATTATGCTGCATATATGAGTCATTTGGATGATTTTAAACATATTAGCACTGTCAAATTAGAACCCCAGACCTTCGTTTCAATGTCAATGATTGTACCAATCAGCTGCTCAGTATTTATGAATTATTTTACCCCTGAAATAAACATTTTAACTTGGAAGTTGTCTCTCTTTATTTGGATGTGGTGATTGTGAACTGTTCATCCTAGTTTTTAACATTAACAAATTAATGTGGCAACACCCCCCACCCCTGGCTTTGGCCAGTGGAGGGCAGTATAACACAGCTGAAGATAGTAAAGATTAGTAAATTACCAGAATTATCTCCACGTCTAAACAAATGTTACCGAAATGTATGATTTCAGATAATCGATATATGGCACTTGGTTCATAACATGTTTTGGATACCGCTCATGTCAGTTGTAGCATGTATATGCATGCACTCCTTATTATTATTATTTATTTTACTTTTTTTTCTATGTTGTCTTTTACTTTATGCACTTTCAGATTATTCTTGTATAATGAAAATCACTTTATAAATGCAATAAATTATATTATTATTATTATTATTATGACTACTACTCTAAACCGACGTAGATTATGGTAGCGTTCTCATGGACATTATAAAAGGAGCTCTTTGATCAATATATGATCCATTTTTTTTTTTTTAAACATATTAGCACTGTCAAATTAGAACCCCAGACCTTTATTTCCATATCAATGATTGTACCAATCAGTTGCTCAATATTTATGAATTATTTTCCTCCTGAAATAAACATTTTGTTGTCTCTGTTTATTTGGATAAGGCGATTGTGAACTCTTCATCCTTGAAATGAAATGGTTGAACCTGAGAAAAAGAATACAGTATAAATAGGTAGTTCTGCTTAAATGATTTTATTTTTTAATGCTAATGTATGTATCAAAGACGAGGTAGTTCCTTCACGCAAACCTATGGAGCAAGTTGCTTGCCTGGCTAGCCAGTCTGACAAACATTGCTATCTTACATTTTAGAACTAAATAGATACTGCAATTTCAACGGCGATGTTACCCGAGAACGTCTAAAGAACCAGAATGACAGCATACAGAGAGGGTAGGGTTGAGCCCGAAGACGTATTTAATAGTAAGTAATGGGGAGAGGGGTAGGGGAGAGAGAGATAATTAGAGTAGTCGAGAGTCGGTCCAGGGTTCGGCAGGCGGGCGGGTAGTCAGACAGGCAGGGGTCAGACAGGCAGGGGTCGGGCAGGCAGACAAGAAAGGGCTAGGTCCGTGGAAGGTAGACGAGGGGAATCCGCGGAAGACGAGGGTTCATGGACACTCTTCTATATGTTAGCTTACTGGGAAGCTACTACCATACAGTTTACATCTATCCAGTCCTTTCAGATCCTCATGGAGATGGAGAGTAGCCTATATTTAAGACAACAATTTAGAGGCGGTTTCCTAGACACAGATTAAGCCTAGTCCTGGACTGAAACATACCACATAGAGATCCTCTAGATTATTTTCTTTTTTAAATATAGGACAATTTTTTACTTTTAAATGAATGATATATAGCTATTGACTTTTCGTATTGACTGCCATGTTAAATCTAAAACTACCCAAGCGCTGGTTGATGGTTTCTAGGGACGCTGTCCATGGCTTGTGCTTGTATTGGCAGTGATCGACACAATGTTGCCTTCATTACATCTGGCTGCCAGAAACGACAGACAATAGTTACAGTAGCTGGCTGGCTACGATCTGGATTAAAAGTGTTGAGAGGCACTTGACAAAATTTACATCATTTGTACATGCTCATGCAGCTGGTTTGATAGCTAGCTAGCCAACCAGCCTACATGTTTGTGTAGTAGTAGTGGTGGTGGTGGTGGTGGTGGTAGTAGTAGTAGTGGTAGTGGTGGTAGTGGTAGTGGTAGTGGTAGTAGTAGTAGTGGTAGTGGTGGTAGTAGTGGTAGTAGTAGTAGTAGTAGTAGTGTACGTTGCTAGGTAATGATGGGAATGGGAATTCCAAACCACCCGTTGTATAAAGTCTTATCCTCCAGTGCTCGCTGTTCCACTCTTTAGCATATTTGTGAGATTGTGAAGGTCCAGTAGTACATTAGGTGATCTAACTGGTGTCAGTTGAGGAGTGGTGGTGTCAGTTCACGAAAACTATGTGTATGGACCAACAACACCCAGAAGGAATAGGGAACAAGACAAAGGTCTATGTGTGAGGCTGACAAGACTCCAGTTGGTCCAGTAGTACATCAGGTGATCTGAATAACTGGTGTCCGTTGATGACAGTGAGGTAAAAGTGTTTGTATGGACCAACACCCATTAGGGTAGGGAACAAGACAAAGGTCTTTAAAGGAAATTGGTTGTGTGCCATTAGCTCGTCATGGGAGTTGTTTTGTAACGATTTTGTGTCACACCTTTGTGTTTGCTTTCACGTTTTAGATATGTGTTTGTACAGCACACCTTTGTTTAACTTGAAGTGTAGTTTCATCTGAGCACTAGCCAGGGGAGGCTGGTGGAGGTAGAAATCGGAGGAGAGGCTCATTGTAATGCATGGAATGGAATGAGGAATGATATCAAACACGTGTGCCACTTAAAAGGTGTAAGAACAGCAGTGGTCTCCATAGACCTCAATGTTAAAAAGTGTACCTTAAAAAGTATAAGAAATAAAAGTCATAGCAACACGCGCTAGACTTCTTTGCACATTGTAAAGTTGGATTGGTGTGAATAAGTTAAAAGTTATAGGCGGTTGGAAGAATTGGAATAATAACTAAAAACATAATTAATAACTTAGTCACACATTAATAACTGAGCAATTTATTAACTGATCATCAGGTATACAGTACAGTATATCATCAGACTGACTTTTCTTTTTTTAAGTATTTTTAAAGACAATTATATACTGTTAAGATTGTGATGATTACACAGTGTTATTGCTAGATGGAAGTTTCTCATCAAAATTAAAAGGACTGCCTGCATTCTGTGACTACTGGTCTGTGTGTAGGCCTGCTGATGATCAGAGAACCTGACTCACGTCAGTCCACAGTCCTACACAATGTGACACAGTCTAAGCGAGCCGTGCTTTGATTCACGGTCTGGAGTCTTCTGTCTAATGACCTCCTCAATCTCCCTGAGCAGGTTATCCTTGTTGTTTCTGATGTTCATGGCAGCCTTCTCCATCAGTTTGTCAGTCATCTCTGGACTGTAAGCCCCCTGGATTGTCGTATATTCATTTTTCCACCAGTCCACATCCTGATCTGTAATTCACCAAAACAGAGACACATACTGTTGAAACACAAACATGATTCATTGAATTATCTAAGTAGCAATCTGTAACTTAGATAAAAATAACATCAGTTCTCTAGTACCTCTCCTCCTAATTGCAGTGTTAGCTTTGTGAAATGTTACCAATCGCAGACTAAACTAAACGATCTATCACAGCGTTCATAGTATTTTTGTAAAGCCCAATCAATGGGGCACGTCAATTGTACATTGTACAATTTGTCATGGTTTGACAATTATAGCTTTTCTGAACTCTGCCAAAAGTCTGTCGTTTGTGAGCTTACTATGCATTTGTGCACTAAAGGAATCAGAAGAAGAATAGGGCTTGTGCCATCAAAATGTAGTTTGTTGAACTAAAATTTGAAAACCATGACTATCTCACAATCGATTGGGCCTGAATATACTGTCATTGTTTTAATAGCTTTGTTTTAGTCAGTGATTTACAACATTTAACAAAGGCTTATCTTGTGGCAGTTGCAGTTCCAGAATATGAATATATGGCAAGCTGGACATATTTGTGGGCGGGCCAAACATGTACAGTGTATTACTTTTGTTGTGATAATGTTGTATTCTATGAAACATAAACATTTAAACCATAGCCTATTGCAGACCAATATTAGGATAGCTCATTCATGTTAAAAAATGATGTTCAAAAGTTTGTTGCAAACGGAACGTGTCGTCTAGATAATACTTTAAGAATTAGCTACAAAAATCCTGTAGTATCTCTTTAACCTCAACTGCACATAAATCTACTGCAGATGATAGACCCTACTGATGTGTTTTGAGCAATGTCACAGTGAAGGATTTGTGCTAGATTAATTCAGGCACTACAACAGAAAAGGTTACAGCAACTAGGTATTATTTACCACAGTTCTTGATGTTGAACAGAGGCATGTGGATCACAGTGGGGCCTTTGCCATTGCTCTTGAATACATAGAAGTCCTTTGTATCAGTGGAGTCTTCAGGATCCACAACATCTCTTGGAAAGGGCATACCCATACCCTTACATTTCTTCTGTGCATCTTTCACTGTCTGTGGAAATAAACCGGAGTGGAGAAATATAGAGTTGTTTTGCAGATTTCAGACAAATGTGAACAAATAGGCCTTTCCTCAAAATGCATGCCATGGTGGTGCTTTCTACATTATCATCAGGGTAACTCTGTCTTTGTGAGTGAACAGCTGTGTGTGTGTGTGTGTGTGTGTGTGTGTGTGTGTGTGTGTGTGTGTGTGTGTGTGTGTGTGTGTGTGTGTGTGTGTGTGTGTGTGTGTGTGTGTGTGTGTGTGTGTGTGTGTTGTTCTTGCCCGCATGGGATCCGTGTTACTGAAGTCAAGGGAGATGATGAGGTCAACCTCTCTCTCAGGCCTCAGGACACTAAAGTATGGAGAATTCAGCAGCAAACCAGCGTCCTCAAAGTGCCTGATGTCTTCTTTCTGAATACTTTGATCAACTTTTTCAGCTGAAATACAAGTCAGGGCCAGAAAATATGCATTTGTGAAGAACTCTCTGCATGGTGATGATCTGAAATCACTTAACAGCTGTTAGGGTTAGGGTTTTATCTTTCTTATTTTCTTAGCCCCCATTACACCTACTAATATGGGTTATAATATATTTCCATAGATAGGCTACAATTGTTGGTTCATATCCATTGGAATATCATACTAGAGTGAAAGTAGGGGAAATTAGGTTGACTGTAGGGCAACATGCTAAGAAATAATACTAAGAAATTACAGAAATTATTCATCTGTAAAGAAAACTGGGGAAATACCAATTAGCATACTTTAGATCACTACTGCACTGTAGTATTCATGGTCTATCTATGAGTTAGCTTGGTTATCTCAGTATGAAGCTCACCTGCCACGTTGTGAAGGAAGTTGTAAGTGCTTCCCCAAGTCCAGGTCATGGCTAGCGCTAGGGCCTTGGCAATGACTGTCAATTCGTATGTTGCTGTGAAGCGGAGTGACAAGGTTTCAAACGGAGTTCAAATGCCTGGAGATCCAGTTCAAATTGAGACATACATTATTTTTGGAGAGTAATGTGAGGAATGGAGCAACTAACAGTCCTTGACCCAATCCCAGATGGACTGACACACATCCAGAGTGTAGCTCTTGACCATGACCCCATTCCTTGTCTCTGCTGATCTCTGCCAACCAGCTCCGTTGAATATCATAGTCTGACCCCTTGAGTTCTTCTTTCCTGGGAACAACGCAGACATGTTTTTAACCATAATAATAACAATGCAAGTAAGTGGTGTTACCTATACAGCAGTGGAGGCTGGTGGAGGTAGAAATGGAGGACGGAGGAATGGAATCATTATAATGCATGGAATGGAATGAGGACCGGTATCAGATGTGTGTGTTATACAGTACCATTCCTCATTCCATTCCAGGCATTACAATGAATCCATTCCATGAATTACAATGAACTGGATGCCTCCATTTTGTACCTCCTCCAGCCTCCCCAGCTATACACGATAGTACACATTCCCAATTCCTTGGTTTGCAACCCGAACGTCACTGGTTCAAATCATGCTATGGACAACAATATTTGCTAATTATTGTTGCTAATGTTCGCTAATGCCTTCCCCTGACCACTTACCCTTACCTTCACCACTCAACATTAATATATAATACTGCCTAAATGCCACACAATTCAAAATAAAAAAAATATTAACTTCTTACATAAGACACGCAAATTCACTTACTCTCATGTAGCGTTTCTTCAGTTTTTGTTTTCTCTCTCATGTATGTCAACCAGGACACGCAACTGGGAATGCATACTGTCGTTTATAGGTACACGATTTAATTAGGAGACTGTGTTGCAATACTTGTTGTGGCTTCTATTATGAAACCCCTAATATGAAACATTTATGAGACATTTAAGGATGTCACCTCTAGTGTCATCAATTGTCATCTACAACTCTAACCCTGTGTACACAGACATGTCCCGGTCATTTACTGGCACTGCTGTCTAAGTGAACTCGATGCTGATCTCTCTTGTCCCATCCCATCCCGTCCCGTCCTGTCCCTGTCCTGTCCTGTCCTGTACTGTACCTTTGAGCAGCTCATTCAACTCTGCTTCCAAAAGAGTGCAGTCTTCCCCTCTAATAACACAGAGATTCAGTTCCACCACTTTCTGGAGAGTTAGAGTGGCCTGGTCAGATTGTCTTGACCTGTTTCTAGCCTGTGTGCCTGCAGGAGCAAACAACAGTTAAAAACAAATCTAAATGATAGATTCATGTATGGAGACCAGTCAGAATAGATAGTATACTACTGCAAATGGATAGCCAGCCTACTTGTCATCATGTCAGACAGAAAATTCAGTATTTCCTGCTGGTCAGCGAAGGCACTGCCACACAGACCTTGATGCAAAACAAACGGTTTAAGACATCATAGGACATACAAGTAGCAATATGGCTCTATTGTCTTAATTTGAATTATTATAATGATTGCCCTATTGAAATGTACCTTGAAGGTACAACATGTCCATCTCTGGTTGTTGTTTTTTGAGTACACCAAAGTCAAATTGACTCCCAAAAAGCTTTGTGTCCACAAAGGCACCAGTGAGAGAATATCCAGCTTCATGAGGGGTCAGCTCAAACCAGGGATCTGTTGAGGAACAAGATTTGTCTACAGTAAGTATTCATTTGGTTACGAAGTTCATGTTACATCAATATTAGACATTTATCACTGTATTTACGTAAATAAGCAATATTTTAAAAACTATTATTTTCAACTGTGAGATGGTCTGACGCTGACCGTCAACTGCCAGTGAAAACTTTCATTTTCAACCCATGTGCAATCATGTAGGAACGTTAAATGATGAGCATCTAATGTAAACCTTAAAATACTACTATGTAAAACGTATTTCTATATTATTATTTTCTCTAACTAGCTAACAAATCACCCCTGAGACAGATAAGGGAGTTGTCATATGTTTTGAAAAATAATGTGTCCACCCTATGTTTCTTATCTTTAGATCATGTTTTAACAACAATAACAAAGTGTTTTAAACATTTTATCATATTTGTGTTTTAAACATATTTGTGTTTTAAACATTTGCTATATTTACATCATTATTTGTATGTAAATAGTAACGTTGCTGACTTAAAAAAACTATGGTTTTGGAGACAGCATTGTAGTAGCAGGTGGACGAATAACAATCTAGCCTGCATGATAAGCTCTTTAAAGTATTCATTAATTGAAGTATCAAGTGATAAATATTAAGTGATATCAAGCGATAAGCCTTATGTACAATAAATAATGGAATCCCATGAGACAAACATATTATTTTTTGCACACAATTTGGAGCTACGTTTATAAGTTTCTTGTTTGCTGTGAGTGTGTGATACCTTTGTTCAAGCTGTCATATTTGCTATCCTGATCAGTCACAGTGAAGATGGGATAGGGGTCCTTGCTGTGGCCGTCTCTATGGCTGGAGAGAGGACGTTCATCTATCTGAGGAAGCCAAGAGCAGCAGCATTCAGTAACAAACACCATCAATATTTTTTAGAACAGTTCAAAACAGGCTGTAAAGACTCACAGTAAATGAAATTACTATGTGAAGAATGTGTGTTTAGCTAAAGGTGAATGTAACAATCTAAATTAGGTTTCATGGGCTTACCGCTTTAACTGTCGTTGGCACATGGTATGCTGCCCAGACGTCTGTCAGGCTGAAGTTATCCTTCTGGTCATAATATTTCACCAGTTTTGCTCTTCGGTCAGCTATGCTCACGCTATCATGTCCCATCCTTTGAATTATTTTCTTTTTCACCTGCTCAACATTTGTGGACCAATCAGGCTCCTCGTATAAAGCGCTCATGCACCTAAAGAAAAATAAACTTATAAATGACCCATGAGCTTACCTTTCCTTTAAACAATTAAAAGATAACTTCACTATTTTACACTTTAAAGTCATACCATGACACCACATTCTAATTGCCCGTGGCGTGTGTGGGCGTCAAGGAAATAAATTTCTCAAGATTGGTTAGTCCTCAAGTTCACATGTGTCTCCTCTGAGCTGGTAGAACTGCCTTTAGTCATTGTGCTCCTCAGGCATGGAATGACCTTCAGGATACTTAAGACCTACTGCTTCAGTATCATTGGGCCATTTTAGGAACCTGACTAAGGACTCCTCAGTGAAGGAGTGCTGTTGTTATAACTGATTGTTGTCTGTAAAAAGAAAAATTGTATTGACTGTGTAAATTGTGTCTTTTTAAAATCTTGATGTAAATAATAGTGATGTGTATATATTTTGTAGCCAGGGCACCATTGAAAAAGAGACCTTGGTCTCAAAGGGTGAATAATAAATGAAGGAAGAAAAAAAAAGATAATTCCCACTAAATCAGTGGTTGGTGTCCTAATCAACCGCGCCCGTCAAAAGGCTCTACTTTCGTCTAGGTGGTGTGTGACGCATAGTTCCGTCCACTGTGGTGTTGTCTTGCTGTGCCATCTGACAGATCATATCAGGACAGCCTCTGTAGCGCGCAACATGTTGACGCACGCCAAGAGTATTTTAGGATGCGGGGTGAGGCCCACAAGCAAGATGTTTGGAAGCAGAGAGGTGCTGCTGGAGCTCCTCTGAAAGACTTTCGGATGATTGATTTGGATACCTGCTTCATTTGATATATTCTTAGTGAAGCACTTTTACGGAGGAACGTTAATTTAATTTATTAAAGTCTGTCTTAGCAAAACCTGCCTCTTGTCTAGTCTGTGACCGTTAGTGAGGGGCAGACGATGCTTTTTGAAGCTTTAGGGGTGTTTCCATCCAAATTGTGCCGAAAAAAGATCTGAAGCCTCGGTGCCTTGAAAATGGTGCGAATAGCGCCATCTGCTGATCTTCAGAAATTGTAGCAACCATTTCAAAGAAAAGCTCACTGATAAATGCCTCATTGCAATTATATATTTAAGCAGATTTATGCACATTAAAGACAACATAAAGCCTTGTATTGTACAATGTGATTTTGTGATATTCGTGCACTTATTGTAACACGAATACTGCAATTTCAGCACTTCACATCCACTCAAATTCTGTGTTCTCTGTGGTCCTCCCTAACCCCCTGAAATGGACTTGCAGTGTCAGACATTGCTGTTGTGTTTCTGACCCTCAAGCATCATTCAGAGCCTTACCATGTAAAGCTAAACAGTACACATAATTCAGCCACAATATCACGATAAACATTGTAAACCATATCAAACCATATGTTAAACATCAACAGGGTTTGTGTAGGCTGTGTACATGTACAGTATTCATTGTTGGAGCATCAGGACCTTACCATGTGGATCCTGACACCCCACTCAGGTAGAGGATGCAGTCCAGTAGGTCCTCCTTCCCCATCTGGTCCAGTGATCCCAGCAGCCCCACCATGGCTCTCTCACCCCCTCCAGAACCCAGCACCGCAATGTTGGGAACCTCGTCCTGCAAGAACGTTTTGATAACTGTCATATTCATACACTGATTTTTTACGTAACGGACTGATTTGAAAATAGATATGACTGGTATGTCTTACTATCGATAACACCCACCAGAGAACATGTGATGTTGTTCCTCTTCAGACATTGTTGGACAGTTGATTTCCTGTCAGTGATGTGTTTTTTCTCCCCCTCGTTGAGGGAGTGTCCTAGTCTGATTTTGTTAATGTTTGAGTAGACAGAGACAACAGGTGAGACAAGAGTTTGCATAAGCATACAAATACCAACACGCATACAAATACCAATATGAATGCAGTTATCTGAAAGGAAAACAGATTACCTTATCTCCGACATCTGTAAGAATAAGGAAATGCAGAAATACAATCTCAGTTCATTGTCTTAAATGTATAACCGTCCAAAACGCTTTAATTTGCAAGAATTCCATGTACTGTACAGGTATGTAACAACTGATTGAACAGATAGGAAATCACATTTCTTCCTCACCCTGAAAGGAGTACTGTACAACCTATGGACAAGCACAGATGCCAATCCCCACTTTGGTTCTGCATATTTGGGCATTGTCACTAACCACTAACTGATTATAATAGCATGTTGGAATGTTGCTACAGTCACCCCAAATTCTCTGATAAACTCAAGAATAACTTGATTTCAATGACTAACATGAATTGGGCATGACATTTCAAGCATACTAATTTAGGGTACATTCACTTTCTTTCAACATTCTAATCACCACATTACAAGCTGCAATTGCAAAATTACATCTTCCTCCTCTAGATTTTTCTGAAATAAAAATAAATAAATTGTACTGTAAGTTGTCAGGCTATTGCCACTTCTATATAGTGTTGGAGGAGTCCAATTTGTCATCATTCCATTTAAAATTGTAGATGCAGGAATGCACAGCAGACACAGTACCTACCTTTGGTGGAAAAGGCTGCAACCTTGAAGGAAAGGCTTCAGTTGTCTGACGTGTTCAGGAAGGCTTTTAGGTTTTTATATCCTTAGAGAGTTACCCAGAATGGGTGGGGTTTTATTCATTCTGAAATCACATGAACTATTATCTTTGCACTCAGATAGCCTCAATTCAGCTTGTTGAGTAACTTGTTGAAGACATGTTTGCATTTGAGATCATTTAAGGAGAGCCATAGCAGGGGGGGTGTAGACTTTTGCAAAGAAGTCTTCTCTGTTTTTCACATTTAATTCATTATTATAATTGTTTATGTTTCTTTCACTTTGAATGTGTCCAGCAGGCTGTGTAGATCAGTGGGAAACAAGCAATATGATGAAGCGCTATCCAATGAATTTGGAGCCATTTGCTTGTACTTGAGCAGACAAGATGTTTCTGTACACTTCAGAATACATTCAGCAGTTACATCATCAATTAAGACAAGTTTGCCAGTTCTAGGGGCAGCCATACATGCCCTAACATGAACACGCCCTCCACCATGTTTCACAGATGAAGTAGTATGCTGTCCATATGACCCTTTTCCAGACCTCTGCAGGCTTTTTAGGTGACCATCCTTTTTGAGGATAACTAGTGGTTTGCACCTTGCAGTGAAGCCTCTGTAGTTTGGCTGGTGGTGGATGGTAGTCTCTGACACATTCACGCCTACTTCCTATAGATTGTTCCTGATCAGTGGGAGACTTGTTTTGGGGTTTTTCTTAATTATGGTGAGCACACTTAGGTCATCCACTGTAGTCTGCCTTTGCCTACAACCCTGTTTTCCCTGATTTTGTCAGCCTAATAAAGGCTTCCTTGACTTTCATTGACACCACTTTGGTCCTCATGTTGAAGCCTAGAATCAATACTAGACATTGACAGTTCTCTTATGCCTGCACAGATCGGGACAGCTCTCTTATGCCTGCACAAATTATGTGACAGTAGGCACCTGTCTTACCAGGAACACCTGTCAAGCCAATTGCCCCATTACTTTTGGGTACCCTGAAATACGGCGACCATGCATAAAAAGTGTTATAATTTCTGAATGGTGAAACCACTGTGATGTACACAAATACCATCAAATAAAAGCTGAGAATCTCTACTTTAACCTCACAGTAATTGTTTGATTTCAAATCCAAACCGATGGAGTATAGAGCCAAAAGAAGAAAAAACATTTCCTTTTCGCTGACTTCCTGGCAAATTTTCATTGAACTTTGAATTGTATTTAGAAGATGCCAGTCTTGTTTATTGAGATCTGGCGCCACATCATGGTTGTTTTGATATAGTTTAATCTGTTCTGTTTCTGCACTTGTTCCAGATAACTATCCACAGATTCCACACCTGCTTGTTCTCTATGAAAATCTATCTCAATATAATAGAAACTTCACATTAGTATGGTTCCGATGAATGACCTATTTCACATCTTAATATGAGATACGCAGTATTTGGGAACCATTGTGACACAGAATTAACCAAAGACAGACGCAAGTTGCTGCTTTACTTCAGAAGGTTTTTATTGGACAGTATATCATCAGACTGAGGTGATCACATTTTTTGTTTTGCGAAATAAGACAACACAGGAACTCAGGGTATCTAACACAACAGCACCTTCGATACTTCATAATATTTATTCACTTTTGATAGAAATCACCATTGATTAAGCCTTTAACTACACTAGCAGATTTGGAATGAGTACATGGACAATTGGTATTATCACAAATACATACAGGAGGCCAAGCCAGGTAAGACAAAGCAAGCTGAATCACACATGATTATGTGGAGAGAAAGTAAAAATAAGTGTTTTGGGATTTGGATTAGAATTTTAGTTAAAAAAAAAAAAACATTACGTTATGTTAAGATTTGGGGTGAGACAATATTATTGTTAGATGGACATGTGTCGTCAACATTTAAAAACTGCGTGATTACTGTTCGGTGCATTAACTCTTAGAAACAAGGGTCGACCTCTCTTGATCAATAAATTTGACCATGTCACTCAGGGAGAGCCAGTAGCGGATAGGCCATCTGGAGCACCGGTTGATCTGTGGGCTGTGGGGCCGGTGAGCGTCGAAGCCCAAATTGAGCGACGCAGCCAGCTCCTCCGTGTCCCCCGGCGTGGCAGGCCCATTGGTCCATCGCTGTCCCAGTCCTCCCTGGGGAGAGCATGTTGAACGTCTGGCTGAGACTGTACGGCTGTCTGGTAATTAATACCAGACAGCTTAATAATTCATTAATTAAATAATTAATAAATAATTAAATAAATAATTAAGTAATTTATTTATTGATGACAGACGATAACGCCGCTTTCATCAGGGTGACAACGCGCGCGCCCTTGCCTCAGGTAGCTATGACGTAAATGCACACATTATGACGTATATATATATACTAATAACTGCATAAATAGCGGATTATTGCTGTGGTTTCAGTCATTTGATGAAAACCTGTGTCTGATGAACATAAGGTGACTCAACATCGACTGACCATGGACGACGATAAGGTAGGCCTATGGACAAGGCTCGCATCCAGTGGATTACTGTATAGAGTAGAGTTGTAGTGACTGTTGTTGAGTATTTGGCAGAGAAGTAGGGTGACGAGGGTCGCTATACCCTGAGGCTATCTTAAGAAGAGCAATATAATGTTCAGTAGGCAATCAAGTCAAGTCTTTCAATGTAATGCCAGTTAGCTTTCGCTAATGGGAGAGGATGAAACCGCTATAACTAAGTTGAGGGTGGCATCCTCCAGTTTCGCTCAGACATCTACAGTATGCCAGACGTCTGACCTACAGGGCTCTACAGCCCATTTCCCACCGACATATGCAATCTATGATTCGTGAAGGCAGGGTCGAATGTGAACAATTTAAGGCCATGGGTCGTACCATAGCCGTGATAGTTACCGTAGGCTGCACAGATTCTTTGAGCGTCCCACAAGGTTTACTGCCAGCCACCCATGTGACTTGTGCCGGGGAGCCTGTCGGAGGGCAGAAGGCCTGTCCGTTATGCGCGAGGTGTTGACTAGTAATACAGCATAGTACGGGAACCGAACAGTGAATAGGCTGCTTTTACAGAGATATGGCGCAGTTTCTGCTTCTACAAATTGCATGCTGTGCCCAGTTGTAAAGGAGGTGACTTTACTTTGAGTACTTTGTCGACACTTAGCTTTCATTACTTTATCTTATGATGACTGATGGATAGATGATTCACTTACTGAAACAAATGTATTTGTTGTAAGTCACTTTGGATGAAAGTGTCTGCAAAATGCCATGAATGTAAATGTAATACACTACATAGTACAGAATACATTAGAACTCAGAGTATTTCCTAATCTGATCCTTTCAGAGTCTAAAAAATGCTGATGAAGATAATGTAAACAAGGATGAGGAGGAAGTGAAGCAGGACCCATCTCCTCTGATGGAGGAGAGGAAGAGTCCGGCTACCAAGAAGAAGGACAAGGTGAGAGATGGAGGAAATCTGGGCTGTTCTCTGTACACTGTTCACCTGCCTATGCAATATGATGTTCTCAGGTGGGGTCTATCCTTACAGAACAGTTTAATCTCATAATATCATCGTGTTGCTGATCTACTTGTAGAATTCTCCTATGAGAAATGACCACAATGGAAACAAGTAATTTAATTTTATTGTGTTTTTGTCCTCATTAATTTACGAATTCATTCATTCATTAACTGTCATGTGTTTCAGATCAAGAGGAGGAGCAGTTTCAGGAGAACCCCAGTGGAGCAGCACACCACTGATACTGATGCAGGTCAGAGACCTTCTCACTCCACAAACCATACTACAACTGAATCACTGTAAATGCATGATGATGATGATGATGATGATGATGATATCATTCTTCCAAGTGTTCTTCCTTTGCTTTTGATCCTGGTCAGAAACTAACTCTACAACTCAATCTAAGTATCACAAGTCAACCCTGTAAAACAGTTTCTTGCATTTATGTAGAGTAATTGAGGAGTGTGCATTTGTGTTTCTATTTGACTACAGTAACAGTAACAAAAAGTGCTCACAATTGGTAAACAAAAGCACTTGATACTTTGCACACAGGGCCCTCCTCCCCTGTGGAGATGATCCCCCAGGTGACCTCTGGCCAGGAAGCAAAACTTGAGTCCAACAGAGTGCCCACCCCCATACAGATGACTGCCAATGAGGTCAGCGTTAGCAGCCTCACCAGGATTAGGGACACGGAGGAGGGAAGGTTAACTTACTCTGCAGTGGCCTCCATGCTTCGTGACATGGACATGGTAGAGGCTGAGAGGACTGGAGGCCGAGGTACACCCCGGCCATCCTCCTCTAGGGCCACCCTCTCTGTCAGGTCAACCAGAGGCTCCCAGAGCGATGTGGCTTTTTCTCCAGGAGCCCTACCATGTACCCCCTTCCCCTCAGAATGGTCAGTGGTGAACTATTGCCCAATCATGAGGAGCACTGTTATTGACACCAGTGACTCCTCCACTAAGCTTGATGTTGTGGTTGGGTCCCCAACCACTCTTGATGAGGAGAAAGTGGATGAGAGAGATGTGTCATCAGTCTCTCCCCCCCTCCCTGAGCAGCAGCCTGCAAGCCCTGTCCTCTGCTCTGTGGCTCACCCACCCTCCTGCAGCCCAGACAGCATGAATGTGACACCCTACCTACTTAACCTGTCTCTTGACTCCAGTGGTGAAGACTACTCCTCCATAGTCACCTTGTTGCTGGTGAGGCTGCTGTCTGATGTCAGCGCCTCCCAGCTGATGGAGTCTGACATTGGCAACATGGCCAGAGGTCTGGCAAAGCGGATCCTGCTGGAGTTGTATGGTTCCTCAGGCCTCCACAGCCTCACTTACCCTGAGAATATAATCATAAAGAGAATATACACACGGGTCTACAGGGGGCTTCTACGGGAGTTTGGCTCTGCGGATATACTGCAGGCTGCTCTGAAGTCTCAGAGCCCCAACTTTGACAGAGTTCTGGTCAGAGAATTGTCGAAAGAGCTGATAGGTAATTTTGGTGAGATCAGACCTTCAGCTACGGTGGTGGAGTCCTCCTCAACCACTGGGCTCAGGGGTGAGGTCGGGGGAGACTCTCCCCTCCCACAGGCTGATGTGAAGACCAGCAGGAAGAAGAGTTCCTGGTTTCTTTGTGGGCTTGGAAAGGTATGTACATTATTACCTCTCTTATAGAGTATGTATTCTGGTATAATAAGATAAACTATATTGTCCCAGTCATTTTAAGTACTCTATATGTTTTGTTTGCTTTGTTTTACATGGCTTGTTATTCAATCTAATGTAGTTCTGATTTGTCATACAGAAATCAAAGAAGGGAACTAAGCGCCCTCCAACACCAACCCAGAACCAGACCCCTGCCGTCAACCAAGGTGGTAAATTAACGATTAGCTGTTAATCAATGGTTTTCAAAAGAAGAAATTGACTTTCTTGTAACAATTGTTTGTACCTGACAATCATTGCATTCCTAATTCCTAATCATATGGTAACAATATTGAGTCAGTTCATTTATATAAACTTGTTTCTCTTACAGACTCCCCCAACGACCAAAACACTGTGACGTCCTCCCAGGGAGAGAGCGGGTCCTCCAGGTCCAGCTCCACATCATGCAGGCCTTCCTTCATGGTCAAGATATTCACCATGGGCAAAGCTCTGGCCAAGCCCTTCACCTCTACCAAGAGGACCAGCTAATCTTTGAAGAAACTTGTGAACTAAATCATCTATTTGACTGGTTTTCATGATATGTCACTGGATAATAAACAATATAGTGCACTATATTGAATTGTCTCAGTTGAGAGTTGAGTGAGATATCTGTAGAGTGTATGGGGAGTGTATGGGACTGGTTAGTGGAGTGTGTGTTGTTCTGTGAAGCACCTGTTCTGATGTCGGTTAAGAAGCATGACGCTGAACCAGTTTGCTGTGATAAGAGAGACGAGTTACTACCTGGATCTCTACAGATTCACAACTGATCAACAACAGGCCACAATTCATAGAGAAGAGTCAGTGTGTCGATTCTCATACCATAATATGCATGGTAGCTACTGCATGATATTTAATCCATAACAAGTCACTGAAATACACCTTCAGTGTGCAGCTTTCAGCCACCTCAAGGCTTTGAATCTATTTTGGCACAGACATAACTCATGGTTTTAAAGTCAATGCCTAACTTAAGTCTAAGGCATTTGTGGCCAGTTTTCAGTACCTCTACATTTCACCTGATACCAGATTCATCCCTGATGGAAACAATCAAGTGTTTTTTATGACTGCTATCAGCAGAGTTTAAGCTAGATGAATAAATCCCTCCGCACGCACATTTGGCATGTGAAGTACAGATCTGCGGTCGTTCTGTATATCCTGGCGGAAAAACAGAAAGTTTTACAACATGGAAGGTCAGATTCCATTACAAAACACCACACGCATACACACCACACTGAGGGCATGTGACAGGGACCCGTTACTGCTTATTAGTGCTACGTTTAGAACTGTCGGCTGAGATTATACAAATTATCCTGTAACATCACTTTAATTGTCAATAAACTCATGAATCATTACTCATAAATTCTTTGGTATTTCCTTTCAAACCCTTCCTGTAAGTCCCTTTCACATTTCAAGAAGTAACTTACAAAACTGTAAGTAACAATAAAATGCTATGGGTAGCTGTGATCGAAATAGAAAAATATGTTCCAGAAGAAACTTTGTAGGCTTGAAACATCTTATTTTGGTAGTGGAAAAGGTTTAGAAATGTGTCAATAGATGGATCGATTTGAAACGTGGTTCCCAATGCCTTTAGGATTAGAATCCAATGGGGTCTCCCTGTGCAGGTTTGGACCCTGTTCTCAGCGCAGACACAACTGTGTCCCTATTTATGTACAAGATGTCTGCCCACCTTTGGAAACCTGATATAAAAAATGTTTTAACTGCAATTGCAGGATGGTTAAGGGGTTCGCTGTAAAACCAATGCCTTCGGCATTTCCTTTCAAACCCTTTTCCTGCAAGGCCATGTCCCTTTCATGTGTCAGTAAGTAACTTACAAAGGTGTACGGAACAATAAAACAGAAAGAGTAGCTGTGATGGCCGAGTGGTTAAGGCGTTGGACTTGAAATCCAATGGGGTTTCCCCGTGCAGGTTCGAACCCTGCTCACAGCGCAGGGACAACAATATCCCTCTTAATGGACGACAACATCCCTTTGGAAACTTGACATTCAGAAAAAATGACTTGCTGAAGTAACTTACAAAAGTGTAAGGAACAATGAAACAGGAAGGGTAGCTGTGATGGCTGAGTGGTTAAGGCGTTGGACTTGACCACTGCTGGAGCGCTGAGTCAGCTCCCTCTGGCCAGACCTTGACTGTCCTCACTGTAGGTTTCACCTGTTTGCTGAAACCTACAGTGAGAGGAACATGTATGCTGTACAAATTGTGGGCAGAAAAAGTGGCCAAAATGATGTCATTTCACATTTGTAGTGTCATGGAAGTGACAGTTTCTGGCGTTAAATGCATTTGAATTAAAGAAATGACATGCTCACTCCAGAAATACTCAAAATCACTGTTCAGGGGCTAAATCCTTGTGGAATATCTTTTTTATTTTTTTTATTTGCTTTGATCACTTTAACCATAATTCAATTGAATTCAGTGACTCAGAATACATGATTTTCCCTCTGAATTGTGTTTTGAAAAAAATAAAACTATTGAAATTGCATTCATTTATCTAAAGCAGGTTATTTCAATTCATTGTTATGCTTGTACCAGTCGTCACTTTATATAAGGCCATGTTCAATTTTAGATCCATCAGACTACTGCAATGTGGGATTCATCCTCAGAACGTGCCCTGTGAATCACCTTGCTAAACACAGCTCTGTCAGTTCGATTAAGAAAACAGGTGAAAATGATTAGTCGGGTGGAATTCGATTGGCCAGACAGTTATTGTTAGTCCTACCAACCATGCGAGAGAGGACCCAATATAATGAATCACATATTCTGACAGGGCAATACTTTAGGGCAACGTGTCTTAAGAATGGCGCGTGAAGTAAAACATCACAATATTCTACATCCATCCATAGTTTTTCTGCTGCTATGTTCGTTGTCGGTCCATTTTCAGTGTATTGGCTTTAAAATAATTAACGAAGGAGTCAAACGAAATGCAAACAAAGGTGACTCGACAGGCATCAGAGCAGGTAGGATTCTGTTTGGAGGTCGGGAGTTCCAATCGGGACAAGAGGGCTCAAAACACATAGCCAAATCAAGGAATGGATCTCTCCAAGATGACGCCCATTATCAAGCAGATTCTACAGGTGAGAACTTAGTTGAGATTGTGATGGAAATATTTCAGTGAACAACAATAAACGATGTTTGGTCTCAGTTGAGAGTTTTAATGCATATAGAAAGTATTATACAACGGTGGTCAGCTGGATCAGCATTCCTTCACCAACAGTCACTCCAATGCTTGTACGTCATAGATCTAGGGGTAAACATATCTTGCACCTGTTTGCTGATAAAGAAGTGTAGGCGTTGTGAGCCACTATCTCAAACCTCAGCCTGCAGTTAGGAGTGTTCCAAGGTCACACACTGTCTATTGTATGATAGAAGAAGCAGTCGGTTTTGATTCTTCCTCAGTCACAGAATGGGAAATAACGAAGTACATTAGGTCACAACACATTTCATATAAGACTTAAGCCAAATGGTACAAATACAGTTTTTGCCTTTACAGTATGCCAATAATTCTTCATGTGAACATCCATCTCTGGAAGTGCTTGAGCTATTGCATTGCTTAAGTGGATAATAGGGTGATGCCCATTGCAGAAACCTTTTTATTTCTAATATTTTACCAAATGCCTCTTGACAGGGTTGTTGCTGGGGCCCACACAGGATTCCAGCTATGCTGAGGCAGCATGGAGGCGCATGGGATCATCCTTACAGTGTAATAGAGACAGAATGAAACTTAGACTTACAGGCCCTGGAGCTTCCTATTTGCAGTTTGACCAAGGTAAAGTAACTGGGAACCTGTTTATGAATTTACTTACAAGATTGAATGGAGTGAATCTCTCTCTCTCCATGGTTTGAAAGCATGTCCTGTGCAGATTATTGACTACATGCTTCATTTCTACCCTGTCATAGGAAGTGTGCCCCCTAACTGTGGCTACTCCATGTTGAGGAACCCCCTTGGCCTGGTTTTGAATGCACCCTATGGTGGCTGCAATATGATGCAAGAGGTACATTTCAAGTGCTTGCTTGGCTTGTTTAATTGGCACAGTAACTTGCATAGTATGTTAATGTTTTCAACAATGCCTGCTTAACCTACTGATGTCAGTGTTGATTGTATTTCTTGGCCTACCTCCAAACCAAGTTGTTTCCTGGATGTTATTCCTGTTTCTGAAGAGCTCTGATCCAAGTGTTTCTCATTTCAGAATGGTGATAATGTTCTATCAATGCTTTGGCAAGATATAAAAGTGACACTTTCCTGCCCCATCCCTACTACAACTGAGTCACCTGCTCGGGATACTGCCTCCACTACAACTGAGGGACCACAGATATCTCCTCCACTTCCTCCTTATCCCTGGTACATGTATCCACCTGCTCAGGATGCTGCCTCCACTACAACTGAGGGACCACAGATATCTCCTCCACTTCCTCCTTATCCCTGGTACATGTATCCACCTGCTCAGGATGCTGCCTCCACTACAACTGAGGGACCACAGATATCTCCTCCACTTCCTCCTTATCCCTGGTACATGTATCCACCTGCTCAGGATGCTGCCTCCACTACAACTGAGGGACCACAGATATCTCCTCCACTTCCTCCTTATCCCTGGTACATGCATCCACCTGCTCAGGATGCTGCCTCCACTACAACTGAGGGACCACAGATATCTCCTCCACTTCCTCCTTATCCCTGGTACATGTATCCACCTGCTCAGGATGCTGCCTCCACTACAACTGAGGGACCACAGATATCTCCTCCACTTCCTCCTTATCCCTGGTACATGTATCCACCTGCTCAGGATGCTGCCTCCACTACAACTGAGGGACCACAGATATCTCCTCCACTTCCTCCTTATCCCTGGTACATGCATCCACCTGCTCAGGATGCTGCCTCCACTACAACTGAGGGACCACAGATATCTCCTCCACTTCCTCCTTATCCCTGGTACATGTATCCACCTGCTCAGGATGCTGCCTCCACTACAACTGAGGGACCACAGATATCTCCTCCACTTCCTCCTTATCCCTGGTACATGCATCCACCTGCTCAGGATGCTGCCTCCACTACAACTGAGGGACCACAGATATCTCCTCCACTTCCTCCTTATCCCTGGTACATGTATCCACCTGCTCAGGATGCTGCCTCCACTACAACTGAGGGACCACAGATATCTCCTCCACTTCCTCCTTATCCCTGGTACATGTATCCACCTGCTCAGGATGCTGCCTCCACTACAACTGAGGGACCACAGATATCTCCTCCACTTCCTCCTTATCCCTGGTACATGCATCCACCTGCTCAGGATGCTGCCTCCACTACAACTGAGGGACCACAGATATCTCCTCCACTTCCTCCTTATCCCTGGTACATGTATCCACCTGCTCAGGATGCTGCCTCCACTACAACTGAGGGACCACAGATATCTCCTCCACTTCCTCCTTATCCCTGGTACATGTATCCACCTGGTCAGGATATTGCCACCACTACACCCAAGCCTACAATGTTGCCACCTCATCAGGTTTATGCTTCTTGGTGGGGTTAACCCTCTTTTCAGCACTTGGATCCCCATTGTGCCTAGGTTCCAGTTAAACTAAAACTAGTTTGTTGTTTGAACTGGTAAGAAACCAACTGTATTTTGGCATCACTACATCTCTTTATGTAAATGGCCTGATTTTGTTTCCAGTGACATTGCTTTACCATGATTGTCTGTTCACAAGATGCACGATAATTTGTTGGCCCTGTTCCTTACTGTCTTCTAGAGGGGAGAGATGAAGTGTCCCTATGCAACATTGATCAATAAAGTGGTCTTTTACTGAGTTCTGTGTTTTCCTTTTTTACTTTGTTAACAAACAAGTCAGAAACTGTTTTAAAATATTCAATTTATTTGTCATGGGAAAGAAGAGTGCATCAGTTAACAAGAGAACACAGCCCTAGGCTGTAAGAATGATCACATTGCCTGATCAAGCAGCAATGGTGCTTTAAATGTGGCATCAGATTAGCAGCAGCTGAATCTTTGGACAGTGTTAGAGACCATCTGTAAGATGGTGAGACCAGACCAATGAATGAAGTGAAAAAACAATGAAGTGCAAAGGGTAGCTGTGATGGCCGAGTGGTTAAGGCGTTGGACTTGAAATCCAATGGGGTTTCCCCGCGCAGGTTCGAACCCGGCTCACAGCGTAGGGACAACAATATCCCTCTTAATGGATGACACCTGACATTCAGAAACTTGTTGAGATGCAATTGCATGATGGTTGAAGTGGTGGTGTAAACGCAATTGTGTCTTTGCGGCCTCCTTACCTGCATAGCCATATTTAAACAACAATAAGGGCAGCTGTGATAATAGGGTGGTTAAGGATCAGGACCCGAAATCCAATGGCTGTCCTTTGCTTTCTCAAATCAAAGTGTTGTTGCGCATGTATTTGTGGATTGCGTCTTTGTAACATGGCTTCCGTGACATCATATTCAAAAGTCTCTATCAGCCTTCCTTAACAAGCAACCTCTGGTCCATGCCTCGAGCTTGAAAATACTTTTGTCTTTACTACGAACCAGGCGGTGCAGAAGATAAGACAGTACAGCTGTGATGGCCGAGAGGTTAAGGCGTTGGACTCGAAATCCAATGGGGTCTCCCCGCGCAGGTTCGAACCCTGCTCACAGCGTGCAGTTCACAACATTGAGCCTTAAGTTTTAAGGCTGCAACAGACTTTCCGCTAGTTTGTCGAGCAAAGCCAAAAAGGGGTTACATATTTAAACAGAACAAAGGAAAAACAAGCAATGTTGCTTTCCCAAATCAAAGTGTGTTGTTACACATGTATTTGTGCAATGTAAGTTGCATCTTCGTAACACGGCTTCTGTGAAATCATATTCAAAAGTCTCTTTATCAGGCTTCCTTAACAAGCAAACTCTGGTCCATGTCTCGAGCTTGAAAAGACCTTTGTCTTTACTACGAACCAGGCGGTGCAGAAGGTATGAGAGTACAGCTGTGATGGCCGAGTAGTATTGGACTCAAAATTCAATGAGGTCTCCCTGTGCAGGTTCAAACCCTGCTCACAGCGCAGAAACAACAAAATCCCTCTTAATGGACGACAATATCCCTCCTTTGCAAACCTGACATTCAGAAAAAATGACTTGTTGAGATGCAATTGCAAGATGGTTGAAGTGATGGTGTCAATGCAATTGTGTTTCCCAATGCCTTTGGGACCTCCTTTCCTCTGTAGCCCATGGCCCTTTCACATTTGAAGAAGTCACTAAGAAAGTAACACTGCATTATTAACTAATCCTTCATTTCTACTAGGTATCAAAACTAAAAGTCATAGCAACGCGACATTGATTTCTCAGCACGTGATTGGTGTGAATAGCTGAAAAGTTGTTGCTGAAGCAAGCCCACTAATAAGAATAAGTATGAGCAATAACAATAGTTGGACTACCTCTAAACGATAGTTAGAGAACCACTAAATATTTGTTGCTAAAACAACACAGCACAAGTCCAAAATGCATGTAGGTGACTAGCAAGCTAGCTAGTTCAAGCTAAAGCTAAGAATGCTACCACTGCTACAAAAGGACTAATGGTAATACCACTACATACACTACTAACCAGGTACATTTGTTGACTATGTGTCTACTGGAAAACGTAATTAAACGTGGCACACCTGCTTCGAAGTCGCTGTCCTTTAAAAAAACAAACAAAACAAACAAAACAGTAGAAATGGCAGTCCGCAGTCAACGCACTCCCGCAGCCAATCGTGAAAAACACGAGGCATTTTTCAGTACCTTTCGTTGCTCATGCTAATAAATTAGTAATGCTAATGCTAGGTGTAACCTAGGTTAAAATAGCCATAAACAGATACTTGAATAAATAACAGTAAAAATATTTCGGAATAGATATTCTGACATTAGAAATAAAAGTCCATGATTTAGTCTAATAAATAGGATTAAAAATAATTCGTTTCAATATTGATTTTTACAGGAAGTTTTGTCACTTAAACTAGTCAGCCAATCAGAATGGCTGGTTGCAACTTCCTGTTTCATTGAGAATGCTAGTCATTCAGAGACAAGCAAGTTGAGCGAAAAGCTAGTGGAACTAACCAGTGAGCAAAATAACAGCAATACTAGTGAAAACGTTTATTTTCTTTGATTTGAAAGTGTTTTATGTTGTATTCTGTCTGCAAAGGTAGACTGTGGTTTATTTAGACATTATATAGGACAGTAAAACCGTGTATTATCCGGATCGTTCGGAGCCACGCTCCCGCTGGCGAGCCTCCTACATTCTTGAGAAGAACCATCGGATCATCATCACGTCATCACAAGATTCATCTACATTCTGGAGAAGAACAAGGACTCTTTCATCGGATTTGCGGTAGGACTGCGTAAAGCCGTTATTTCGTTGCAAGAGGATTCGTTTGGACTTTGATTTGCGGTAAGCGTGGACTCAATGAAAACTAAGTTCGCACGTGGCATTCGCTGGACTGTTCGACTGGTCGCTAGCAAGGTTGAATTCGTTGACCGTTGTATACGGTCTATGATTGAATTGCATTGTTGACTGAAAAGATTCATTAGCATTTAACTTGATACTTGATAGTTATTCACTATACGTTCATAGCCTTGATGTTAATGTTGAATGGTGAATGTTTTACTTGATGTTTGATGGTATTATTGTTAGCCTACTGGTTTCATGCTAATGCCAAACTGATTTTGATTTTGTTTCTGAACTCGCTAAACATAGTAGCTCACTGGTTTATATTGCTAAAATAGGAGATTAATACTTGATACCTGATTCTAAATAGGCCTAGTGAAAATATTGATTTAATGAAGATTTAAAAGATCTTAATGATACTTAGATAGAATAATCTTATGGAAAAGTAAGATAGCCATTGAACTTAAAATAGTTAACTATTGAAATTAGAAACCAAATAGAACTTTAAAAGCAACTTTAAAGGAGACTTCACTTTAGAAATATTTTCTTGAACTGAAAGAGACTTTGTTTTCTTGATATTCCTTAAAGAAGAGGTTTATTATTGATCCATTTGCATTTAGATGCAAATGTTTTCAGTATTCAATGTATGTATGTGTAATGTAAACTGTCTTATGGTACCAATTTTCTACTTCTAACCTTTTCTACAAATGTGTATAAACAAGCCGGCATTTAAAACTTACTTGATGGTCTGTGGTGTGTCTGATTATTATTTTGCTATTATTACTGTTTTAACTACTACTGCTCCCTACGAGCCTAGTCACTGATCCTAACACAGCATTCTTATCTACAACTCGAGGTAAGTGTTACATAATGGCTTAGTAATGCTAGCTGTCAGAAAACCAGCGGGGTCTCGTCAATGTAAACATCAACAGAAGTGTGTCGCTGCTTAGCGCTGAATCAACCATTCCATAAAATGCTGCTCATGTTCTATTTCTAGAGGTCACATGGTAACGCATTTTTTGAAAAGTGTTCATGATACATGTCATGTAAGATTATTACTCATTATTTTCAAAACTGTGTTGCTATGCAACCTTTCAATATAGAACATTAGCAACATTCTATGGAATGTTCAGTCCGCTCAAGATAACAACAAACTTCAGTTGATGTTTAGATCGACACAAACCAGCTGATTTTCGGAGCAAAACGGACTGAAAAATGCCTCAGTGTTTTTCAAGTTTGGACTGCGGCCTGCCGTTTTTACGTCCGTGTTTTCTTTTTTTGCTGGGTTCGCGATCGTGAAGAGGGAAGCGACGGCAGCTACTTCGGAGAGGGTATGTGACGATAGTTGGACCATACCTGAACGATAGTTAGATAACCACTCGATATGTGTTGCTAAAACAACACAGCACAAGTCGAACATGCATGTAGGTGACGAGCAAGCTAGCTAGTTCAAAATAAAGCTAACAATGCTACCACAGTTGCTACTGACGGACTAAGTCATGCCATTATTACACAGATGCATTTGTTGACTGTGTCAACTGTACAATGTAATTAAACGTGGCATACCTGCTTCGAAGTCGCTGTCCTCTCAAAAAGAAAACAGGAACAACAACATGTTGTAGAAACGGTAGTCCGCAGTCCACGCACTCCTGCAGCCAAACCTGAAAAACACCGAGGCGTTTCTCAGTACCTTTCGTTGCTAATGCTAATGGCGTAGTAATGCTAGCGCTCAGAAAACCAGTTGGGTCTCGTCAATGTCAACATCATCAGAGGTGTGTTGCTGCGGAGCGCTGGATCAAACATAGAAGGCTGCTCATGTTCTATTTCTAGAGGTCACATGGTAACGCATTTTTAAAAAGTGTTCATGATACATGTCATGTATGATTATTACTCATTATTTTCAAAACGGTGTGTTGCTGTGCAACCTTTCAATATAGAACATTAGCAACATTCTATGGAATGTTCAGTCCGCTCCAGATAACAACAAACTTCAGTTGAGAGTTAGCATAAGCAACGAAAGGCACTGAAAAATGCCTCGGGTGTTTTCAGGTTTGACTGCGAGACAGGTTGTTGTTCGTGTCTTCTTTTTTGCAGGGTTCGAGATCGTGAAGAGGGAAGCGACAGCGATTTAATTACATTTTACAGTAGACACATATCGAACACATTGTTTGTGCAATGACTATTTAGCTTGAAGCAATGGTAGCATTATTAGCTGCTAGGTGGTTTCTAAGGGCGTTGCTAAGAGAGAGCTTGAACTATCTAGCTTGCTAGCCAGCTCCATGCATTTTGCCAAGGATTTTGGCCTTACGCTATGTTATTTCGTATTCTAGCAACACATATTCAGTGGTGCAATGTCATTATTGTCATTAGAGAGGTCTGATCCATGAGGACATTTACATGACATGTATGGCACTTAGCAGACGCCTTTATCTAAAGCGACTTACAACAAATACATTTGTCTAAGTAAGTGAATCATCTATCCATCAGTCATCATAAGATAAAGTAATCAATGCTCGGACCAGCGGCCATAGGCAGTCACAATGTTCTTTTTTTGTTTTGTTTTTAATTATTATTAACAGGAGAGAAACTTGTACAGGGGGTAGTGGAGGTGAAGAGGTCTTTAAGACGGACCGTTAAGATGTAGCCTGGATCAAACATAGAAGGCTGCTAATGTTCTATAGCTAATGACTTCAGCTCAGCATTCAACACCATCATCCCCTCCAAACTGATCTCCAAACTCAGGCAACTGGGCATCAACCCCTCCCTCTGCAACTGGATTCTAGACTTCTTGACCAACAGGCCGCAGTCTGTTAGGCTTCACAACCACACCTCCTCAACCCTCACCCTGAACACCGGCGTTCCACAAGGCTGTGTGCTGAGCCCCCTCCTTTACTCCCTCTTCACCTACGACTGCACACCTGTACATGGCTCAAACACCATTGTTAAGTTTGCAGACGACACAACGGTGATCGGTCTCATCAGCAACAACGATGAGTCGGCCTACAGGGAGGAGGTCCAGCACCTAACAGTGTGGTGCAACGACAATAACCTGGCTCTCAACACCAAGAAGACCAAAGAACTCATTGTGGACTTCAGGAAGTCTAAAGCTGGCGCACACACCCCCATCCTCATCAACGGGACTGAGGTGGAGCGAGTCACCAGCTTCAAGTTTCTGGGTGTCCACATCTCTGAGGACCTCTCCTGGACCCTCAACACCTCCACCCTGATAAAGAAGGCTCACCAGCGTCTCTTCTTCCTGAGGAGACTAAAGAAGGTCCATCTATCTCCTCAGATCCTGGTGAACTTCTACCGCTGCACCATCGAGAGTATCCTTACCAACTGTGTCACAGTATGGTATGGCAACTGCTCGGCATCGGACCGGAAAGCACTGCAGAGGGTGGTGAAAACTGCCCAACGCATCACCGGTTCCTCACTCCCCTCCATCGAGGCTGTCCAGGGCAAACGATGCTTGCGTAAGGCACGCAGCATCGTCAAGGACATCTCTCACCCCAACCATAGACTTTTCACCCCACTCCCCTCCGGGAGGCGCTACAGGTCTCTCCGCACCCGAACCAGTAGGTTCAGAGGCAGCTTCTTCCCTGCGGCTGTCACCCTGCTGAACTCGAACACTACACCTACCTGACAACCTACTACCCCCGCAACCCCCACCCCCCCCCCCCCCACCCGGACAATTGCACTATTGCACTATACTCCCCTCCCCTGCTCTTACTCAATACCACTGCTCTTCTGTACATACCTGTCCATACTGTTCATACTGTTCATAATGCACATAATGCACATATCCTATACTTTCTTTAATACTACTGCACATACTGTACATACTTGTTTATACTGTTTATACGGCATTCCATATTTATATTTATTCTGCATCTACCTCATGTTACTGTTAATACACATATACTGCTAGACTGCATTACCCATACAGCTCATATGCTGCTACACTGCTCATACTGTAACTATTTATTCTGCTATAATGCTACTGCTACTCACATACTGCTATACTGCACTGCTATATTATACTGCTTATATTATACTATATTATACTGCACTACTACTGATCATATATTGCACTACCTGTAAATACTGTTCATTGCACTTTCTGCTATTTTGCACTTCTGGTTAGACGCTAACTGCATTTCGTTGTCTCTGTACTTGTACTCTGCACAATGACAATAAAGTTGAATCTAATCTAAAAAAAATTCTAGAGGTCACATGGTAACGCATTTTTCAAAAGTGCTCATGATACATGTCATGTATGATTATTACTCATTATTTTCAAAACGGTGTGTTGCTATGCAACCTTTCAATATAGAACATTAGCAACATTCTATGGAATGTTCAGTCCGCTCCAGATAACAACTGTAATATATTTAGAGTGATATATATATTCACGGTTTCAATAACGGAGACGGAGACAGAACATTACGTGGATGCTCGTTTACTGATCAATTTTAAGACAGAGTACAGCGCATGTGCACAACAGCTAAGGACTATTATACAGCCAATAGGGAAAGCCCTTCTTAATACATTGGAAACACAAAGTTGTAATAATGCCAATACATTACAACAACAAACTTCAGTTGAGAGTTAGCATGAGCAACGAAAGGCACTGAAAAATGCCTCGGTGTTTTTCAGGTTTGACTGCGAGAGTGCGTGGACTGCGGCCTGCCGTCTCTACGACAGGTTGTTGGTCGTGTCTTCTTTTTTGCAGGGTTAGAGATCGTGAAGAGGGAAGCGACAGCGATTTAAGTTGGTGTGGTTGCAGAAACGTTGGTGTAATATACACAGTGTAATCTATCTTTTAATGTTTAGCAAGGAGAGTAACATATTATTTCAGGTATTAAGTACTGCTAAATATAAATCTACGAAAACTTCTACTTGGTTTTCAGAGTTGTTCTTTATTCAAGCATAAAACAGGTCAGCAGGATAATACATGATATCAATAAAATGATTTCATAGAAAAAGAATAACAAATACTATAGAAAGAAGGATAAAAAGTTATTACTGTCAGTTCCAAATTCTGCCAATCTCCAAGTAAAAAGAAAGAAAAGATAAGATTAAAATATTCTTCTGGTCGATCACCACATCCTCAGCCGAGGGTTTCCAGATCTCCAAATGAAAGAAAAGGATTTAGGAAATATAAAAATGGAAAAAATATAGGGTTAGGGTTAGGGATCCAAAGATCCAAAGTAGGTAAATTAAACCCACACGATATAAATTAAATCTAAAGATGGGAACCTCTCTCAACTTTGACTTCACTCCTTTTTCTCTCCTTCCTTTTCCAATTCATTACATTTCAACTTTATTTGTTACACATAGTTAAGACAGATCAGTTTCATCCTTCAAATCATGAAAACAGGTTAAACCCATTTCCACTTAAATCAACGTCAAGTCATCTGATCAGTCAAACATCAACCATTAGACATTCAGTACCTTAGTAGCACGTATCACTTGTAGTATATTTTGCTGGTTATATAACATTAGTGGAGTAATTGAGGAGTGTGCATTTGTGTTTCTATTTGACTATAGTAACAACAAAAAGTGCTCACAATTGGTAAACAAAAGCACTTGATACTTTGCACACAGGGCCCTCCTCCTCTGTGGAGATGATCCCCCAGGTGACCTCTGGCCAGGAAGCAAAACTTGAGTCCAGCAGAGTGCCCACCCCCATACAGATGACTGCCAATGAGGTCAGCGTTAGAAGCCTCACCAGGATTAACTTACTCTGCGGTGGCCTCCATGCTTTGTGACATGGACATGGTGGAGGCTGAGAGGACTGGAGGCCGAGGTACGCCCCGGCCATCCTCCTCTAGGACCACCCTCTCTGTCAGGTCAACCAGAGGCTCCCAGAGCGATGTGGCTTTTTCTCCTGGAGCCCTACCATGTACCCCCTTCCCCTCAGAATGGTCAGTGGTGAACTATTGCTCAATCATGAGGAGCTCTGTTATTGACACCAGTGACTCCTCCACTAAGCTTGATGTTGTGGTTGGGTCCCCAACCACTCTTGATGAGGAGAAAGTGGATGAGAGAGATGTGTCATCAGTCTCTCCCTCCCTCCCTGAGCAGCAGCCTGCAAGCCCTGTCCTCTGCTCTGTGGCTCACCCACCCTCCTGCAGCCCAGACAGCATGAATGTGACACCCTACCTACCTCACCTGTCTCTTGACTCCAGTAGTGAAGACTACACCTCCATAGTCACCTTGTTGCTGGTGAGGCTGCTGTCTGATGTCAGTGCCTCCCAGCTGATGGAGTCGGACATTGGCAACATGGCCAGAGGTCTGGCAAAGAGGATCCTGCTGGAGTTGTATGGTTCCTCAGGCCTCCACAGCCTCACTTACCCTGAGAATATAATCATAAAGAGGATATACACACGGGTCTACAGGGGGCTTCTACGGGAGTTTGGCTCTGCGGATATACTGCAGGCTGCTCTGAACTCTCAGAGCCCCAACTTTGACAGAGTTCTGGTCAGAGAATTGTCGAAAGAGCTGATAGGTAATTTTGGTGAGATCAGACCTTCAGCTACGGTGGTGGAGTCCTCCTCAACCACTGGGCTCAGGGGTGAGGTCGGGGGAGACTCTCCCCTCCCACAGGCTGATGTGAAGACCAGCAGGAAGAAGAGTTCCTGGTTTCTTTGTGGGCTTGGAAAGGTATGTACATTATTACCTCTCTTATAGAGTATGTATTCTGGTATAATAAGATAAACTATATTGTCCCAGTCATTTTAAGTACTTTATATGTTTTGTTTGCTTTGTTTTACATGGCTTGTTATTATATCTAATGTAGTTCTGATTTGTCATACAGAAATCAAAGAAGGGAACTAAGCGCCCTCCAACACCAACCCAGAACCAGACCCCTGCCGTCAACCAAGGTGGTAAATTAACGATTAGCTGTTAATCAATGGTTTTCAAAAGAAGAAATTGACTTTCTTGTAACAATTGTTTGTACCTGACAATCATTGCATTCCTAATTCCTAATCATATGGTAACAATATTGAGTCAGTTCATTTATATAAACTTGTTTCTCTTACAGACTCCCCCAACGACCAAAACACTGTGACGTCCTCCCAGGGAGAGAGCGGGTCCTCCAGGTCCAGCTCCACATCATGCAGGCCTTCCTTCATGGTCAAGATATTCACCATGGGCAAAGCTCTGGCCAAGCCCTTCACCTCTACCAAGAGGACCAGCTAATCTTTGAAGAAACTTGTGAACTAAATCATCTATTTGACTGGTTTTCATGATATGTCACTGGATAATAAACAATATAGTGCACTATATTGAATTGTCTCAGTTGAGAGTTGAGTGAGATATCTGTAGAGTGTATGGGGAGTGTATGGGACTGGTTAGTGGAGTGTGTGTTGTTCTGTGAAGCACCTGTTCTGATGTCGGTTAAGAAGCATGACGCTGAACCAGTTTGCTGTGATAAGAGAGACGAGTTACTACCTGGATCTCTACAGATTCACAACTGATCAACAACAGGCCACAATTCATAGAGAAGAGTCAGTGTGTCGATTCTCATACCATAATATGCATGGTAGCTACTGCATGATATTTAATCCATAACAAGTCACTGAAATACACCTTCAGTGTGCAGCTTTCAGCCACCTCAAGGCTTTGAATCTATTTTGGCACAGACATAACTCATGGTTTTAAAGTCAATGCCTAACTTAAGTCTAAGGCATTTGTGGCCAGTTTTCAGTACCTCTACATTTCACCTGATACCAGATTCATCCCTGATGGAAACAATCAAGTGTTTTTTATGACTGCTATCAGCAGAGTTTAAGCTAGATGAATAAATCCCTCCGCACGCACATTTGGCATGTGAAGTACAGATCTGCGGTCGTTCTGTATATCCTGGCGGAAAAACAGAAAGTTTTACAACATGGAAGGTCAGATTCCATTACAAAACACCACACGCATACACACCACACTGAGGGCATGTGACAGGGACCCGTTACTGCTTATTAGTGCTACGTTTAGAACTGTCGGCTGAGATTATACAAATTATCCTGTAACATCACTTTAATTGTCAATAAACTCATGAATCATTACTCATAAATTCTTTGGTATTTCCTTTCAAACCCTTCCTGTAAGTCCCTTTCACATTTCAAGAAGTAACTTACAAAACTGTAAGTAACAATAAAATGCTATGGGTAGCTGTGATCGAAATAGAAAAATATGTTCCAGAAGAAACTTTGTAGGCTTGAAACATCTTATTTTGGTAGTGGAAAAGGTTTAGAAATGTGTCAATAGATGGATCGATTTGAAACGTGGTTCCCAATGCCTTTAGGATTAGAATCCAATGGGGTCTCCCTGTGCAGGTTTGGACCCTGTTCTCAGCGCAGACACAACTGTGTCCCTATTTATGTACAAGATGTCTGCCCACCTTTGGAAACCTGATATAAAAAATGTTTTAACTGCAATTGCAGGATGGTTAAGGGGTTCGCTGTAAAACCAATGCCTTCGGCATTTCCTTTCAAACCCTTTTCCTGCAAGGCCATGTCCCTTTCATGTGTCAGTAAGTAACTTACAAAGGTGTACGGAACAATAAAACAGAAAGAGTAGCTGTGATGGCCGAGTGGTTAAGGCGTTGGACTTGAAATCCAATGGGGTTTCCCCGCGCAGGTTCGAACCCTGCTCACAGCGCAGGGACAACAATATCCCTCTTAATGGACGACAACATCCCTTTGGAAACTTGACATTCAGAAAAAATGACTTGCTGAAGTAACTTACAAAAGTGTAAGGAACAATGAAACAGGAAGGGTAGCTGTGATGGCTGAGTGGTTAAGGCGTTGGACTTGACCACTGCTGGAGCGCTGAGTCAGCTCCCTCTGGCCAGACCTTGACTGTCCTCACTGTAGGTTTCACCTGTTTGCTGAAACCTACAGTGAGAGGAACATGTATGCTGTACAAATTGTGGGCAGAAAAAGTGGCCAAAATGATGTCATTTCACATTTGTAGTGTCATGGAAGTGACAGTTTCTGGCGTTAAATGCATTTGAATTAAAGAAATGACATGCTCACTCCAGAAATACTCAAAATCACTGTTCAGGGGCTAAATCCTTGTGGAATATCTTTTTTATTTTTTTTATTTGCTTTGATCACTTTAACCATAATTCAATTGAATTCAGTGACTCAGAATACATGATTTTCCCTCTGAATTGTGTTTTGAAAAAAATAAAACTATTGAAATTGCATTCATTTATCTAAAGCAGGTTATTTCAATTCATTGTTATGCTTGTACCAGTCGTCACTTTATATAAGGCCATGTTCAATTTTAGATCCATCAGACTACTGCAATGTGGGATTCATCCTCAGAACGTGCCCTGTGAATCACCTTGCTAAACACAGCTCTGTCAGTTCGATTAAGAAAACAGGTGAAAATGATTAGTCGGGTGGAATTCGATTGGCCAGACAGTTATTGTTAGTCCTACCAACCATGCGAGAGAGGACCCAATATAATGAATCACATATTCTGACAGGGCAATACTTCAGGGCAACGTGTCTTAAGAATGGCGCGTGAAGTAAAACATCACAATATTCTACATCCATCCATAGTTTTTCTGCTGCTATGTTCGTTGTCGGTCCATTTTCAGTGTATTGGCTTTAAAATAATTAACGAAGGAGTCAAACGAAATGCAAACAAAGGTGACTCGACAGGCATCAGAGCAGGTAGGATTCTGTTTGGAGGTCGGGAGTTCCAATCGGGACAAGAGGGCTCAAAACACATAGCCAAATCAAGGAATGGATCTCTCCAAGATGACGCCCATTATCAAGCAGATTCTACAGGTGAGAACTTAGTTGAGATTGTGATGGAAATATTTCAGTGAACAACAATAAACGATGTTTGGTCTCAGTTGAGAGTTTTAATGCATATAGAAAGTATTATACAACGGTGGTCAGCTGGATCAGCATTCCTTCACCAACAGTCACTCCAATGCTTGTACGTCATAGATCTAGGGGTAAACATATCTTGCACCTGTTTGCTGATAAAGAAGTGTAGGCGTTGTGAGCCACTATCTCAAACCTCAGCCTGCAGTTAGGAGTGTTCCAAGGTCACACACTGTCTATTGTATGATAGAAGAAGCAGTCGGTTTTGATTCTTCCTCAGTCACAGAATGGGAAATAACGAAGTACATTAGGTCACAACACATTTCATATAAGACTTAAGCCAAATGGTACAAATACAGTTTTTGCCTTTACAGTATGCCAATAATTCTTCATGTGAACATCCATCTCTGGAAGTGCTTGAGCTATTGCATTGCTTAAGTGGATAATAGGGTGATGCCCATTGCAGAAACCTTTTTATTTCTAATATTTTACCAAATGCCTCTTGACAGGGTTGTTGCTGGGGCCCACACAGGATTCCAGCTATGCTGAGGCAGCATGGAGGCGCATGGGATCATCCTTACAGTGTAATAGAGACAGAATGAAACTTAGACTTACAGGCCCTGGAGCTTCCTATTTGCAGTTTGACCAAGGTAAAGTAACTGGGAACCTGTTTATGAATTTACTTACAAGATTGAATGGAGTGAATCTCTCTCTCTCCATGGTTTGAAAGCATGTCCTGTGCAGATTATTGACTACATGCTTCATTTCTACCCTGTCATAGGAAGTGTGCCCCCTAACTGTGGCTACTCCATGTTGAGGAACCCCCTTGGCCTGGTTTTGAATGCACCCTATGGTGGCTGCAATATGATGCAAGAGGTACATTTCAAGTGCTTGCTTGGCTTGTTTAATTGGCACAGTAACTTGCATAGTATGTTAATGTTTTCAACAATGCCTGCTTAACCTACTGATGTCAGTGTTGATTGTATTTCTTGGCCTACCTCCAAACCAAGTTGTTTCCTGGATGTTATTCCTGTTTCTGAAGAGCTCTGATCCAAGTGTTTCTCATTTCAGAATGGTGATAATGTTCTATCAATGCTTTGGCAAGATATAAAAGTGACACTTTCCTGCCCCATCCCTACTACAACTGAGTCACCTGCTCGGGATACTGCCTCCACTACAACTGAGGGACCACAGATATCTCCTCCACTTCCTCCTTATCCCTGGTACATGTATCCACCTGCTCAGGATGCTGCCTCCACTACAACTGAGGGACCACAGATATCTCCTCCACTTCCTCCTTATCCCTGGTACATGTATCCACCTGCTCAGGATGCTGCCTCCACTACAACTGAGGGACCACAGATATCTCCTCCACTTCCTCCTTATCCCTGGTACATGTATCCACCTGCTCAGGATGCTGCCTCCACTACAACTGAGGGACCACAGATATCTCCTCCACTTCCTCCTTATCCCTGGTACATGTATCCACCTGCTCAGGATGCTGCCTCCACTACAACTGAGGGACCACAGATATCTCCTCCACTTCCTCCTTATCCCTGGTACATGTATCCACCTGCTCAGGATGCTGCCTCCACTACAACTGAGGGACCACAGATATCTCCTCCACTTCCTCCTTATCCCTGGTACATGCATCCACCTGCTCAGGATGCTGCCTCCACTACAACTGAGGGACCACAGATATCTCCTCCACTTCCTCCTTATCCCTGGTACATGCATCCACCTGCTCAGGATGCTGCCTCCACTACAACTGAGGGACCACAGATATCTCCTCCACTTCCTCCTTATCCCTGGTACATGTATCCACCTGCTCAGGATGCTGCCTCCACTACAACTGAGGGACCACAGATATCTCCTCCACTTCCTCCTTATCCCTGGTACATGTATCCACCTGCTCAGGATGCTGCCTCCACTACAACTGAGGGACCACAGATATCTCCTCCACTTCCTCCTTATCCCTGGTACATGTATCCACCTGCTCAGGATGCTGCCTCCACTACAACTGAGGGACCACAGATATCTCCTCCACTTCCTCCTTATCCCTGGTACATGCATCCACCTGCTCAGGATGCTGCCTCCACTACAACTGAGGGACCACAGATATCTCCTCCACTTCCTCCTTATCCCTGGTACATGTATCCACCTGCTCAGGATGCTGCCTCCACTACAACTGAGGGACCACAGATATCTCCTCCACTTCCTCCTTATCCCTGGTACATGTATCCACCTGGTCAGGATATTGCCACCACTACACCCAAGCCTACAATGTTGCCACCTCATCAGGTTTATGCTTCTTGGTGGGGTTAACCCTCTTTTCAGCACTTGGATCCCCATTGTGCCTAGGTTCCAGTTAAACTAAAACTAGTTTGTTGTTTGAACTGGTAAGAAACCAACTGTATTTTGGCATCACTACATCTCTTTATGTAAATGGCCTGATTTTGTTTCCAGTGACATTGCTTTACCATGATTGTCTGTTCACAAGATGCACGATAATTTGTTGGCCCTGTTCCTTACTGTCTTCTAGAGGGGAGAGATGAAGTGTCCCTATGCAACATTGATCAATAAAGTGGTCTTTTACTGAGTTCTGTGTTTTCCTTTTTTACTTTGTTAACAAACAAGTCAGAAACTGTTTTAAAATATTCAATTTATTTGTCATGGGAAAGAAGAGTGCATCAGTTAACAAGAGAACACAGCCCTAGGCTGTAAGAATGATCACATTGCCTGATCAAGCAGCAATGGTGCTTTAAATGTGGCATCAGATTAGCAGCAGCTGAATCTTTGGACAGTGTTAGAGACCATCTGTAAGATGGTGAGACCAGACCAATGAATGAAGTGAAAAAACAATGAAGTGCAAAGGGTAGCTGTGATGGCCGAGTGGTTAAGGCGTTGGACTTGAAATCCAATGGGGTTTCCCCGCGCAGGTTCGAACCCGGCTCACAGCGTAGGGACAACAATATCCCTCTTAATGGATGACACCTGACATTCAGAAACTTGTTGAGATGCAATTGCATGATGGTTGAAGTGGTGGTGTAAACGCAATTGTCTTTGCGGCCTCCTTACCTGCATAGCCATATTTAAACAACAATAAGGGCAGCTGTGATAATAGGGTGGTTAAGGATCAGGACCCGAAATCCAATGGCTGTCCTTTGCTTTCTCAAATCAAAGTGTTGTTGCGCATGTATTTGTGGATTGCGTCTTTGTAACATGGCTTCCGTGACATCATATTCAAAAGTCTCTATCAGCCTTCCTTAACAAGCAACCTCTGGTCCATGCCTCGAGCTTGAAAATACTTTTGTCTTTACTACGAACCAGGCGGTGCAGAAGATAAGACAGTACAGCTGTGATGGCCGAGAGGTTAAGGCGTTGGACTCGAAATCCAATGGGGTCTCCCCGCGCAGGTTCGAACCCTGCTCACAGCGTGCAGTTCACAACATTGAGCCTTAAGTTTTAAGGCTGCAACAGACTTTCCGCTAGTTTGTCGAGCAAAGCCAAAAAGGGGTTACATATTTAAACAGAACAAAGGAAAAACAAGCAATGTTGCTTTCCCAAATCAAAGTGTGTTGTTACACATGTATTTGTGCAATGTAAGTTGCATCTTCGTAACACGGCTTCTGTGAAATCATATTCAAAAGTCTCTTTATCAGGCTTCCTTAACAAGCAAACTCTGGTCCATGTCTCGAGCTTGAAAAGACCTTTGTCTTTACTACGAACCAGGCGGTGCAGAAGGTATGAGAGTACAGCTGTGATGGCCGAGTAGTATTGGACTCAAAATTCAATGAGGTCTCCCTGTGCAGGTTCAAACCCTGCTCACAGCGCAGAAACAACAAAATCCCTCTTAATGGACGACAATATCCCTCCTTTGCAAACCTGACATTCAGAAAAAATGACTTGTTGAGATGCAATTGCAAGATGGTTGAAGTGATGGTGTCAATGCAATTGTGTTTCCCAATGCCTTTGGGACCTCCTTTCCTCTGTAGCCCATGGCCCTTTCACATTTGAAGAAGTCACTAAGAAAGTAACACTGCATTATTAACTAATCCTTCATTTCTACTAGGTATCAAAACTAAAAGTCATAGCAACGCGACATTGATTTCTCAGCACGTGATTGGTGTGAATAGCTGAAAAGTTGTTGCTGAAGCAAGCCCACTAATAAGAATAAGTATGAGCAATAACAATAGTTGGACTACCTCTAAACGATAGTTAGAGAACCACTAAATATTTGTTGCTAAAACAACACAGCACAAGTCCAAAATGCATGTAGGTGACTAGCAAGCTAGCTAGTTCAAGCTAAAGCTAAGAATGCTACCACTGCTACAAAAGGACTAATGGTAATACCACTACATACACTACTAACCAGGTACATTTGTTGACTATGTGTCTACTGGAAAACGTAATTAAACGTGGCACACCTGCTTCGAAGTCGCTGTCCTTTAAAAAAACAAACAAAACAAACAAAACAGTAGAAATGGCAGTCCGCAGTCAACGCACTCCCGCAGCCAATCGTGAAAAACACGAGGCATTTTTCAGTACCTTTCGTTGCTCATGCTAATAAATTAGTAATGCTAATGCTAGGTGTAACCTAGGTTAAAATAGCCATAAACAGATACTTGAATAAATAACAGTAAAAATATTTCGGAATAGATATTCTGACATTAGAAATAAAAGTCCATGATTTAGTCTAATAAATAGGATTAAAAATAATTCGTTTCAATATTGATTTTTACAGGAAGTTTTGTCACTTAAACTAGTCAGCCAATCAGAATGGCTGGTTGCAACTTCCTGTTTCATTGAGAATGCTAGTCATTCAGAGACAAGCAAGTTGAGCGAAAAGCTAGTGGAACTAACCAGTGAGCAAAATAACAGCAATACTAGTGAAAACGTTTATTTTCTTTGATTTGAAAGTGTTTTATGTTGTATTCTGTCTGCAAAGGTAGACTGTGGTTTATTTAGACATTATATAGGACAGTAAAACCGTGTATTATCCGGATCGTTCGGAGCCACGCTCCCGCTGGCGAGCCTCCTACATTCTTGAGAAGAACCATCGGATCATCATCACGTCATCACAAGATTCATCTACATTCTGGAGAAGAACAAGGACTCTTTCATCGGATTTGCGGTAGGACTGCGTAAAGCCGTTATTTCGTTGCAAGAGGATTCGTTTGGACTTTGATTTGCGGTAAGCGTGGACTCAATGAAAACTAAGTTCGCACGTGGCATTCGCTGGACTGTTCGACTGGTCGCTAGCAAGGTTGAATTCGTTGACCGTTGTATACGGTCTATGATTGAATTGCATTGTTCACTGAAAAGATTCATTAGCATTTAACTTGATACTTGATAGTTATTCACTATACGTTCATAGCCTTGATGTTCATGTTGAATGGTGAATGTTTTACTTGATGTTTGATGGTATTATTGTTAGCCTACTGGTTTCATGCTAATGCAGGCCTAGTGAAAATATTGATTTAATGAAGATTTAAAAGATCTTAATGATACTTAGATAGAATAATCTTATGGAAAAGTAAGATAGCCATTGAACTTAAAATAGTTAACTATTGAAATTAGAAACCAAATAGAACTTTAAAAGCAACTTTAAAGGAGACTTCACTTTAGAAATATTTTCTTGAACTGAAAGATACTTTGTTTTCTTGATATTCCTTAAAGAATAGCTTTATTATTGATCCATTTGCATTTAGATGCAAATGTTTTCAGTATTCAATGTATGTATGTGTAATGTAAACTGTCTTATGGTACCAATTTTCTACTTCTAACCTTTTCTACAAATGTGTATAAACAAGCAGGCATTTAAAACTTACTTGATGGTCTGTGGTGTGTCTGATTATTATTTTGCTATTATTACTGTTTTAACTACTACTGCTCCCTACGAGCCTAGTCACTGATCCTAACACAGCATTCTTATCTACAACTCGAGGTAAGTGTTACATAATGGCTTAGTAATGCTTGCTGTCAGAAAATCAGCGGGGTCTCGTCAATGTCACCATCAACAGAAGTGTGTTGCTGCTTAGCGCTGAATCAACCATTCCATAAAACATGGTAACGCATTTTTTGAAAAGTGTTCATGATCGACACAAACCAGCTGATTTTCGGAGCAAAACGGACTGAAAAATGCCTCAGTGTTTTTCAAGTTTGGACTGCGGCCTGCCGTTTTTACGTCCGTGTTTTCTTTTTTTGCTGGGTTCGCGATCGTGAAGAGGGAAGCGACGGCAGCTACTTCGGAGAGGGTATGTGACGATAGTTGTACCATATCTGAACGATAATTAGATAACCACTCGATATGTGTTGCTAAAACAACACAGCACAAGTCGAACATGCATGTAGTTGACGAGCAAGCTAGCTAGTTCAAAATAAAGCTAAGTCGCTGTCCTCTCAAAAAGAAAACAGGAACAACAACATGTTGTAGAAACGGTAGTCCGCAGTCCACGCACTCCTGCAGCCAAACCTGAAAAACACCGAGGCGTTTCTCAGTACCTTTCGTTGCTAATGCTAATGGCGTAGTAATGCTAGCGCTCAGAAAACCAGCTGGGTCTCGTCAATGTCAACATCATCAGAGGTGTGTTGCTGCGGAGCGCTGGATCAAACATAGAAGGCTGCTCATGTTCTATTTCTAGAGGTCACATGGTAACGCATTTTTAAAAAGTGTTCATGATACATGTCATGTATGATTATTACTCATTATTTTCAAAACGGTGTGTTGCTGTGCAACCTTTCAATATAGAACATTAGCAACATTCTATGGAATGTTCAGTCCGCTCCAGATAACAACAAACTTCAGTTGAGAGTTAGCATAAGCAACGAAAGGCACTGAAAAATGCCTCGGGTGTTTTCAGGTTTGACTGCGAGACAGGTTGTTGTTCGTGTCTTCTTTTTTGCAGGGTTCGAGATCGTGAAGAGGGAAGCGACAGCGATTTAATTACATTTTACAGTAGACACATATCGAACACATTGTTTGTGCAATGACTATTTAGCTTGAAGCAATGGTAGCATTATTAGCTGCTAGGTGGTTTCTAAGGGCGTTGCTAAGAGAGAGCTTGAACTATCTAGCTTGCTAGCCAGCTCCATGCATTTTGCCAAGGATTTTGGCCTTACGCTATGTTATTTCGTATTCTAGCAACACATATTCAGTGGTGCAATGTCATTATTGTCATTAGAGAGGTCTGATCCATGAGGACATTTACATGACATGTATGGCACTTAGCAGACGCCTTTATCTAAAGCGACTTACAACAAATACATTTGTCTAAGTAAGTGAATCATCTATCCATCAGTCATCATAAGATAAAGTAATCAATGCTCGGACCAGCGGCCATAGGCAGTCACAATGTTCTTTTTTTGTTTTGTTTTTAATTATTATTAACAGGAGAGAAACTTGTACAGGGGGTAGTGGAGGTGAAGAGGTCTTTAAGACGGACCGTTAAGATGTAGCCTGGATCAAACATAGAAGGCTGCTAATGTTCTATAGCTAATGACTTCAGCTCAGCATTCAACACCATCATCCCCTCCAAACTGATCTCCAAACTCAGGCAACTGGGCATCAACCCCTCCCTCTGCAACTGGATTCTAGACTTCTTGACCAACAGGCCGCAGTCTGTTAGGCTTCACAACCACACCTCCTCAACCCTCACCCTGAACACCGGCGTTCCACAAGGCTGTGTGCTGAGCCCCCTCCTTTACTCCCTCTTCACCTACGACTGCACACCTGTACATGGCTCAAACACCATTGTTAAGTTTGCAGACGACACAACGGTGATCGGTCTCATCAGCAACAACGATGAGTCGGCCTACAGGGAGGAGGTCCAGCACCTAACAGTGTGGTGCAACGACAATAACCTGGCTCTCAACACCAAGAAGACCAAAGAACTCATTGTGGACTTCAGGAAGTCTAAAGCTGGCGCACACACCCCCATCCTCATCAACGCGACTGAGGTGGAGCGAGTCACCAGCTTCAAGTTTCTGGGTGTCCACATCTCTGAGGACCTCTCCTGGACCCTCAACACCTCCACCCTGATAAAGAAGGCTCACCAGCGTCTCTTCTTCCTGAGGAGACTAAAGAAGGTCCATCTATCTCCTCAGATCCTGGTGAACTTCTACCGCTGCACCATCGAGAGTATCCTTACCAACTGTGTCACAGTATGGTATGGCAACTGCTCGGCATCGGACCGGAAAGCACTGCAGAGGGTGGTGAAAACTGCCCAACGCATCACCGGTTCCTCACTCCCCTCCATCGAGGCTGTCCAGGGCAAACGATGCTTGCGTAAGGCACGCAGCATCGTCAAGGACATCTCTCACCCCAACCATAGACTTTTCACCCCACTCCCCTCCGGGAGGCGCTACAGGTCTCTCCGCACCCGAACCAGTAGGTTCAGAGGCAGCTTCTTCCCTGCGGCTGTCACCCTGCTGAACTCGAACACTACACCTACCTGACAACCTACTACCCCCGCAACCCCCACCCCCCCCCCCCCCACCCGGACAATTGCACTATTGCACTATACTCCCCTCCCCTGCTCTTACTCAATACCACTGCTCTTCTGTACATACCTGTCCATACTGTTCATACTGTTCATAATGCACATAATGCACATATCCTATACTTTCTTTAATACTACTGCACATACTGTACATACTTGTTTATACTGTTTATACGGCATTCCATATTTATATTTATTCTGCATCTACCTCATGTTACTGTTAATACACATATACTGCTAGACTGCATTACCCATACAGCTCATATGCTGCTACACTGCTCATACTGTAACTATTTATTCTGCTATAATGCTACTGCTACTCACATACTGCTATACTGCACTGCTATATTATACTGCTTATATTATACTATATTATACTGCACTACTACTGATCATATATTGCACTACCTGTAAATACTGTTCATTGCACTTTCTGCTATTTTGCACTTCTGGTTAGACGCTAACTGCATTTCGTTGTCTCTGTACTTGTACTCTGCACAATGACAATAAAGTTGAATCTAATCTAAAAAAAATTCTAGAGGTCACATGGTAACGCATTTTTCAAAAGTGCTCATGATACATGTCATGTATGATTATTACTCATTATTTTCAAAACGGTGTGTTGCTATGCAACCTTTCAATATAGAACATTAGCAACATTCTATGGAATGTTCAGTCCGCTCCAGATAACAACTGTAATATATTTAGAGTGATAGATATATTCACGGTTTCAATAACGGAGACGGAGACAGAACATTACGTGGATGCTCGTTTACTGATCAATTTTAAGACAGAGTACAGCGCATGTGCACAACAGCTAAGGACTATTATACAGCCAATAGGGAAAGCCCTTCTTAATACATTGGAAACACAAAGTTGTAATAATGCCAATACATTACAACAACAAACTTCAGTTGAGAGTTAGCATGAGCAACGAAAGGCACTGAAAAATGCCTCGGTGTTTTTCAGGTTTGACTGCGAGAGTGCGTGGACTGCGGCCTGCCGTCTCTACGACAGGTTGTTGGTCGTGTCTTCTTTTTTGCAGGGTTAGAGATCGTGAAGAGGGAAGCGACAGCGATTTAAGTTGGTGTGGTTGCAGAAACGTTGGTGTAATATACACAGTGTAATCTATCTTTTAATGTTTAGCAAGGAGAGTAACATATTATTTCAGGTATTAAGTACTGCTAAATATAAATCTACGAAAACTTCTACTTGGTTTTCAGAGTTGTTCTTTATTCAAGCATAAAACAGGTCAGCAGGATAATACATGATATCAATAAAATGATTTCATAGAAAAAGAATAACAAATACTATAGAAAGAAGGATAAAAAGTTATTACTGTCAGTTCCAAATTCTCCCAATCTCCAAGTAAAAAGAAAGAAAAGATAAGATTAAAATATTCTTCTGGTCGATCACCACATCCTCAGCCGAGGGTTTCCAGATCTCCAAATGAAAGAAAAGGATTTAGGAAATATAAAAATGGAAAAAATATAGGGTTAGGGTTAGGGATCCAAAGATCCAAAGTAGGTAAATTAAACCCACACGATATAAATTAAATCTAAAGATGGGAACCTCTCTCAACTTTGACTTCACTCCTTTTTCTCTCCTTCCTTTTCCAATTCATTACATTTCAACTTTATTTGTTACACATAGTTAAGACAGATCAGTTTCATCCTTCAAATCATGAAAACAGGTTAAACCCATTTCCACTTAAATCAACGTCAAGTCATCTGATCAGTCAAACATCAACCATTAGACATTCAGTACCTTAGTAGCACGTATCACTTGTAGTATATTTTGCTGGTTATATAACATTAGTGGAGTAATTGAGGAGTGTGCATTTGTGTTTCTATTTGACTATAGTAACAACAAAAAGTGCTCACAATTGGTAAACAAAAGCACTTGATACTTTGCACACAGGGCCCTCCTCCTCTGTGGAGATGATCCCCCAGGTGACCTCTGGCCAGGAAGCAAAACTTGAGTCCAGCAGAGTGCCCACCCCCATACAGATGACTGCCAATGAGGTCAGCGTTAGAAGCCTCACCAGGATTAACTTACTCTGCGGTGGCCTCCATGCTTTGTGACATGGACATGGTGGAGGCTGAGAGGACTGGAGGCCGAGGTACGCCCCGGCCATCCTCCTCTAGGACCACCCTCTCTGTCAGGTCAACCAGAGGCTCCCAGAGCGATGTGGCTTTTTCTCCTGGAGCCCTACCATGTACCCCCTTCCCCTCAGAATGGTCAGTGGTGAACTATTGCTCAATCATGAGGAGCTCTGTTATTGACACCAGTGACTCCTCCACTAAGCTTGATGTTGTGGTTGGGTCCCCAACCACTCTTGATGAGGAGAAAGTGGATGAGAGAGATGTGTCATCAGTCTCTCCCTCCCTCCCTGAGCAGCAGCCTGCAAGCCCTGTCCTCTGCTCTGTGGCTCACCCACCCTCCTGCAGCCCAGACAGCATGAATGTGACACCCTACCTACCTCACCTGTCTCTTGACTCCAGTAGTGAAGACTACACCTCCATAGTCACCTTGTTGCTGGTGAGGCTGCTGTCTGATGTCAGTGCCTCCCAGCTGATGGAGTCGGACATTGGCAACATGGCCAGAGGTCTGGCAAAGAGGATCCTGCTGGAGTTGTATGGTTCCTCAGGCCTCCACAGCCTCACTTACCCTGAGAATATAATCATAAAGAGGATATACACACGGGTCTACAGGGGGCTTCTACGGGAGTTTGGCTCTGCGGATATACTGCAGGCTGCTCTGAACTCTCAGAGCCCCAACTTTGACAGAGTTCTGGTCAGAGAATTGTCGAAAGAGCTGATAGGTAATTTTGGTGAGATCAGACCTTCAGCTACGGTGGTGGAGTCCTCCTCAACCACTGGGCTCAGGGGTGAGGTCGGGGGAGACTCTCCCCTCCCACAGGCTGATGTGAAGACCAGCAGGAAGAAGAGTTCCTGGTTTCTTTGTGGGCTTGGAAAGGTATGTACATTATTACCTCTCTTATAGAGTATGTATTCTGGTATAATAAGATAAACTATATTGTCCCAGTCATTTTAAGTACTTTATATGTTTTGTTTGCTTTGTTTTACATGGCTTGTTATTATATCTAATGTAGTTCTGATTTGTCATACAGAAATCAAAGAAGGGAACTAAGCGCCCTCCAACACCAACCCAGAACCAGACCCCTGCCGTCAACCAAGGTGGTAAATTAACGATTAGCTGTTAATCAATGGTTTTCAAAAGAAGAAATTGACTTTCTTGTAACAATTGTTTGTACCTGACAATCATTGCATTCCTAATTCCTAATCATATGGTAACAATATTGAGTCAGTTCATTTATATAAACTTGTTTCTCTTACAGACTCCCCCAACGACCAAAACACTGTGACGTCCTCCCAGGGAGAGAGCGGGTCCTCCAGGTCCAGCTCCACATCATGCAGGCCTTCCTTCATGGTCAAGATATTCACCATGGGCAAAGCTCTGGCCAAGCCCTTCACCTCTACCAAGAGGACCAGCTAATCTTTGAAGAAACTTGTGAACTAAATCATCTATTTGACTGGTTTTCATGATATGTCACTGGATAATAAACAATATAGTGCACTATATTGAATTGTCTCAGTTGAGAGTTGAGTGAGATATCTGTAGAGTGTATGGGGAGTGTATGGGACTGGTTAGTGGAGTGTGTGTTGTTCTGTGAAGCACCTGTTCTGATGTCGGTTAAGAAGCATGACGCTGAACCAGTTTGCTGTGATAAGAGAGACGAGTTACTACCTGGATCTCTACAGATTCACAACTGATCAACAACAGGCCACAATTCATAGAGAAGAGTCAGTGTGTCGATTCTCATACCATAATATGCATGGTAGCTACTGCATGATATTTAATCCATAACAAGTCACTGAAATACACCTTCAGTGTGCAGCTTTCAGCCACCTCAAGGCTTTGAATCTATTTTGGCACAGACATAACTCATGGTTTTAAAGTCAATGCCTAACTTAAGTCTAAGGCATTTGTGGCCAGTTTTCAGTACCTCTACATTTCACCTGATACCAGATTCATCCCTGATGGAAACAATCAAGTGTTTTTTATGACTGCTATCAGCAGAGTTTAAGCTAGATGAATAAATCCCTCCGCACGCACATTTGGCATGTGAAGTACAGATCTGCGGTCGTTCTGTATATCCTGGCGGAAAAACAGAAAGTTTTACAACATGGAAGGTCAGATTCCATTACAAAACACCACACGCATACACACCACACTGAGGGCATGTGACAGGGACCCGTTACTGCTTATTAGTGCTACGTTTAGAACTGTCGGCTGAGATTATACAAATTATCCTGTAACATCACTTTAATTGTCAATAAACTCATGAATCATTACTCATAAATTCTTTGGTATTTCCTTTCAAACCCTTCCTGTAAGTCCCTTTCACATTTCAAGAAGTAACTTACAAAACTGTAAGTAACAATAAAATGCTATGGGTAGCTGTGATCGAAATAGAAAAATATGTTCCAGAAGAAACTTTGTAGGCTTGAAACATCTTATTTTGGTAGTGGAAAAGGTTTAGAAATGTGTCAATAGATGGATCGATTTGAAACGTGGTTCCCAATGCCTTTAGGATTAGAATCCAATGGGGTCTCCCTGTGCAGGTTTGGACCCTGTTCTCAGCGCAGACACAACTGTGTCCCTATTTATGTACAAGATGTCTGCCCACCTTTGGAAACCTGATATAAAAAATGTTTTAACTGCAATTGCAGGATGGTTAAGGGGTTCGCTGTAAAACCAATGCCTTCGGCATTTCCTTTCAAACCCTTTTCCTGCAAGGCCATGTCCCTTTCATGTGTCAGTAAGTAACTTACAAAGGTGTACGGAACAATAAAACAGAAAGAGTAGCTGTGATGGCCGAGTGGTTAAGGCGTTGGACTTGAAATCCAATGGGGTTTCCCCGCGCAGGTTCGAACCCTGCTCACAGCGCAGGGACAACAATATCCCTCTTAATGGACGACAACATCCCTTTGGAAACTTGACATTCAGAAAAAATGACTTGCTGAAGTAACTTACAAAAGTGTAAGGAACAATGAAACAGGAAGGGTAGCTGTGATGGCTGAGTGGTTAAGGCGTTGGACTTGACCACTGCTGGAGCGCTGAGTCAGCTCCCTCTGGCCAGACCTTGACTGTCCTCACTGTAGGTTTCACCTGTTTGCTGAAACCTACAGTGAGAGGAACATGTATGCTGTACAAATTGTGGGCAGAAAAAGTGGCCAAAATGATGTCATTTCACATTTGTAGTGTCATGGAAGTGACAGTTTCTGGCGTTAAATGCATTTGAATTAAAGAAATGACATGCTCACTCCAGAAATACTCAAAATCACTGTTCAGGGGCTAAATCCTTGTGGAATATCTTTTTTATTTTTTTTATTTGCTTTGATCACTTTAACCATAATTCAATTGAATTCAGTGACTCAGAATACATGATTTTCCCTCTGAATTGTGTTTTGAAAAAAATAAAACTATTGAAATTGCATTCATTTATCTAAAGCAGGTTATTTCAATTCATTGTTATGCTTGTACCAGTCGTCACTTTATATAAGGCCATGTTCAATTTTAGATCCATCAGACTACTGCAATGTGGGATTCATCCTCAGAACGTGCCCTGTGAATCACCTTGCTAAACACAGCTCTGTCAGTTCGATTAAGAAAACAGGTGAAAATGATTAGTCGGGTGGAATTCGATTGGCCAGACAGTTATTGTTAGTCCTACCAACCATGCGAGAGAGGACCCAATATAATGAATCACATATTCTGACAGGGCAATACTTCAGGGCAACGTGTCTTAAGAATGGCGCGTGAAGTAAAACATCACAATATTCTACATCCATCCATAGTTTTTCTGCTGCTATGTTCGTTGTCGGTCCATTTTCAGTGTATTGGCTTTAAAATAATTAACGAAGGAGTCAAACGAAATGCAAACAAAGGTGACTCGACAGGCATCAGAGCAGGTAGGATTCTGTTTGGAGGTCGGGAGTTCCAATCGGGACAAGAGGGCTCAAAACACATAGCCAAATCAAGGAATGGATCTCTCCAAGATGACGCCCATTATCAAGCAGATTCTACAGGTGAGAACTTAGTTGAGATTGTGATGGAAATATTTCAGTGAACAACAATAAACGATGTTTGGTCTCAGTTGAGAGTTTTAATGCATATAGAAAGTATTATACAACGGTGGTCAGCTGGATCAGCATTCCTTCACCAACAGTCACTCCAATGCTTGTACGTCATAGATCTAGGGGTAAACATATCTTGCACCTGTTTGCTGATAAAGAAGTGTAGGCGTTGTGAGCCACTATCTCAAACCTCAGCCTGCAGTTAGGAGTGTTCCAAGGTCACACACTGTCTATTGTATGATAGAAGAAGCAGTCGGTTTTGATTCTTCCTCAGTCACAGAATGGGAAATAACGAAGTACATTAGGTCACAACACATTTCATATAAGACTTAAGCCAAATGGTACAAATACAGTTTTTGCCTTTACAGTATGCCAATAATTCTTCATGTGAACATCCATCTCTGGAAGTGCTTGAGCTATTGCATTGCTTAAGTGGATAATAGGGTGATGCCCATTGCAGAAACCTTTTTATTTCTAATATTTTACCAAATGCCTCTTGACAGGGTTGTTGCTGGGGCCCACACAGGATTCCAGCTATGCTGAGGCAGCATGGAGGCGCATGGGATCATCCTTACAGTGTAATAGAGACAGAATGAAACTTAGACTTACAGGCCCTGGAGCTTCCTATTTGCAGTTTGACCAAGGTAAAGTAACTGGGAACCTGTTTATGAATTTACTTACAAGATTGAATGGAGTGAATCTCTCTCTCTCCATGGTTTGAAAGCATGTCCTGTGCAGATTATTGACTACATGCTTCATTTCTACCCTGTCATAGGAAGTGTGCCCCCTAACTGTGGCTACTCCATGTTGAGGAACCCCCTTGGCCTGGTTTTGAATGCACCCTATGGTGGCTGCAATATGATGCAAGAGGTACATTTCAAGTGCTTGCTTGGCTTGTTTAATTGGCACAGTAACTTGCATAGTATGTTAATGTTTTCAACAATGCCTGCTTAACCTACTGATGTCAGTGTTGATTGTATTTCTTGGCCTACCTCCAAACCAAGTTGTTTCCTGGATGTTATTCCTGTTTCTGAAGAGCTCTGATCCAAGTGTTTCTCATTTCAGAATGGTGATAATGTTCTATCAATGCTTTGGCAAGATATAAAAGTGACACTTTCCTGCCCCATCCCTACTACAACTGAGTCACCTGCTCGGGATACTGCCTCCACTACAACTGAGGGACCACAGATATCTCCTCCACTTCCTCCTTATCCCTGGTACATGTATCCACCTGCTCAGGATGCTGCCTCCACTACAACTGAGGGACCACAGATATCTCCTCCACTTCCTCCTTATCCCTGGTACATGTATCCACCTGCTCAGGATGCTGCCTCCACTACAACTGAGGGACCACAGATATCTCCTCCACTTCCTCCTTATCCCTGGTACATGTATCCACCTGCTCAGGATGCTGCCTCCACTACAACTGAGGGACCACAGATATCTCCTCCACTTCCTCCTTATCCCTGGTACATGTATCCACCTGCTCAGGATGCTGCCTCCACTACAACTGAGGGACCACAGATATCTCCTCCACTTCCTCCTTATCCCTGGTACATGCATCCACCTGCTCAGGATGCTGCCTCCACTACAACTGAGGGACCACAGATATCTCCTCCACTTCCTCCTTATCCCTGGTACATGCATCCACCTGCTCAGGATGCTGCCTCCACTACAACTGAGGGACCACAGATATCTCCTCCACTTCCTCCTTATCCCTGGTACATGTATCCACCTGCTCAGGATGCTGCCTCCACTACAACTGAGGGACCACAGATATCTCCTCCACTTCCTCCTTATCCCTGGTACATGTATCCACCTGCTCAGGATGCTGCCTCCACTACAACTGAGGGACCACAGATATCTCCTCCACTTCCTCCTTATCCCTGGTACATGTATCCACCTGCTCAGGATGCTGCCTCCACTACAACTGAGGGACCACAGATATCTCCTCCACTTCCTCCTTATCCCTGGTACATGCATCCACCTGCTCAGGATGCTGCCTCCACTACAACTGAGGGACCACAGATATCTCCTCCACTTCCTCCTTATCCCTGGTACATGTATCCACCTGCTCAGGATGCTGCCTCCACTACAACTGAGGGACCACAGATATCTCCTCCACTTCCTCCTTATCCCTGGTACATGTATCCACCTGCTCAGGATGCTGCCTCCACTTCAACTGAGGGACCACAGATATCTCCTCCACTTCCTCCTTATCCCTGGTACATGTATCCACCTGCTCAGGATGCTGCCTCCACTACAACTGAGGGACCACAGATATCTCCTCCACTTCCTCCTTATCCCTGGTACATGCATCCACCTGCTCAGGATGCTGCCTCCACTACAACTGAGGGACCACAGATATCTCCTCCACTTCCTCCTTATCCCTGGTACATGTATCCACCTGCTCAGGATGCTGCCTCCACTACAACTGAGGGACCACAGATATCTCCTCCACTTCCTCCTTATCCCTGGTACATGTATCCACCTGGTCAGGATATTGCCACCACTACACCCAAGCCTACAATGTTGCCACCTCATCAGGTTTATGCTTCTTGGTGGGGTTAACCCTCTTTTCAGCACTTGGATCCCCATTGTGCCTAGGTTCCAGTTAAACTAAAACTAGTTTGTTGTTTGAACTGGTAAGAAACCAACTGTATTTTGGCATCACTACATCTCTTTATGTAAATGGCCTGATTTTGTTTCCAGTGACATTGCTTTACCATGATTGTCTGTTCACAAGATGCACGATAATTTGTTGGCCCTGTTCCTTACTGTCTTCTAGAGGGGAGAGATGAAGTGTCCCTATGCAACATTGATCAATAAAGTGGTCTTTTACTGAGTTCTGTGTTTTCCTTTTTTACTTTGTTAACAAACAAGTCAGAAACTGTTTTAAAATATTCAATTTATTTGTCATGGGAAAGAAGAGTGCATCAGTTAACAAGAGAACACAGCCCTAGGCTGTAAGAATGATCACATTGCCTGATCAAGCAGCAATGGTGCTTTAAATGTGGCATCAGATTAGCAGCAGCTGAATCTTTGGACAGTGTTAGAGACCATCTGTAAGATGGTGAGACCAGACCAATGAATGAAGTGAAAAAACAATGAAGTGCAAAGGGTAGCTGTGATGGCCGAGTGGTTAAGGCGTTGGACTTGAAATCCAATGGGGTTTCCCCGCGCAGGTTCGAACCCGGCTCACAGCGTAGGGACAACAATATCCCTCTTAATGGATGACACCTGACACGATTGGCTGCGGGAGTGCGTTGAGAACTTGTTGAGATGCAATTGCATGATGGTTGAAGTGGTGGTGTAAACGCAATTGTGTCTTTGCGGCCTCCTTACCTGCATAGCCATATTTAAACAACAATAAGGGCAGCTGTGATAATAGGGTGGTTAAGGATCAGGACCCGAAATCCGATGGCTGTCCTTTGCTTTCTCAAATCAAAGTGTTGTTGCGCATGTATTTGTGGATTGCGTCTTTGTAACATGGCTTCCGTGACATCATATTCAAAAGTCTCTATCAGCCTTCCTTAACAAGCAACCTCTGGTCCATGCCTCGAGCTTGAAAATACTTTTGTCTTTACTACGAACCAGGCGGTGCAGAAGATAAGACAGTACAGCTGTGATGGCCGAGAGGTTAAGGCGTTGGACTCGAAATCCAATGGGGTCTCCCCGCGCAGGTTCGAACCCTGCTCACAGCGTGCAGTTCACAACATTGAGCCTTAAGTTTTAAGGCTGCAACAGACTTTCCGCTAGTTTGTCGAGCAAAGCCAAAAAGGGGTTACATATTTAAACAGAACAAAGGAAAAACAAGCAATGTTGCTTTCCCAAATCAAAGTGTGTTGTTACACATGTATTTGTGCAATGTAAGTTGCATCTTCGTAACACGGCTTCTGTGAAATCATATTCAAAAGTCTCTTTATCAGGCTTCCTTAACAAGCAAACTCTGGTCCATGTCTCGAGCTTGAAAAGACCTTTGTCTTTACTACGAACCAGGCGGTGCAGAAGGTATGAGAGTACAGCTGTGATGGCCGAGTAGTATTGGACTCAAAATTCAATGAGGTCTCCCTGTGCAGGTTCAAACCCTGCTCACAGCGCAGAAACAACAAAATCCCTCTTAATGGACGACAATATCCCTCCTTTGCAAACCTGACATTCAGAAAAAATGACTTGTTGAGATGCAATTGCAAGATGGTTGAAGTGATGGTGTCAATGCAATTGTGTTTCCCAATGCCTTTGGGACCTCCTTTCCTCTGTAGCCCATGGCCCTTTCACATTTGAAGAAGTCACTAAGAAAGTAACACTGCATTATTAACTAATCCTTCATTTCTACTAGGTATCAAAACTAAAAGTCATAGCAACGCGACATTGATTTCTCAGCACGTGATTGGTGTGAATAGCTGAAAAGTTGTTGCTGAAGCAAGCCCACTAATAAGAATAAGTATGAGCAATAACAATAGTTGGACTACCTCTAAACGATAGTTAGAGAACCACTAAATATTTGTTGCTAAAACAACACAGCACAAGTCCAAAATGCATGTAGGTGACTAGCAAGCTAGCTAGTTCAAGCTAAAGCTAAGAATGCTACCACTGCTACAAAAGGACTAATGGTAATACCACTACATACACTACTAACCAGGTACATTTGTTGACTATGTGTCTACTGGAAAACGTAATTAAACGTGGCACACCTGCTTCGAAGTCGCTGTCCTTTAAAAAAACAAACAAAACAAACAAAACAGTAGAAATGGCAGTCCGCAGTCAACGCACTCCCGCAGCCAATCGTGAAAAACACGAGGCATTTTTCAGTACCTTTCGTTGCTCATGCTAATAAATTAGTAATGCTAATGCTAGGTGTAACCTAGGTTAAAATAGCCATAAACAGATACTTGAATAAATAACAGTAAAAATATTTCGGAATAGATATTCTGACATTAGAAATAAAAGTCCATGATTTAGTCTAATAAATAGGATTAAAAATAATTCGTTTCAATATTGATTTTTACAGGAAGTTTTGTCACTTAAACTAGTCAGCCAATCAGAATGGCTGGTTGCAACTTCCTGTTTCATTGAGAATGCTAGTCATTCAGAGACAAGCAAGTTGAGCGAAAAGCTAGTGGAACTAACCAGTGAGCAAAATAACAGCAATACTAGTGAAAACGTTTATTTTCTTTGATTTGAAAGTGTTTTATGTTGTATTCTGTCTGCAAAGGTAGACTGTGGTTTATTTAGACATTATATAGGACAGTAAAACCGTGTATTATCCGGATCGTTCGGAGCCACGCTCCCGCTGGCGAGCCTCCTACATTCTTGAGAAGAACCATCGGATCATCATCACGTCATCACAAGATTCATCTACATTCTGGAGAAGAACAAGGACTCTTTCATCGGATTTGCGGTAGGACTGCGTAAAGCCGTTATTTCGTTGCAAGAGGATTCGTTTGGACTTTGATTTGCGGTAAGCGTGGACTCAATGAAAACTAAGTTCGCACGTGGCATTCGCTGGACTGTTCGACTGGTCGCTAGCAAGGTTGAATTCGTTGACCGTTGTATACGGTCTATGATTGAATTGCATTGTTCACTGAAAAGATTCATTAGCATTTAACTTGATACTTGATAGTTATTCACTATACGTTCATAGCCTTGATGTTCATGTTGAATGGTGAATGTTTTACTTGATGTTTGATGGTATTATTGTTAGCCTACTGGTTTCATGCTAATGCAGGCCTAGTGAAAATATTGATTTAATGAAGATTTAAAAGATCTTAATGATACTTAGATAGAATAATCTTATGGAAAAGTAAGATAGCCATTGAACTTAAAATAGTTAACTATTGAAATTAGAAACCAAATAGAACTTTAAAAGCAACTTTAAAGGAGACTTCACTTTAGAAATATTTTCTTGAACTGAAAGATACTTTGTTTTCTTGATATTCCTTAAAGAATAGCTTTATTATTGATCCATTTGCATTTAGATGCAAATGTTTTCAGTATTCAATGTATGTATGTGTAATGTAAACTGTCTTATGGTACCAATTTTCTACTTCTAACCTTTTCTACAAATGTGTATAAACAAGCAGGCATTTAAAACTTACTTGATGGTCTGTGGTGTGTCTGATTATTATTTTGCTATTATTACTGTTTTAACTACTACTGCTCCCTACGAGCCTAGTCACTGATCCTAACACAGCATTCTTATCTACAACTCGAGGTAAGTGTTACATAATGGCTTAGTAATGCTTGCTGTCAGAAAATCAGCGGGGTCTCGTCAATGTCACCATCAACAGAAGTGTGTTGCTGCTTAGCGCTGAATCAACCATTCCATAAAACATGGTAACGCATTTTTTGAAAAGTGTTCATGATCGACACAAACCAGCTGATTTTCGGAGCAAAACGGACTGAAAAATGCCTCAGTGTTTTTCAAGTTTGGACTGCGGCCTGCCGTTTTTACGTCCGTGTTTTCTTTTTTTGCTGGGTTCGCGATCGTGAAGAGGGAAGCGACGGCAGCTACTTCGGAGAGGGTATGTGACGATAGTTGTACCATATCTGAACGATAATTAGATAACCACTCGATATGTGTTGCTAAAACAACACAGCACAAGTCGAACATGCATGTAGTTGACGAGCAAGCTAGCTAGTTCAAAATAAAGCTAAGTCGCTGTCCTCTCAAAAAGAAAACAGGAACAACAACATGTTGTAGAAACGGTAGTCCGCAGTCCACGCACTCCTGCAGCCAAACCTGAAAAACACCGAGGCGTTTCTCAGTACCTTTCGTTGCTAATGCTAATGGCGTAGTAATGCTAGCGCTCAGAAAACCAGCTGGGTCTCGTCAATGTCAACATCATCAGAGGTGTGTTGCTGCGGAGCGCTGGATCAAACATAGAAGGCTGCTCATGTTCTATTTCTAGAGGTCACATGGTAACGCATTTTTAAAAAGTGTTCATGATACATGTCATGTATGATTATTACTCATTATTTTCAAAACGGTGTGTTGCTGTGCAACCTTTCAATATAGAACATTAGCAACATTCTATGGAATGTTCAGTCCGCTCCAGATAACAACAAACTTCAGTTGAGAGTTAGCATAAGCAACGAAAGGCACTGAAAAATGCCTCGGGTGTTTTCAGGTTTGACTGCGAGACAGGTTGTTGTTCGTGTCTTCTTTTTTGCAGGGTTCGAGATCGTGAAGAGGGAAGCGACAGCGATTTAATTACATTTTACAGTAGACACATATCGAACACATTGTTTGTGCAATGACTATTTAGTTTGAAGCAATGGTAGCATTATTAGCTGCTAGGTGGTTTCTAAGGGCGTTGCTAAGAGAGAGCTTGAACTATCTAGCTTGCTAGCCAGCTCCATGCATTTTGCCAAGGATTTTGGCCTTACGCTATGTTATTTCGTATTCTAGCAACACATATTCAGTGGTGCAATGTCATTATTGTCATTAGAGAGGTCTGATCCATGAGGACATTTACATGACATGTATGGCACTTAGCAGACGCCTTTATCTAAAGCGACTTACAACAAATACATTTGTCTAAGTAAGTGAATCATCTATCCATCAGTCATCATAAGATAAAGTAATCAATGCTCGGACCAGCGGCCATAGGCAGTCACAATGTTCTTTTTTTGTTTTGTTTTTAATTATTATTAACAGGAGAGAAACTTGTACAGGGGGTAGTGGAGGTGAAGAGGTCTTTAAGACGGACCGTTAAGATGTAGCCTGGATCAAACATAGAAGGCTGCTAATGTTCTATAGCTAATGATTTCAGCTCAGCATTCAACACCATCATCCCCTCCAAACTGATCTCCAAACTCAGGCAACTGGGCATCAACCCCTCCCTCTGCAACTGGATTCTAGACTTCTTGACCAACAGGCCGCAGTCTGTTAGGCTTCACAACCACACCTCCTCAACCCTCACCCTGAACACCGGCGTTCCACAAGGCTGTGTGCTGAGCCCCCTCCTTTACTCCCTCTTCACCTACGACTGCACACCTGTACATGGCTCAAACACCATTGTTAAGTTTGCAGACGACACAACGGTGATCGGTCTCATCAGCAACAACGATGAGTCGGCCTACAGGGAGGAGGTCCAGCACCTAACAGTGTGGTGCAACGACAATAACCTGGCTCTCAACACCAAGAAGACCAAAGAACTCATTGTGGACTTCAGGAAGTCTAAAGCTGGCGCACACACCCCCATCCTCATCAACGGGACTGAGGTGGAGCGAGTCACCAGCTTCAAGTTTCTGGGTGTCCACATCTCTGAGGACCTCTCCTGGACCCTCAACACCTCCACCCTGATAAAGAAGGCTCACCAGCGTCTCTTCTTCCTGAGGAGACTAAAGAAGGTCCATCTATCTCCTCAGATCCTGGTGAACTTCTACCGCTGCACCATCGAGAGTATCCTTACCAACTGTGTCACAGTATGGTATGGCAACTGCTCGGCATCGGACCGGAAAGCACTGCAGAGGGTGGTGAAAACTGCCCAACGCATCACCGGTTCCTCACTCCCCTCCATCGAGGCTGTCCAGGGCAAACGATGCTTGCGTAAGGCACGCAGCATCGTCAAGGACATCTCTCACCCCAACCATAGACTTTTCACCCCACTCCCCTCCGGGAGGCGCTACAGGTCTCTCCGCACCCGAACCAGTAGGTTCAGAGGCAGCTTCTTCCCTGCGGCTGTCACCCTGCTGAACTCGAACACTACACCTACCTGACAACCTACTACCCCCGCAACCCCCACCCCCCCCCCCCCCACCCGGACAATTGCACTATTGCACTATACTCCCCTCCCCTGCTCTTACTCAATACCACTGCTCTTCTGTACATACCTGTCCATACTGTTCATACTGTTCATAATGCACATAATGCACATATCCTATACTTTCTTTAATACTACTGCACATACTGTACATACTTGTTTATACTGTTTATACGGCATTCCATATTTATATTTATTCTGCATCTACCTCATGTTACTGTTAATACACATATACTGCTAGACTGCATTACCCATACAGCTCATATGCTGCTACACTGCTCATACTGTAACTATTTATTCTGCTATAATGCTACTGCTACTCACATACTGCTATACTGCACTGCTATATTATACTGCTTATATTATACTATATTATACTGCACTACTACTGATCATATATTGCACTACCTGTAAATACTGTTCATTGCACTTTCTGCTATTTTGCACTTCTGGTTAGACGCTAACTGCATTTCGTTGTCTCTGTACTTGTACTCTGCACAATGACAATAAAGTTGAATCTAATCTAATCTAATCTAAAAAAAATTCTAGAGGTCACATGGTAACGCATTTTTCAAAAGTGCTCATGATACATGTCATGTATGATTATTACTCATTATTTTCAAAACGGTGTGTTGCTATGCAACCTTTCAATATAGAACATTAGCAACATTCTATGGAATGTTCAGTCCGCTCCAGATAACAACTGTAATATATTTAGAGTGATATATATATTCACGGTTTCAATAACGGAGACGGAGACAGAACATTACGTGGATGCTCGTTTACTGATCAATTTTAAGACAGAGTACAGCGCATGTGCACAACAGCTAAGGACTATTATACAGCCAATAGGGAAAGCCCTTCTTAATACATTGGAAACACAAAGTTGTAATAATGCCAATACATTACAACAACAAACTTCAGTTGAGAGTTAGCATGAGCAACGAAAGGCACTGAAAAATGCCTCGGTGTTTTTCAGGTTTGACTGCGAGAGTGCGTGGACTGCGGCCTGCCGTCTCTACGACAGGTTGTTGGTCGTGTCTTCTTTTTTGCAGGGTTAGAGATCGTGAAGAGGGAAGCGACAGCGATTTAAGTTGGTGTGGTTGCAGAAACGTTGGTGTAATATACACAGTGTAATCTATCTTTTAATGTTTAGCAAGGAGAGTAACATATTATTTCAGGTATTAAGTACTGCTAAATATAAATCTACGAAAACTTCTACTTGGTTTTCAGAGTTGTTCTTTATTCAAGCATAAAACAGGTCAGCAGGATAATACATGATATCAATAAAATGATTTCATAGAAAAAGAATAACAAATACTATAGAAAGAAGGATAAAAAGTTATTACTGTCAGTTCCAAATTCTCCCAATCTCCAAGTAAAAAGAAAGAAAAGATAAGATTAAAATATTCTTCTGGTCGATCACCACATCCTCAGCCGAGGGTTTCCAGATCTCCAAATGAAAGAAAAGGATTTAGGAAATATAAAAATGGAAAAAATATAGGGTTAGGGTTAGGGATCCAAAGATCCAAAGTAGGTAAATTAAACCCGCACGATATAAATTAAATCTAAAGATGGGAACCTCTCTCAACTTTGACTTCACTCCTTTTTCTCTCCTTCCTTTTCCAATTCATTACATTTCAACTTTATTTGTTACACATAGTTAAGACAGATCAGTTTCATCCTTCAAATCATGAAAACAGGTTAAACCCATTTCCACTTAAATCAACGTCAAGTCATCTGATCAGTCAAACATCAACCATTAGACATTCAGTACCTTAGTAGCACGTATCACTTGTAGTATATTTTGCTGGTTATATAACATTAGTGGAGTAATTGAGGAGTGTGCATTTGTGTTTCTATTTGACTATAGTAACAACAAAAAGTGCTCACAATTGGTAAACAAAAGCACTTGATACTTTGCACACAGGGCCCTCCTCCTCTGTGGAGATGATCCCCCAGGTGACCTCTGGCCAGGAAGCAAAACTTGAGTCCAGCAGAGTGCCCACCCCCATACAGATGACTGCCAATGAGGTCAGCGTTAGAAGCCTCACCAGGATTAACTTACTCTGCGGTGGCCTCCATGCTTTGTGACATGGACATGGTGGAGGCTGAGAGGACTGGAGGCCGAGGTACGCCCCGGCCATCCTCCTCTAGGACCACCCTCTCTGTCAGGTCAACCAGAGGCTCCCAGAGCGATGTGGCTTTTTCTCCTGGAGCCCTACCATGTACCCCCTTCCCCTCAGAATGGTCAGTGGTGAACTATTGCTCAATCATGAGGAGCTCTGTTATTGACACCAGTGACTCCTCCACTAAGCTTGATGTTGTGGTTGGGTCCCCAACCACTCTTGATGAGGAGAAAGTGGATGAGAGAGATGTGTCATCAGTCTCTCCCTCCCTCCCTGAGCAGCAGCCTGCAAGCCCTGTCCTCTGCTCTGTGGCTCACCCACCCTCCTGCAGCCCAGACAGCATGAATGTGACACCCTACCTACCTCACCTGTCTCTTGACTCCAGTAGTGAAGACTACACCTCCATAGTCACCTTGTTGCTGGTGAGGCTGCTGTCTGATGTCAGTGCCTCCCAGCTGATGGAGTCGGACATTGGCAACATGGCCAGAGGTCTGGCAAAGAGGATCCTGCTGGAGTTGTATGGTTCCTCAGGCCTCCACAGCCTCACTTACCCTGAGAATATAATCATAAAGAGGATATACACACGGGTCTACAGGGGGCTTCTACGGGAGTTTGGCTCTGCGGATATACTGCAGGCTGCTCTGAACTCTCAGAGCCCCAACTTTGACAGAGTTCTGGTCAGAGAATTGTCGAAAGAGCTGATAGGTAATTTTGGTGAGATCAGACCTTCAGCTACGGTGGTGGAGTCCTCCTCAACCACTGGGCTCAGGGGTGAGGTCGGGGGAGACTCTCCCCTCCCACAGGCTGATGTGAAGACCAGCAGGAAGAAGAGTTCCTGGTTTCTTTGTGGGCTTGGAAAGGTATGTACATTATTACCTCTCTTATAGAGTATGTATTCTGGTATAATAAGATAAACTATATTGTCCCAGTCATTTTAAGTACTTTATATGTTTTGTTTGCTTTGTTTTACATGGCTTGTTATTCAATCTAATGTAGTTCTGATTTGTCATACAGAAATCAAAGAAGGGAACTAAGCGCCCTCCAACACCAACCCAGAACCAGACCCCTGCCGTCAACCAAGGTGGTAAATTAACGATTAGCTGTTAATCAATGGTTTTCAAAAGAAGAAATTGACTTTCTTGTAACAATTGTTTGTACCTGACAATCATTGCATTCCTAATTCCTAATCATATGGTAACAATATTGAGTCAGTTCATTTATATAAACTTGTTTCTCTTACAGACTCCCCCAACGACCAAAACACTGTGACGTCCTCCCAGGGAGAGAGCGGGTCCTCCAGGTCCAGCTCCACATCATGCAGGCCTTCCTTCATGGTCAAGATATTCACCATGGGCAAAGCTCTGGCCAAGCCCTTCACCTCTACCAAGAGGACCAGCTAATCTTTGAAGAAACTTGTGAACTAAATCATCTATTTGACTGGTTTTCATGATATGTCACTGGATAATAAACAATATAGTGCACTATATTGAATTGTCTCAGTTGAGAGTTGAGTGAGATATCTGTAGAGTGTATGGGGAGTGTATGGGACTGGTTAGTGGAGTGTGTGTTGTTCTGTGAAGCACCTGTTCTGATGTCGGTTAAGAAGCATGACGCTGAACCAGTTTGCTGTGATAAGAGAGACGAGTTACTACCTGGATCTCTACAGATTCACAACTGATCAACAACAGGCCACAATTCATAGAGAAGAGTCAGTGTGTCGATTCTCATACCATAATATGCATGGTAGCTACTGCATGATATTTAATCCATAACAAGTCACTGAAATACACCTTCAGTGTGCAGCTTTCAGCCACCTCAAGGCTTTGAATCTATTTTGGCACAGACATAACTCATGGTTTTAAAGTCAATGCCTAACTTAAGTCTAAGGCATTTGTGGCCAGTTTTCAGTACCTCTACATTTCACCTGATACCAGATTCATCCCTGATGGAAACAATCAAGTGTTTTTTATGACTGCTATCAGCAGAGTTTAAGCTAGATGAATAAATCCCTCCGCACGCACATTTGGCATGTGAAGTACAGATCTGCGGTCGTTCTGTATATCCTGGCGGAAAAACAGAAAGTTTTACAACATGGAAGGTCAGATTCCATTACAAAACACCACACGCATACACACCACACTGAGGGCATGTGACAGGGACCCGTTACTGCTTATTAGTGCTACGTTTAGAACTGTCGGCTGAGATTATACAAATTATCCTGTAACATCACTTTAATTGTCAATAAACTCATGAATCATTACTCATAAATTCTTTGGTATTTCCTTTCAAACCCTTCCTGTAAGTCCCTTTCACATTTCAAGAAGTAACTTACAAAACTGTAAGTAACAATAAAATGCTATGGGTAGCTGTGATCGAAATAGAAAAATATGTTCCAGAAGAAACTTTGTAGGCTTGAAACATCTTATTTTGGTAGTGGAAAAGGTTTAGAAATGTGTCAATAGATGGATCGATTTGAAACGTGGTTCCCAATGCCTTTAGGATTAGAATCCAATGGGGTCTCCCTGTGCAGGTTTGGACCCTGTTCTCAGCGCAGACACAACTGTGTCCCTATTTATGTACAAGATGTCTGCCCACCTTTGGAAACCTGATATAAAAAATGTTTTAACTGCAATTGCAGGATGGTTAAGGGGTTCGCTGTAAAACCAATGCCTTCGGCATTTCCTTTCAAACCCTTTTCCTGCAAGGCCATGTCCCTTTCATGTGTCAGTAAGTAACTTACAAAGGTGTACGGAACAATAAAACAGAAAGAGTAGCTGTGATGGCCGAGTGGTTAAGGCGTTGGACTTGAAATCCAATGGGGTTTCCCCGCGCAGGTTCGAACCCTGCTCACAGCGCAGGGACAACAATATCCCTCTTAATGGACGACAACATCCCTTTGGAAACTTGACATTCAGAAAAAATGACTTGCTGAAGTAACTTACAAAAGTGTAAGGAACAATGAAACAGGAAGGGTAGCTGTGATGGCTGAGTGGTTAAGGCGTTGGACTTGACCACTGCTGGAGCGCTGAGTCAGCTCCCTCTGGCCAGACCTTGACTGTCCTCACTGTAGGTTTCACCTGTTTGCTGAAACCTACAGTGAGAGGAACATGTATGCTGTACAAATTGTGGGCAGAAAAAGTGGCCAAAATGATGTCATTTCACATTTGTAGTGTCATGGAAGTGACAGTTTCTGGCGTTAAATGCATTTGAATTAAAGAAATGACATGCTCACTCCAGAAATACTCAAAATCACTGTTCAGGGGCTAAATCCTTGTGGAATATCTTTTTTATTTTTTTTATTTGCTTTGATCACTTTAACCATAATTCAATTGAATTCAGTGACTCAGAATACATGATTTTCCCTCTGAATTGTGTTTTGAAAAAAATAAAACTATTGAAATTGCATTCATTTATCTAAAGCAGGTTATTTCAATTCATTGTTATGCTTGTACCAGTCGTCACTTTATATAAGGCCATGTTCAATTTTAGATCCATCAGACTACTGCAATGTGGGATTCATCCTCAGAACGTGCCCTGTGAATCACCTTGCTAAACACAGCTCTGTCAGTTCGATTAAGAAAACAGGTGAAAATGATTAGTCGGGTGGAATTCGATTGGCCAGACAGTTATTGTTAGTCCTACCAACCATGCGAGAGAGGACCCAATATAATGAATCACATATTCTGACAGGGCAATACTTCAGGGCAACGTGTCTTAAGAATGGCGCGTGAAGTAAAACATCACAATATTCTACATCCATCCATAGTTTTTCTGCTGCTATGTTCGTTGTCGGTCCATTTTCAGTGTATTGGCTTTAAAATAATTAACGAAGGAGTCAAACGAAATGCAAACAAAGGTGACTCGACAGGCATCAGAGCAGGTAGGATTCTGTTTGGAGGTCGGGAGTTCCAATCGGGACAAGAGGGCTCAAAACACAGCCAAATCAAGGAATGGATCTCTCCAAGATGACGCCCATTATCAAGCAGATTCTACAGGTGAGAACTTAGTTGAGATTGTGATGGAAATATTTCAGTGAACAACAATAAACGATGTTTGGTCTCAGTTGAGAGTTTTAATGCATATAGAAAGTATTATACAACGGTGGTCAGCTGGATCAGCATTCCTTCACCAACAGTCACTCCAATGCTTGTACGTCATAGATCTAGGGGTAAACATATCTTGCACCTGTTTGCTGATAAAGAAGTGTAGGCGTTGTGAGCCACTATCTCAAACCTCAGCCTGCAGTTAGGAGTGTTCCAAGGTCACACACTGTCTATTGTATGATAGAAGAAGCAGTCGGTTTTGATTCTTCCTCAGTCACAGAATGGGAAATAACGAAGTACATTAGGTCACAACACATTTCATATAAGACTTAAGCCAAATGGTACAAATACAGTTTTTGCCTTTACAGTATGCCAATAATTCTTCATGTGAACATCCATCTCTGGAAGTGCTTGAGCTATTGCATTGCTTAAGTGGATAATAGGGTGATGCCCATTGCAGAAACCTTTTTATTTCTAATATTTTACCAAATGCCTCTTGACAGGGTTGTTGCTGGGGCCCACACAGGATTCCAGCTATGCTGAGGCAGCATGGAGGCGCATGGGATCATCCTTACAGTGTAATAGAGACAGAATGAAACTTAGACTTACAGGCCCTGGAGCTTCCTATTTGCAGTTTGACCAAGGTAAAGTAACTGGGAACCTGTTTATGAATTTACTTACAAGATTGAATGGAGTGAATCTCTCTCTCTCCATGGTTTGAAAGCATGTCCTGTGCAGATTATTGACTACATGCTTCATTTCTACCCTGTCATAGGAAGTGTGCCCCCTAACTGTGGCTACTCCATGTTGAGGAACCCCCTTGGCCTGGTTTTGAATGCACCCTATGGTGGCTGCAATATGATGCAAGAGGTACATTTCAAGTGCTTGCTTGGCTTGTTTAATTGGCACAGTAACTTGCATAGTATGTTAATGTTTTCAACAATGCCTGCTTAACCTACTGATGTCAGTGTTGATTGTATTTCTTGGCCTACCTCCAAACCAAGTTGTTTCCTGGATGTTATTCCTGTTTCTGAAGAGCTCTGATCCAAGTGTTTCTCATTTCAGAATGGTGATAATGTTCTATCAATGCTTTGGCAAGATATAAAAGTGACACTTTCCTGCCCCATCCCTACTACAACTGAGTCACCTGCTCGGGATACTGCCTCCACTACAACTGAGGGACCACAGATATCTCCTCCACTTCCTCCTTATCCCTGGTACATGTATCCACCTGCTCAGGATGCTGCCTCCACTACAACTGAGGGACCACAGATATCTCCTCCACTTCCTCCTTATCCCTGGTACATGTATCCACCTGCTCAGGATGCTGCCTCCACTACAACTGAGGGACCACAGATATCTCCTCCACTTCCTCCTTATCCCTGGTACATGTATCCACCTGCTCAGGATGCTGCCTCCACTACAACTGAGGGACCACAGATATCTCCTCCACTTCCTCCTTATCCCTGGTACATGTATCCACCTGCTCAGGATGCTGCCTCCACTACAACTGAGGGACCACAGATATCTCCTCCACTTCCTCCTTATCCCTGGTACATGTATCCACCTGCTCAGGATGCTGCCTCCACTACAACTGAGGGACCACAGATATCTCCTCCACTTCCTCCTTATCCCTGGTACATGCATCCACCTGCTCAGGATGCTGCCTCCACTACAACTGAGGGACCACAGATATCTCCTCCACTTCCTCCTTATCCCTGGTACATGTATCCACCTGCTCAGGATGCTGCCTCCACTACAACTGAGGGACCACAGATATCTCCTCCACTTCCTCCTTATCCCTGGTACATGCATCCACCTGCTCAGGATGCTGCCTCCACTACAACTGAGGGACCACAGATATCTCCTCCACTTCCTCCTTATCCCTGGTACATGTATCCACCTGCTCAGGATGCTGCCTCCACTACAACTGAGGGACCACAGATATCTCCTCCACTTCCTCCTTATCCCTGGTACATGTATCCACCTGCTCAGGATGCTGCCTCCACTACAACTGAGGGACCACAGATATCTCCTCCACTTCCTCCTTATCCCTGGTACATGCATCCACCTGCTCAGGATGCTGCCTCCACTACAACTGAGGGACCACAGATATCTCCTCCACTTCCTCCTTATCCCTGGTACATGTATCCACCTGCTCAGGATGCTGCCTCCACTACAACTGAGGGACCACAGATATCTCCTCCACTTCCTCCTTATCCCTGGTACATGTATCCACCTGGTCAGGATATTGCCACCACTACACCCAAGCCTACAATGTTGCCACCTCATCAGGTTTATGCTTCTTGGTGGGGTTAACCCTCTTTTCAGCACTTGGATCCCCATTGTGCCTAGGTTCCAGTTAAACTAAAACTAGTTTGTTGTTTGAACTGGTAAGAAACCAACTGTATTTTGGCATCACTACATCTCTTTATGTAAATGGCCTGATTTTGTTTCCAGTGACATTGCTTTACCATGATTGTCTGTTCACAAGATGCACGATAATTTGTTGGCCCTGTTCCTTACTGTCTTCTAGAGGGGAGAGATGAAGTGTCCCTATGCAACATTGATCAATAAAGTGGTCTTTTACTGAGTTCTGTGTTTTCCTTTTTTACTTTGTTAACAAACAAGTCAGAAACTGTTTTAAAATATTCAATTTATTTGTCATGGGAAAGAAGAGTGCATCAGTTAACAAGAGAACACAGCCCTAGGCTGTAAGAATGATCACATTGCCTGATCAAGCAGCAATGGTGCTTTAAATGTGGCATCAGATTAGCAGCAGCTGAATCTTTGGACAGTGTTAGAGACCATCTGTAAGATGGTGAGACCAGACCAATGAATGAAGTGAAAAAACAATGAAGTGCAAAGGGTAGCTGTGATGGCCGAGTGGTTAAGGCGTTGGACTTGAAATCCAATGGGGTTTCCCCGCGCAGGTTCGAACCCGGCTCACAGCGTAGGGACAACAATATCCCTCTTAATGGATGACACCTGACATTCAGAAACTTGTTGAGATGCAATTGCATGATGGTTGAAGTGGTGGTGTAAACGCAATTGTGTCTTTGCGGCCTCCTTACCTGCATAGCCATATTTAAACAACAATAAGGGCAGCTGTGATAATAGGGTGGTTAAGGATCAGGACCCGAAATCCAATGGCTGTCCTTTGCTTTCTCAAATCAAAGTGTTGTTGCGCATGTATTTGTGGATTGCGTCTTTGTAACATGGCTTCCGTGACATCATATTCAAAAGTCTCTATCAGCCTTCCTTAACAAGCAACCTCTGGTCCATGCCTCGAGCTTGAAAATACTTTTGTCTTTACTACGAACCAGGCGGTGCAGAAGATAAGACAGTACAGCTGTGATGGCCGAGAGGTTAAGGCGTTGGACTCGAAATCCAATGGGGTCTCCCCGCGCAGGTTCGAACCCTGCTCACAGCGTGCAGTTCACAACATTGAGCCTTAAGTTTTAAGGCTGCAACAGACTTTCCGCTAGTTTGTCGAGCAAAGCCAAAAAGGGGTTACATATTTAAACAGAACAAAGGAAAAACAAGCAATGTTGCTTTCCCAAATCAAAGTGTGTTGTTACACATGTATTTGTGCAATGTAAGTTGCATCTTCGTAACACGGCTTCTGTGAAATCATATTCAAAAGTCTCTTTATCAGGCTTCCTTAACAAGCAAACTCTGGTCCATGTCTCGAGCTTGAAAAGACCTTTGTCTTTACTACGAACCAGGCGGTGCAGAAGGTATGAGAGTACAGCTGTGATGGCCGAGTAGTATTGGACTCAAAATTCAATGAGGTCTCCCTGTGCAGGTTCAAACCCTGCTCACAGCGCAGAAACAACAAAATCCCTCTTAATGGACGACAATATCCCTCCTTTGCAAACCTGACATTCAGAAAAAATGACTTGTTGAGATGCAATTGCAAGATGGTTGAAGTGATGGTGTCAATGCAATTGTGTTTCCCAATGCCTTTGGGACCTCCTTTCCTCTGTAGCCCATGGCCCTTTCACATTTGAAGAAGTCACTAAGAAAGTAACACTGCATTATTAACTAATCCTTCATTTCTACTAGGTATCAAAACTAAAAGTCATAGCAACGCGACATTGATTTCTCAGCACGTGATTGGTGTGAATAGCTGAAAAGTTGTTGCTGAAGCAAGCCCACTAATAAGAATAAGTATGAGCAATAACAATAGTTGGACTACCTCTAAACGATAGTTAGAGAACCACTAAATATTTGTTGCTAAAACAACACAGCACAAGTCCAAAATGCATGTAGGTGACTAGCAAGCTAGCTAGTTCAAGCTAAAGCTAAGAATGCTACCACTGCTACAAAAGGACTAATGGTAATACCACTACATACACTACTAACCAGGTACATTTGTTGACTATGTGTCTACTGGAAAACGTAATTAAACGTGGCACACCTGCTTCGAAGTCGCTGTCCTTTAAAAAAACAAACAAAACAAACAAAACAGTAGAAATGGCAGTCCGCAGTCAACGCACTCCCGCAGCCAATCGTGAAAAACACGAGGCATTTTTCAGTACCTTTCGTTGCTCATGCTAATAAATTAGTAATGCTAATGCTAGGTGTAACCTAGGTTAAAATAGCCATAAACAGATACTTGAATAAATAACAGTAAAAATATTTCGGAATAGATATTCTGACATTAGAAATAAAAGTCCATGATTTAGTCTAATAAATAGGATTAAAAATAATTCGTTTCAATATTGATTTTTACAGGAAGTTTTGTCACTTAAACTAGTCAGCCAATCAGAATGGCTGGTTGCAACTTCCTGTTTCATTGAGAATGCTAGTCATTCAGAGACAAGCAAGTTGAGCGAAAAGCTAGTGGAACTAACCAGTGAGCAAAATAACAGCAATACTAGTGAAAACGTTTATTTTCTTTGATTTGAAAGTGTTTTATGTTGTATTCTGTCTGCAAAGGTAGACTGTGGTTTATTTAGACATTATATAGGACAGTAAAACCGTGTATTATCCGGATCGTTCGGAGCCACGCTCCCGCTGGCGAGCCTCCTACATTCTTGAGAAGAACCATCGGATCATCATCACGTCATCACAAGATTCATCTACATTCTGGAGAAGAACAAGGACTCTTTCATCGGATTTGCGGTAGGACTGCGTAAAGCCGTTATTTCGTTGCAAGAGGATTCGTTTGGACTTTGATTTGCGGTAAGCGTGGACTCAATGAAAACTAAGTTCGCACGTGGCATTCGCTGGACTGTTCGACTGGTCGCTAGCAAGGTTGAATTCGTTGACCGTTGTATACGGTCTATGATTGAATTGCATTGTTCACTGAAAAGATTCATTAGCATTTAACTTGATACTTGATAGTTATTCACTATACGTTCATAGCCTTGATGTTCATGTTGAATGGTGAATGTTTTACTTGATGTTTGATGGTATTATTGTTAGCCTACTGGTTTCATGCTAATGCAGGCCTAGTGAAAATATTGATTTAATGAAGATTTAAAAGATCTTAATGATACTTAGATAGAATAATCTTATGGAAAAGTAAGATAGCCATTGAACTTAAAATAGTTAACTATTGAAATTAGAAACCAAATAGAACTTTAAAAGCAACTTTAAAGGAGACTTCACTTTAGAAATATTTTCTTGAACTGAAAGATACTTTGTTTTCTTGATATTCCTTAAAGAATAGCTTTATTATTGATCCATTTGCATTTAGATGCAAATGTTTTCAGTATTCAATGTATGTATGTGTAATGTAAACTGTCTTATGGTACCAATTTTCTACTTCTAACCTTTTCTACAAATGTGTATAAACAAGCAGGCATTTAAAACTTACTTGATGGTCTGTGGTGTGTCTGATTATTATTTTGCTATTATTACTGTTTTAACTACTACTGCTCCCTACGAGCCTAGTCACTGATCCTAACACAGCATTCTTATCTACAACTCGAGGTAAGTGTTACATAATGGCTTAGTAATGCTTGCTGTCAGAAAATCAGCGGGGTCTCGTCAATGTCACCATCAACAGAAGTGTGTTGCTGCTTAGCGCTGAATCAACCATTCCATAAAACATGGTAACGCATTTTTTGAAAAGTGTTCATGATCGACACAAACCAGCTGATTTTCGGAGCAAAACGGACTGAAAAATGCCTCAGTGTTTTTCAAGTTTGGACTGCGGCCTGCCGTTTTTACGTCCGTGTTTTCTTTTTTTGCTGGGTTCGCGATCGTGAAGAGGGAAGCGACGGCAGCTACTTCGGAGAGGGTATGTGACGATAGTTGTACCATATCTGAACGATAATTAGATAACCACTCGATATGTGTTGCTAAAACAACACAGCACAAGTCGAACATGCATGTAGTTGACGAGCAAGCTAGCTAGTTCAAAATAAAGCTAAGTCGCTGTCCTCTCAAAAAGAAAACAGGAACAACAACATGTTGTAGAAACGGTAGTCCGCAGTCCACGCACTCCTGCAGCCAAACCTGAAAAACACCGAGGCGTTTCTCAGTACCTTTCGTTGCTAATGCTAATGGCGTAGTAATGCTAGCGCTCAGAAAACCAGCTGGGTCTCGTCAATGTCAACATCATCAGAGGTGTGTTGCTGCGGAGCGCTGGATCAAACATAGAAGGCTGCTCATGTTCTATTTCTAGAGGTCACATGGTAACGCATTTTTAAAAAGTGTTCATGATACATGTCATGTATGATTATTACTCATTATTTTCAAAACGGTGTGTTGCTGTGCAACCTTTCAATATAGAACATTAGCAACATTCTATGGAATGTTCAGTCCGCTCCAGATAACAACAAACTTCAGTTGAGAGTTAGCATAAGCAACGAAAGGCACTGAAAAATGCCTCGGGTGTTTTCAGGTTTGACTGCGAGACAGGTTGTTGTTCGTGTCTTCTTTTTTGCAGGGTTCGAGATCGTGAAGAGGGAAGCGACAGCGATTTAATTACATTTTACAGTAGACACATATCGAACACATTGTTTGTGCAATGACTATTTAGCTTGAAGCAATGGTAGCATTATTAGCTGCTAGGTGGTTTCTAAGGGCGTTGCTAAGAGAGAGCTTGAACTATCTAGCTTGCTAGCCAGCTCCATGCATTTTGCCAAGGATTTTGGCCTTACGCTATGTTATTTCGTATTCTAGCAACACATATTCAGTGGTGCAATGTCATTATTGTCATTAGAGAGGTCTGATCCATGAGGACATTTACATGACATGTATGGCACTTAGCAGACGCCTTTATCTAAAGCGACTTACAACAAATACATTTGTCTAAGTAAGTGAATCATCTATCCATCAGTCATCATAAGATAAAGTAATCAATGCTCGGACCAGCGGCCATAGGCAGTCACAATGTTCTTTTTTTGTTTTGTTTTTAATTATTATTAACAGGAGAGAAACTTGTACAGGGGGTAGTGGAGGTGAAGAGGTCTTTAAGACGGACCGTTAAGATGTAGCCTGGATCAAACATAGAAGGCTGCTAATGTTCTATAGCTAATGACTTCAGCTCAGCATTCAACACCATCATCCCCTCCAAACTGATCTCCAAACTCAGGCAACTGGGCATCAACCCCTCCCTCTGCAACTGGATTCTAGACTTCTTGACCAACAGGCCGCAGTCTGTTAGGCTTCACAACCACACCTCCTCAACCCTCACCCTGAACACCGGCGTTCCACAAGGCTGTGTGCTGAGCCCCCTCCTTTACTCCCTCTTCACCTACGACTGCACACCTGTACATGGCTCAAACACCATTGTTAAGTTTGCAGACGACACAACGGTGATCGGTCTCATCAGCAACAACGATGAGTCGGCCTACAGGGAGGAGGTCCAGCACCTAACAGTGTGGTGCAACGACAATAACCTGGCTCTCAACACCAAGAAGACCAAAGAACTCATTGTGGACTTCAGGAAGTCTAAAGCTGGCGCACACACCCCCATCCTCATCAACGGGACTGAGGTGGAGCGAGTCACCAGCTTCAAGTTTCTGGGTGTCCACATCTCTGAGGACCTCTCCTGGACCCTCAACACCTCCACCCTGATAAAGAAGGCTCACCAGCGTCTCTTCTTCCTGAGGAGACTAAAGAAGGTCCATCTATCTCCTCAGATCCTGGTGAACTTCTACCGCTGCACCATCGAGAGTATCCTTACCAACTGTGTCACAGTATGGTATGGCAACTGCTCGGCATCGGACCGGAAAGCACTGCAGAGGGTGGTGAAAACTGCCCAACGCATCACCGGTTCCTCACTCCCCTCCATCGAGGCTGTCCAGGGCAAACGATGCTTGCGTAAGGCACGCAGCATCGTCAAGGACATCTCTCACCCCAACCATAGACTTTTCACCCCACTCCCCTCCGGGAGGCGCTACAGGTCTCTCCGCACCCGAACCAGTAGGTTCAGAGGCAGCTTCTTCCCTGCGGCTGTCACCCTGCTGAACTCGAACACTACACCTACCTGACAACCTACTACCCCCGCAACCCCCACCCCCCCCCCCCCCCACCCGGACAATTGCACTATTGCACTATACTCCCCTCCCCTGCTCTTACTCAATACCACTGCTCTTCTGTACATACCTGTCCATACTGTTCATACTGTTCATAATGCACATAATGCACATATCCTATACTTTCTTTAATACTACTGCACATACTGTACATACTTGTTTATACTGTTTATACGGCATTCCATATTTATATTTATTCTGCATCTACCTCATGTTACTGTTAATACACATATACTGCTAGACTGCATTACCCATACAGCTCATATGCTGCTACACTGCTCATACTGTAACTATTTATTCTGCTATAATGCTACTGCTACTCACATACTGCTATACTGCACTGCTATATTATACTGCTTATATTATACTATATTATACTGCACTACTACTGATCATATATTGCACTACCTGTAAATACTGTTCATTGCACTTTCTGCTATTTTGCACTTCTGGTTAGACGCTAACTGCATTTCGTTGTCTCTGTACTTGTACTCTGCACAATGACAATAAAGTTGAATCTAATCTAATCTAATCTAAAAAAAATTCTAGAGGTCACATGGTAACGCATTTTTCAAAAGTGCTCATGATACATGTCATGTATGATTATTACTCATTATTTTCAAAACGGTGTGTTGCTATGCAACCTTTCAATATAGAACATTAGCAACATTCTATGGAATGTTCAGTCCGCTCCAGATAACAACTGTAATATATTTAGAGTGATAGATATATTCACGGTTTCAATAACGGAGACGGAGACAGAACATTACGTGGATGCTCGTTTACTGATCAATTTTAAGACAGAGTACAGCGCATGTGCACAACAGCTAAGGACTATTATACAGCCAATAGGGAAAGCCCTTCTTAATACATTGGAAACACAAAGTTGTAATAATGCCAATACATTACAACAACAAACTTCAGTTGAGAGTTAGCATGAGCAACGAAAGGCACTGAAAAATGCCTCGGTGTTTTTCAGGTTTGACTGCGAGAGTGCGTGGACTGCGGCCTGCCGTCTCTACGACAGGTTGTTGGTCGTGTCTTCTTTTTTGCAGGGTTAGAGATCGTGAAGAGGGAAGCGACAGCGATTTAAGTTGGTGTGGTTGCAGAAACGTTGGTGTAATATACACAGTGTAATCTATCTTTTAATGTTTAGCAAGGAGAGTAACATATTATTTCAGGTATTAAGTACTGCTAAATATAAATCTACGAAAACTTCTACTTGGTTTTCAGAGTTGTTCTTTATTCAAGCATAAAACAGGTCAGCAGGATAATACATGATATCAATAAAATGATTTCATAGAAAAAGAATAACAAATACTATAGAAAGAAGGATAAAAAGTTATTACTGTCAGTTCCAAATTCTCCCAATCTCCAAGTAAAAAGAAAGAAAAGATAAGATTAAAATATTCTTCTGGTCGATCACCACATCCTCAGCCGAGGGTTTCCAGATCTCCAAATGAAAGAAAAGGATTTAGGAAATATAAAAATGGAAAAAATATAGGGTTAGGGTTAGGGATCCAAAGATCCAAAGTAGGTAAATTAAACCCGCACGATATAAATTAAATCTAAAGATGGGAACCTCTCTCAACTTTGACTTCACTCCTTTTTCTCTCCTTCCTTTTCCAATTCATTACATTTCAACTTTATTTGTTACACATAGTTAAGACAGATCAGTTTCATCCTTCAAATCATGAAAACAGGTTAAACCCATTTCCACTTAAATCAACGTCAAGTCATCTGATCAGTCAAACATCAACCATTAGACATTCAGTACCTTAGTAGCACGTATCACTTGTAGTATATTTTGCTGGTTATATAACATTAGTGGAGTAATTGAGGAGTGTGCATTTGTGTTTCTATTTGACTATAGTAACAACAAAAAGTGCTCACAATTGGTAAACAAAAGCACTTGATACTTTGCACACAGGGCCCTCCTCCTCTGTGGAGATGATCCCCCAGGTGACCTCTGGCCAGGAAGCAAAACTTGAGTCCAGCAGAGTGCCCACCCCCATACAGATGACTGCCAATGAGGTCAGCGTTAGAAGCCTCACCAGGATTAACTTACTCTGCGGTGGCCTCCATGCTTTGTGACATGGACATGGTGGAGGCTGAGAGGACTGGAGGCCGAGGTACGCCCCGGCCATCCTCCTCTAGGACCACCCTCTCTGTCAGGTCAACCAGAGGCTCCCAGAGCGATGTGGCTTTTTCTCCTGGAGCCCTACCATGTACCCCCTTCCCCTCAGAATGGTCAGTGGTGAACTATTGCTCAATCATGAGGAGCTCTGTTATTGACACCAGTGACTCCTCCACTAAGCTTGATGTTGTGGTTGGGTCCCCAACCACTCTTGATGAGGAGAAAGTGGATGAGAGAGATGTGTCATCAGTCTCTCCCTCCCTCCCTGAGCAGCAGCCTGCAAGCCCTGTCCTCTGCTCTGTGGCTCACCCACCCTCCTGCAGCCCAGACAGCATGAATGTGACACCCTACCTACCTCACCTGTCTCTTGACTCCAGTAGTGAAGACTACACCTCCATAGTCACCTTGTTGCTGGTGAGGCTGCTGTCTGATGTCAGTGCCTCCCAGCTGATGGAGTCGGACATTGGCAACATGGCCAGAGGTCTGGCAAAGAGGATCCTGCTGGAGTTGTATGGTTCCTCAGGCCTCCACAGCCTCACTTACCCTGAGAATATAATCATAAAGAGGATATACACACGGGTCTACAGGGGGCTTCTACGGGAGTTTGGCTCTGCGGATATACTGCAGGCTGCTCTGAACTCTCAGAGCCCCAACTTTGACAGAGTTCTGGTCAGAGAATTGTCGAAAGAGCTGATAGGTAATTTTGGTGAGATCAGACCTTCAGCTACGGTGGTGGAGTCCTCCTCAACCACTGGGCTCAGGGGTGAGGTCGGGGGAGACTCTCCCCTCCCACAGGCTGATGTGAAGACCAGCAGGAAGAAGAGTTCCTGGTTTCTTTGTGGGCTTGGAAAGGTATGTACATTATTACCTCTCTTATAGAGTATGTATTCTGGTATAATAAGATAAACTATATTGTCCCAGTCATTTTAAGTACTTTATATGTTTTGTTTGCTTTGTTTTACATGGCTTGTTATTCAATCTAATGTAGTTCTGATTTGTCATACAGAAATCAAAGAAGGGAACTAAGCGCCCTCCAACACCAACCCAGAACCAGACCCCTGCCGTCAACCAAGGTGGTAAATTAACGATTAGCTGTTAATCAATGGTTTTCAAAAGAAGAAATTGACTTTCTTGTAACAATTGTTTGTACCTGACAATCATTGCATTCCTAATTCCTAATCATATGGTAACAATATTGAGTCAGTTCATTTATATAAACTTGTTTCTCTTACAGACTCCCCCAACGACCAAAACACTGTGACGTCCTCCCAGGGAGAGAGCGGGTCCTCCAGGTCCAGCTCCACATCATGCAGGCCTTCCTTCATGGTCAAGATATTCACCATGGGCAAAGCTCTGGCCAAGCCCTTCACCTCTACCAAGAGGACCAGCTAATCTTTGAAGAAACTTGTGAACTAAATCATCTATTTGACTGGTTTTCATGATATGTCACTGGATAATAAACAATATAGTGCACTATATTGAATTGTCTCAGTTGAGAGTTGAGTGAGATATCTGTAGAGTGTATGGGGAGTGTATGGGACTGGTTAGTGGAGTGTGTGTTGTTCTGTGAAGCACCTGTTCTGATGTCGGTTAAGAAGCATGACGCTGAACCAGTTTGCTGTGATAAGAGAGACGAGTTACTACCTGGATCTCTACAGATTCACAACTGATCAACAACAGGCCACAATTCATAGAGAAGAGTCAGTGTGTCGATTCTCATACCATAATATGCATGGTAGCTACTGCATGATATTTAATCCATAACAAGTCACTGAAATACACCTTCAGTGTGCAGCTTTCAGCCACCTCAAGGCTTTGAATCTATTTTGGCACAGACATAACTCATGGTTTTAAAGTCAATGCCTAACTTAAGTCTAAGGCATTTGTGGCCAGTTTTCAGTACCTCTACATTTCACCTGATACCAGATTCATCCCTGATGGAAACAATCAAGTGTTTTTTATGACTGCTATCAGCAGAGTTTAAGCTAGATGAATAAATCCCTCCGCACGCACATTTGGCATGTGAAGTACAGATCTGCGGTCGTTCTGTATATCCTGGCGGAAAAACAGAAAGTTTTACAACATGGAAGGTCAGATTCCATTACAAAACACCACACGCATACACACCACACTGAGGGCATGTGACAGGGACCCGTTACTGCTTATTAGTGCTACGTTTAGAACTGTCGGCTGAGATTATACAAATTATCCTGTAACATCACTTTAATTGTCAATAAACTCATGAATCATTACTCATAAATTCTTTGGTATTTCCTTTCAAACCCTTCCTGTAAGTCCCTTTCACATTTCAAGAAGTAACTTACAAAACTGTAAGTAACAATAAAATGCTATGGGTAGCTGTGATCGAAATAGAAAAATATGTTCCAGAAGAAACTTTGTAGGCTTGAAACATCTTATTTTGGTAGTGGAAAAGGTTTAGAAATGTGTCAATAGATGGATCGATTTGAAACGTGGTTCCCAATGCCTTTAGGATTAGAATCCAATGGGGTCTCCCTGTGCAGGTTTGGACCCTGTTCTCAGCGCAGACACAACTGTGTCCCTATTTATGTACAAGATGTCTGCCCACCTTTGGAAACCTGATATAAAAAATGTTTTAACTGCAATTGCAGGATGGTTAAGGGGTTCGCTGTAAAACCAATGCCTTCGGCATTTCCTTTCAAACCCTTTTCCTGCAAGGCCATGTCCCTTTCATGTGTCAGTAAGTAACTTACAAAGGTGTACGGAACAATAAAACAGAAAGAGTAGCTGTGATGGCCGAGTGGTTAAGGCGTTGGACTTGAAATCCAATGGGGTTTCCCCGCGCAGGTTCGAACCCTGCTCACAGCGCAGGGACAACAATATCCCTCTTAATGGACGACAACATCCCTTTGGAAACTTGACATTCAGAAAAAATGACTTGCTGAAGTAACTTACAAAAGTGTAAGGAACAATGAAACAGGAAGGGTAGCTGTGATGGCTGAGTGGTTAAGGCGTTGGACTTGACCACTGCTGGAGCGCTGAGTCAGCTCCCTCTGGCCAGACCTTGACTGTCCTCACTGTAGGTTTCACCTGTTTGCTGAAACCTACAGTGAGAGGAACATGTATGCTGTACAAATTGTGGGCAGAAAAAGTGGCCAAAATGATGTCATTTCACATTTGTAGTGTCATGGAAGTGACAGTTTCTGGCGTTAAATGCATTTGAATTAAAGAAATGACATGCTCACTCCAGAAATACTCAAAATCACTGTTCAGGGGCTAAATCCTTGTGGAATATCTTTTTTATTTTTTTTATTTGCTTTGATCACTTTAACCATAATTCAATTGAATTCAGTGACTCAGAATACATGATTTTCCCTCTGAATTGTGTTTTGAAAAAAATAAAACTATTGAAATTGCATTCATTTATCTAAAGCAGGTTATTTCAATTCATTGTTATGCTTGTACCAGTCGTCACTTTATATAAGGCCATGTTCAATTTTAGATCCATCAGACTACTGCAATGTGGGATTCATCCTCAGAACGTGCCCTGTGAATCACCTTGCTAAACACAGCTCTGTCAGTTCGATTAAGAAAACAGGTGAAAATGATTAGTCGGGTGGAATTCGATTGGCCAGACAGTTATTGTTAGTCCTACCAACCATGCGAGAGAGGACCCAATATAATGAATCACATATTCTGACAGGGCAATACTTTAGGGCAACGTGTCTTAAGAATGGCGCGTGAAGTAAAACATCACAATATTCTACATCCATCCATAGTTTTTCTGCTGCTATGTTCGTTGTCGGTCCATTTTCAGTGTATTGGCTTTAAAATAATTAACGAAGGAGTCAAACGAAATGCAAACAAAGGTGACTCGACAGGCATCAGAGCAGGTAGGATTCTGTTTGGAGGTCGGGAGTTCCAATCGGGACAAGAGGGCTCAAAACACATAGCCAAATCAAGGAATGGATCTCTCCAAGATGACGCCCATTATCAAGCAGATTCTACAGGTGAGAACTTAGTTGAGATTGTGATGGAAATATTTCAGTGAACAACAATAAACGATGTTTGGTCTCAGTTGAGAGTTTTAATGCATATAGAAAGTATTATACAACGGTGGTCAGCTGGATCAGCATTCCTTCACCAACAGTCACTCCAATGCTTGTACGTCATAGATCTAGGGGTAAACATATCTTGCACCTGTTTGCTGATAAAGAAGTGTAGGCGTTGTGAGCCACTATCTCAAACCTCAGCCTGCAGTTAGGAGTGTTCCAAGGTCACACACTGTCTATTGTATGATAGAAGAAGCAGTCGGTTTTGATTCTTCCTCAGTCACAGAATGGGAAATAACGAAGTACATTAGGTCACAACACATTTCATATAAGACTTAAGCCAAATGGTACAAATACAGTTTTTGCCTTTACAGTATGCCAATAATTCTTCATGTGAACATCCATCTCTGGAAGTGCTTGAGCTATTGCATTGCTTAAGTGGATAATAGGGTGATGCCCATTGCAGAAACCTTTTTATTTCTAATATTTTACCAAATGCCTCTTGACAGGGTTGTTGCTGGGGCCCACACAGGATTCCAGCTATGCTGAGGCAGCATGGAGGCGCATGGGATCATCCTTACAGTGTAATAGAGACAGAATGAAACTTAGACTTACAGGCCCTGGAGCTTCCTATTTGCAGTTTGACCAAGGTAAAGTAACTGGGAACCTGTTTATGAATTTACTTACAAGATTGAATGGAGTGAATCTCTCTCTCTCCATGGTTTGAAAGCATGTCCTGTGCAGATTATTGACTACATGCTTCATTTCTACCCTGTCATAGGAAGTGTGCCCCCTAACTGTGGCTACTCCATGTTGAGGAACCCCCTTGGCCTGGTTTTGAATGCACCCTATGGTGGCTGCAATATGATGCAAGAGGTACATTTCAAGTGCTTGCTTGGCTTGTTTAATTGGCACAGTAACTTGCATAGTATGTTAATGTTTTCAACAATGCCTGCTTAACCTACTGATGTCAGTGTTGATTGTATTTCTTGGCCTACCTCCAAACCAAGTTGTTTCCTGGATGTTATTCCTGTTTCTGAAGAGCTCTGATCCAAGTGTTTCTCATTTCAGAATGGTGATAATGTTCTATCAATGCTTTGGCAAGATATAAAAGTGACACTTTCCTGCCCCATCCCTACTACAACTGAGTCACCTGCTCGGGATACTGCCTCCACTACAACTGAGGGACCACAGATATCTCCTCCACTTCCTCCTTATCCCTGGTACATGTATCCACCTGCTCAGGATGCTGCCTCCACTACAACTGAGGGACCACAGATATCTCCTCCACTTCCTCCTTATCCCTGGTACATGTATCCACCTGCTCAGGATGCTGCCTCCACTACAACTGAGGGACCACAGATATCTCCTCCACTTCCTCCTTATCCCTGGTACATGTATCCACCTGCTCAGGATGCTGCCTCCACTACAACTGAGGGACCACAGATATCTCCTCCACTTCCTCCTTATCCCTGGTACATGTATCCACCTGCTCAGGATGCTGCCTCCACTACAACTGAGGGACCACAGATATCTCCTCCACTTCCTCCTTATCCCTGGTACATGTATCCACCTGCTCAGGATGCTGCCTCCACTACAACTGAGGGACCACAGATATCTCCTCCACTTCCTCCTTATCCCTGGTACATGCATCCACCTGCTCAGGATGCTGCCTCCACTACAACTGAGGGACCACAGATATCTCCTCCACTTCCTCCTTATCCCTGGTACATGTATCCACCTGCTCAGGATGCTGCCTCCACTACAACTGAGGGACCACAGATATCTCCTCCACTTCCTCCTTATCCCTGGTACATGCATCCACCTGCTCAGGATGCTGCCTCCACTACAACTGAGGGACCACAGATATCTCCTCCACTTCCTCCTTATCCCTGGTACATGTATCCACCTGCTCAGGATGCTGCCTCCACTACAACTGAGGGACCACAGATATCTCCTCCACTTCCTCCTTATCCCTGGTACATGTATCCACCTGCTCAGGATGCTGCCTCCACTACAACTGAGGGACCACAGATATCTCCTCCACTTCCTCCTTATCCCTGGTACATGCATCCACCTGCTCAGGATGCTGCCTCCACTACAACTGAGGGACCACAGATATCTCCTCCACTTCCTCCTTATCCCTGGTACATGTATCCACCTGCTCAGGATGCTGCCTCCACTACAACTGAGGGACCACAGATATCTCCTCCACTTCCTCCTTATCCCTGGTACATGTATCCACCTGGTCAGGATATTGCCACCACTACACCCAAGCCTACAATGTTGCCACCTCATCAGGTTTATGCTTCTTGGTGGGGTTAACCCTCTTTTCAGCACTTGGATCCCCATTGTGCCTAGGTTCCAGTTAAACTAAAACTAGTTTGTTGTTTGAACTGGTAAGAAACCAACTGTATTTTGGCATCACTACATCTCTTTATGTAAATGGCCTGATTTTGTTTCCAGTGACATTGCTTTACCATGATTGTCTGTTCACAAGATGCACGATAATTTGTTGGCCCTGTTCCTTACTGTCTTCTAGAGGGGAGAGATGAAGTGTCCCTATGCAACATTGATCAATAAAGTGGTCTTTTACTGAGTTCTGTGTTTTCCTTTTTTACTTTGTTAACAAACAAGTCAGAAACTGTTTTAAAATATTCAATTTATTTGTCATGGGAAAGAAGAGTGCATCAGTTAACAAGAGAACACAGCCCTAGGCTGTAAGAATGATCACATTGCCTGATCAAGCAGCAATGGTGCTTTAAATGTGGCATCAGATTAGCAGCAGCTGAATCTTTGGACAGTGTTAGAGACCATCTGTAAGATGGTGAGACCAGACCAATGAATGAAGTGAAAAAACAATGAAGTGCAAAGGGTAGCTGTGATGGCCGAGTGGTTAAGGCGTTGGACTTGAAATCCAATGGGGTTTCCCCGCGCAGGTTCGAACCCGGCTCACAGCGTAGGGACAACAATATCCCTCTTAATGGATGACACCTGACATTCAGAAACTTGTTGAGATGCAATTGCATGATGGTTGAAGTGGTGGTGTAAACGCAATTGTGTCTTTGCGGCCTCCTTACCTGCATAGCCATATTTAAACAACAATAAGGGCAGCTGTGATAATAGGGTGGTTAAGGATCAGGACCCGAAATCCAATGGCTGTCCTTTGCTTTCTCAAATCAAAGTGTTGTTGCGCATGTATTTGTGGATTGCGTCTTTGTAACATGGCTTCCGTGACATCATATTCAAAAGTCTCTATCAGCCTTCCTTAACAAGCAACCTCTGGTCCATGCCTCGAGCTTGAAAATACTTTTGTCTTTACTACGAACCAGGCGGTGCAGAAGATAAGACAGTACAGCTGTGATGGCCGAGAGGTTAAGGCGTTGGACTCGAAATCCAATGGGGTCTCCCCGCGCAGGTTCGAACCCTGCTCACAGCGTGCAGTTCACAACATTGAGCCTTAAGTTTTAAGGCTGCAACAGACTTTCCGCTAGTTTGTCGAGCAAAGCCAAAAAGGGGTTACATATTTAAACAGAACAAAGGAAAAACAAGCAATGTTGCTTTCCCAAATCAAAGTGTGTTGTTACACATGTATTTGTGCAATGTAAGTTGCATCTTCGTAACACGGCTTCTGTGAAATCATATTCAAAAGTCTCTTTATCAGGCTTCCTTAACAAGCAAACTCTGGTCCATGTCTCGAGCTTGAAAAGACCTTTGTCTTTACTACGAACCAGGCGGTGCAGAAGGTATGAGAGTACAGCTGTGATGGCCGAGTAGTATTGGACTCAAAATTCAATGAGGTCTCCCTGTGCAGGTTCAAACCCTGCTCACAGCGCAGAAACAACAAAATCCCTCTTAATGGACGACAATATCCCTCCTTTGCAAACCTGACATTCAGAAAAAATGACTTGTTGAGATGCAATTGCAAGATGGTTGAAGTGATGGTGTCAATGCAATTGTGTTTCCCAATGCCTTTGGGACCTCCTTTCCTCTGTAGCCCATGGCCCTTTCACATTTGAAGAAGTCACTAAGAAAGTAACACTGCATTATTAACTAATCCTTCATTTCTACTAGGTATCAAAACTAAAAGTCATAGCAACGCGACATTGATTTCTCAGCACGTGATTGGTGTGAATAGCTGAAAAGTTGTTGCTGAAGCAAGCCCACTAATAAGAATAAGTATGAGCAATAACAATAGTTGGACTACCTCTAAACGATAGTTAGAGAACCACTAAATATTTGTTGCTAAAACAACACAGCACAAGTCCAAAATGCATGTAGGTGACTAGCAAGCTAGCTAGTTCAAGCTAAAGCTAAGAATGCTACCACTGCTACAAAAGGACTAATGGTAATACCACTACATACACTACTAACCAGGTACATTTGTTGACTATGTGTCTACTGGAAAACGTAATTAAACGTGGCACACCTGCTTCGAAGTCGCTGTCCTTTAAAAAAACAAACAAAACAAACAAAACAGTAGAAATGGCAGTCCGCAGTCAACGCACTCCCGCAGCCAATCGTGAAAAACACGAGGCATTTTTCAGTACCTTTCGTTGCTCATGCTAATAAATTAGTAATGCTAATGCTAGGTGTAACCTAGGTTAAAATAGCCATAAACAGATACTTGAATAAATAACAGTAAAAATATTTCGGAATAGATATTCTGACATTAGAAATAAAAGTCCATGATTTAGTCTAATAAATAGGATTAAAAATAATTCGTTTCAATATTGATTTTTACAGGAAGTTTTGTCACTTAAACTAGTCAGCCAATCAGAATGGCTGGTTGCAACTTCCTGTTTCATTGAGAATGCTAGTCATTCAGAGACAAGCAAGTTGAGCGAAAAGCTAGTGGAACTAACCAGTGAGCAAAATAACAGCAATACTAGTGAAAACGTTTATTTTCTTTGATTTGAAAGTGTTTTATGTTGTATTCTGTCTGCAAAGGTAGACTGTGGTTTATTTAGACATTATATAGGACAGTAAAACCGTGTATTATCCGGATCGTTCGGAGCCACGCTCCCGCTGGCGAGCCTCCTACATTCTTGAGAAGAACCATCGGATCATCATCACGTCATCACAAGATTCATCTACATTCTGGAGAAGAACAAGGACTCTTTCATCGGATTTGCGGTAGGACTGCGTAAAGCCGTTATTTCGTTGCAAGAGGATTCGTTTGGACTTTGATTTGCGGTAAGCGTGGACTCAATGAAAACTAAGTTCGCACGTGGCATTCGCTGGACTGTTCGACTGGTCGCTAGCAAGGTTGAATTCGTTGACCGTTGTATACGGTCTATGATTGAATTGCATTGTTCACTGAAAAGATTCATTAGCATTTAACTTGATACTTGATAGTTATTCACTATACGTTCATAGCCTTGATGTTCATGTTGAATGGTGAATGTTTTACTTGATGTTTGATGGTATTATTGTTAGCCTACTGGTTTCATGCTAATGCAGGCCTAGTGAAAATATTGATTTAATGAAGATTTAAAAGATCTTAATGATACTTAGATAGAATAATCTTATGGAAAAGTAAGATAGCCATTGAACTTAAAATAGTTAACTATTGAAATTAGAAACCAAATAGAACTTTAAAAGCAACTTTAAAGGAGACTTCACTTTAGAAATATTTTCTTGAACTGAAAGATACTTTGTTTTCTTGATATTCCTTAAAGAATAGCTTTATTATTGATCCATTTGCATTTAGATGCAAATGTTTTCAGTATTCAATGTATGTATGTGTAATGTAAACTGTCTTATGGTACCAATTTTCTACTTCTAACCTTTTCTACAAATGTGTATAAACAAGCAGGCATTTAAAACTTACTTGATGGTCTGTGGTGTGTCTGATTATTATTTTGCTATTATTACTGTTTTAACTACTACTGCTCCCTACGAGCCTAGTCACTGATCCTAACACAGCATTCTTATCTACAACTCGAGGTAAGTGTTACATAATGGCTTAGTAATGCTTGCTGTCAGAAAATCAGCGGGGTCTCGTCAATGTCACCATCAACAGAAGTGTGTTGCTGCTTAGCGCTGAATCAACCATTCCATAAAACATGGTAACGCATTTTTTGAAAAGTGTTCATGATCGACACAAACCAGCTGATTTTCGGAGCAAAACGGACTGAAAAATGCCTCAGTGTTTTTCAAGTTTGGACTGCGGCCTGCCGTTTTTACGTCCGTGTTTTCTTTTTTTGCTGGGTTCGCGATCGTGAAGAGGGAAGCGACGGCAGCTACTTCGGAGAGGGTATGTGACGATAGTTGTACCATATCTGAACGATAATTAGATAACCACTCGATATGTGTTGCTAAAACAACACAGCACAAGTCGAACATGCATGTAGTTGACGAGCAAGCTAGCTAGTTCAAAATAAAGCTAAGTCGCTGTCCTCTCAAAAAGAAAACAGGAACAACAACATGTTGTAGAAACGGTAGTCCGCAGTCCACGCACTCCTGCAGCCAAACCTGAAAAACACCGAGGCGTTTCTCAGTACCTTTCGTTGCTAATGCTAATGGCGTAGTAATGCTAGCGCTCAGAAAACCAGCTGGGTCTCGTCAATGTCAACATCATCAGAGGTGTGTTGCTGCGGAGCGCTGGATCAAACATAGAAGGCTGCTCATGTTCTATTTCTAGAGGTCACATGGTAACGCATTTTTAAAAAGTGTTCATGATACATGTCATGTATGATTATTACTCATTATTTTCAAAACGGTGTGTTGCTGTGCAACCTTTCAATATAGAACATTAGCAACATTCTATGGAATGTTCAGTCCGCTCCAGATAACAACAAACTTCAGTTGAGAGTTAGCATAAGCAACGAAAGGCACTGAAAAATGCCTCGGGTGTTTTCAGGTTTGACTGCGAGACAGGTTGTTGTTCGTGTCTTCTTTTTTGCAGGGTTCGAGATCGTGAAGAGGGAAGCGACAGCGATTTAATTACATTTTACAGTAGACACATATCGAACACATTGTTTGTGCAATGACTATTTAGCTTGAAGCAATGGTAGCATTATTAGCTGCTAGGTGGTTTCTAAGGGCGTTGCTAAGAGAGAGCTTGAACTATCTAGCTTGCTAGCCAGCTCCATGCATTTTGCCAAGGATTTTGGCCTTACGCTATGTTATTTCGTATTCTAGCAACACATATTCAGTGGTGCAATGTCATTATTGTCATTAGAGAGGTCTGATCCATGAGGACATTTACATGACATGTATGGCACTTAGCAGACGCCTTTATCTAAAGCGACTTACAACAAATACATTTGTCTAAGTAAGTGAATCATCTATCCATCAGTCATCATAAGATAAAGTAATCAATGCTCGGACCAGCGGCCATAGGCAGTCACAATGTTCTTTTTTTGTTTTGTTTTTAATTATTATTAACAGGAGAGAAACTTGTACAGGGGGTAGTGGAGGTGAAGAGGTCTTTAAGACGGACCGTTAAGATGTAGCCTGGATCAAACATAGAAGGCTGCTAATGTTCTATAGCTAATGACTTCAGCTCAGCATTCAACACCATCATCCCCTCCAAACTGATCTCCAAACTCAGGCAACTGGGCATCAACCCCTCCCTCTGCAACTGGATTCTAGACTTCTTGACCAACAGGCCGCAGTCTGTTAGGCTTCACAACCACACCTCCTCAACCCTCACCCTGAACACCGGCGTTCCACAAGGCTGTGTGCTGAGCCCCCTCCTTTACTCCCTCTTCACCTACGACTGCACACCTGTACATGGCTCAAACACCATTGTTAAGTTTGCAGACGACACAACGGTGATCGGTCTCATCAGCAACAACGATGAGTCGGCCTACAGGGAGGAGGTCCAGCACCTAACAGTGTGGTGCAACGACAATAACCTGGCTCTCAACACCAAGAAGACCAAAGAACTCATTGTGGACTTCAGGAAGTCTAAAGCTGGCGCACACACCCCCATCCTCATCAACGGGACTGAGGTGGAGCGAGTCACCAGCTTCAAGTTTCTGGGTGTCCACATCTCTGAGGACCTCTCCTGGACCCTCAACACCTCCACCCTGATAAAGAAGGCTCACCAGCGTCTCTTCTTCCTGAGGAGACTAAAGAAGGTCCATCTATCTCCTCAGATCCTGGTGAACTTCTACCGCTGCACCATCGAGAGTATCCTTACCAACTGTGTCACAGTATGGTATGGCAACTGCTCGGCATCGGACCGGAAAGCACTGCAGAGGGTGGTGAAAACTGCCCAACGCATCACCGGTTCCTCACTCCCCTCCATCGAGGCTGTCCAGGGCAAACGATGCTTGCGTAAGGCACGCAGCATCGTCAAGGACATCTCTCACCCCAACCATAGACTTTTCACCCCACTCCCCTCCGGGAGGCGCTACAGGTCTCTCCGCACCCGAACCAGTAGGTTCAGAGGCAGCTTCTTCCCTGCGGCTGTCACCCTGCTGAACTCGAACACTACACCTACCTGACAACCTACTACCCCCGCAACCCCCACCCCCCCCCCCCCCCACCCGGACAATTGCACTATTGCACTATACTCCCCTCCCCTGCTCTTACTCAATACCACTGCTCTTCTGTACATACCTGTCCATACTGTTCATACTGTTCATAATGCACATAATGCACATATCCTATACTTTCTTTAATACTACTGCACATACTGTACATACTTGTTTATACTGTTTATACGGCATTCCATATTTATATTTATTCTGCATCTACCTCATGTTACTGTTAATACACATATACTGCTAGACTGCATTACCCATACAGCTCATATGCTGCTACACTGCTCATACTGTAACTATTTATTCTGCTATAATGCTACTGCTACTCACATACTGCTATACTGCACTGCTATATTATACTGCTTATATTATACTATATTATACTGCACTACTACTGATCATATATTGCACTACCTGTAAATACTGTTCATTGCACTTTCTGCTATTTTGCACTTCTGGTTAGACGCTAACTGCATTTCGTTGTCTCTGTACTTGTACTCTGCACAATGACAATAAAGTTGAATCTAATCTAATCTAATCTAAAAAAAATTCTAGAGGTCACATGGTAACGCATTTTTCAAAAGTGCTCATGATACATGTCATGTATGATTATTACTCATTATTTTCAAAACGGTGTGTTGCTATGCAACCTTTCAATATAGAACATTAGCAACATTCTATGGAATGTTCAGTCCGCTCCAGATAACAACTGTAATATATTTAGAGTGATAGATATATTCACGGTTTCAATAACGGAGACGGAGACAGAACATTACGTGGATGCTCGTTTACTGATCAATTTTAAGACAGAGTACAGCGCATGTGCACAACAGCTAAGGACTATTATACAGCCAATAGGGAAAGCCCTTCTTAATACATTGGAAACACAAAGTTGTAATAATGCCAATACATTACAACAACAAACTTCAGTTGAGAGTTAGCATGAGCAACGAAAGGCACTGAAAAATGCCTCGGTGTTTTTCAGGTTTGACTGCGAGAGTGCGTGGACTGCGGCCTGCCGTCTCTACGACAGGTTGTTGGTCGTGTCTTCTTTTTTGCAGGGTTAGAGATCGTGAAGAGGGAAGCGACAGCGATTTAAGTTGGTGTGGTTGCAGAAACGTTGGTGTAATATACACAGTGTAATCTATCTTTTAATGTTTAGCAAGGAGAGTAACATATTATTTCAGGTATTAAGTACTGCTAAATATAAATCTACGAAAACTTCTACTTGGTTTTCAGAGTTGTTCTTTATTCAAGCATAAAACAGGTCAGCAGGATAATACATGATATCAATAAAATGATTTCATAGAAAAAGAATAACAAATACTATAGAAAGAAGGATAAAAAGTTATTACTGTCAGTTCCAAATTCTCCCAATCTCCAAGTAAAAAGAAAGAAAAGATAAGATTAAAATATTCTTCTGGTCGATCACCACATCCTCAGCCGAGGGTTTCCAGATCTCCAAATGAAAGAAAAGGATTTAGGAAATATAAAAATGGAAAAAATATAGGGTTAGGGTTAGGGATCCAAAGATCCAAAGTAGGTAAATTAAACCCGCACGATATAAATTAAATCTAAAGATGGGAACCTCTCTCAACTTTGACTTCACTCCTTTTTCTCTCCTTCCTTTTCCAATTCATTACATTTCAACTTTATTTGTTACACATAGTTAAGACAGATCAGTTTCATCCTTCAAATCATGAAAACAGGTTAAACCCATTTCCACTTAAATCAACGTCAAGTCATCTGATCAGTCAAACATCAACCATTAGACATTCAGTACCTTAGTAGCACGTATCACTTGTAGTATATTTTGCTGGTTATATAACATTAGTGGAGTAATTGAGGAGTGTGCATTTGTGTTTCTATTTGACTATAGTAACAACAAAAAGTGCTCACAATTGGTAAACAAAAGCACTTGATACTTTGCACACAGGGCCCTCCTCCTCTGTGGAGATGATCCCCCAGGTGACCTCTGGCCAGGAAGCAAAACTTGAGTCCAGCAGAGTGCCCACCCCCATACAGATGACTGCCAATGAGGTCAGCGTTAGAAGCCTCACCAGGATTAACTTACTCTGCGGTGGCCTCCATGCTTTGTGACATGGACATGGTGGAGGCTGAGAGGACTGGAGGCCGAGGTACGCCCCGGCCATCCTCCTCTAGGACCACCCTCTCTGTCAGGTCAACCAGAGGCTCCCAGAGCGATGTGGCTTTTTCTCCTGGAGCCCTACCATGTACCCCCTTCCCCTCAGAATGGTCAGTGGTGAACTATTGCTCAATCATGAGGAGCTCTGTTATTGACACCAGTGACTCCTCCACTAAGCTTGATGTTGTGGTTGGGTCCCCAACCACTCTTGATGAGGAGAAAGTGGATGAGAGAGATGTGTCATCAGTCTCTCCCTCCCTCCCTGAGCAGCAGCCTGCAAGCCCTGTCCTCTGCTCTGTGGCTCACCCACCCTCCTGCAGCCCAGACAGCATGAATGTGACACCCTACCTACCTCACCTGTCTCTTGACTCCAGTAGTGAAGACTACACCTCCATAGTCACCTTGTTGCTGGTGAGGCTGCTGTCTGATGTCAGTGCCTCCCAGCTGATGGAGTCGGACATTGGCAACATGGCCAGAGGTCTGGCAAAGAGGATCCTGCTGGAGTTGTATGGTTCCTCAGGCCTCCACAGCCTCACTTACCCTGAGAATATAATCATAAAGAGGATATACACACGGGTCTACAGGGGGCTTCTACGGGAGTTTGGCTCTGCGGATATACTGCAGGCTGCTCTGAACTCTCAGAGCCCCAACTTTGACAGAGTTCTGGTCAGAGAATTGTCGAAAGAGCTGATAGGTAATTTTGGTGAGATCAGACCTTCAGCTACGGTGGTGGAGTCCTCCTCAACCACTGGGCTCAGGGGTGAGGTCGGGGGAGACTCTCCCCTCCCACAGGCTGATGTGAAGACCAGCAGGAAGAAGAGTTCCTGGTTTCTTTGTGGGCTTGGAAAGGTATGTACATTATTACCTCTCTTATAGAGTATGTATTCTGGTATAATAAGATAAACTATATTGTCCCAGTCATTTTAAGTACTTTATATGTTTTGTTTGCTTTGTTTTACATGGCTTGTTATTCAATCTAATGTAGTTCTGATTTGTCATACAGAAATCAAAGAAGGGAACTAAGCGCCCTCCAACACCAACCCAGAACCAGACCCCTGCCGTCAACCAAGGTGGTAAATTAACGATTAGCTGTTAATCAATGGTTTTCAAAAGAAGAAATTGACTTTCTTGTAACAATTGTTTGTACCTGACAATCATTGCATTCCTAATTCCTAATCATATGGTAACAATATTGAGTCAGTTCATTTATATAAACTTGTTTCTCTTACAGACTCCCCCAACGACCAAAACACTGTGACGTCCTCCCAGGGAGAGAGCGGGTCCTCCAGGTCCAGCTCCACATCATGCAGGCCTTCCTTCATGGTCAAGATATTCACCATGGGCAAAGCTCTGGCCAAGCCCTTCACCTCTACCAAGAGGACCAGCTAATCTTTGAAGAAACTTGTGAACTAAATCATCTATTTGACTGGTTTTCATGATATGTCACTGGATAATAAACAATATAGTGCACTATATTGAATTGTCTCAGTTGAGAGTTGAGTGAGATATCTGTAGAGTGTATGGGGAGTGTATGGGACTGGTTAGTGGAGTGTGTGTTGTTCTGTGAAGCACCTGTTCTGATGTCGGTTAAGAAGCATGACGCTGAACCAGTTTGCTGTGATAAGAGAGACGAGTTACTACCTGGATCTCTACAGATTCACAACTGATCAACAACAGGCCACAATTCATAGAGAAGAGTCAGTGTGTCGATTCTCATACCATAATATGCATGGTAGCTACTGCATGATATTTAATCCATAACAAGTCACTGAAATACACCTTCAGTGTGCAGCTTTCAGCCACCTCAAGGCTTTGAATCTATTTTGGCACAGACATAACTCATGGTTTTAAAGTCAATGCCTAACTTAAGTCTAAGGCATTTGTGGCCAGTTTTCAGTACCTCTACATTTCACCTGATACCAGATTCATCCCTGATGGAAACAATCAAGTGTTTTTTATGACTGCTATCAGCAGAGTTTAAGCTAGATGAATAAATCCCTCCGCACGCACATTTGGCATGTGAAGTACAGATCTGCGGTCGTTCTGTATATCCTGGCGGAAAAACAGAAAGTTTTACAACATGGAAGGTCAGATTCCATTACAAAACACCACACGCATACACACCACACTGAGGGCATGTGACAGGGACCCGTTACTGCTTATTAGTGCTACGTTTAGAACTGTCGGCTGAGATTATACAAATTATCCTGTAACATCACTTTAATTGTCAATAAACTCATGAATCATTACTCATAAATTCTTTGGTATTTCCTTTCAAACCCTTCCTGTAAGTCCCTTTCACATTTCAAGAAGTAACTTACAAAACTGTAAGTAACAATAAAATGCTATGGGTAGCTGTGATCGAAATAGAAAAATATGTTCCAGAAGAAACTTTGTAGGCTTGAAACATCTTATTTTGGTAGTGGAAAAGGTTTAGAAATGTGTCAATAGATGGATCGATTTGAAACGTGGTTCCCAATGCCTTTAGGATTAGAATCCAATGGGGTCTCCCTGTGCAGGTTTGGACCCTGTTCTCAGCGCAGACACAACTGTGTCCCTATTTATGTACAAGATGTCTGCCCACCTTTGGAAACCTGATATAAAAAATGTTTTAACTGCAATTGCAGGATGGTTAAGGGGTTCGCTGTAAAACCAATGCCTTCGGCATTTCCTTTCAAACCCTTTTCCTGCAAGGCCATGTCCCTTTCATGTGTCAGTAAGTAACTTACAAAGGTGTACGGAACAATAAAACAGAAAGAGTAGCTGTGATGGCCGAGTGGTTAAGGCGTTGGACTTGAAATCCAATGGGGTTTCCCCGCGCAGGTTCGAACCCTGCTCACAGCGCAGGGACAACAATATCCCTCTTAATGGACGACAACATCCCTTTGGAAACTTGACATTCAGAAAAAATGACTTGCTGAAGTAACTTACAAAAGTGTAAGGAACAATGAAACAGGAAGGGTAGCTGTGATGGCTGAGTGGTTAAGGCGTTGGACTTGACCACTGCTGGAGCGCTGAGTCAGCTCCCTCTGGCCAGACCTTGACTGTCCTCACTGTAGGTTTCACCTGTTTGCTGAAACCTACAGTGAGAGGAACATGTATGCTGTACAAATTGTGGGCAGAAAAAGTGGCCAAAATGATGTCATTTCACATTTGTAGTGTCATGGAAGTGACAGTTTCTGGCGTTAAATGCATTTGAATTAAAGAAATGACATGCTCACTCCAGAAATACTCAAAATCACTGTTCAGGGGCTAAATCCTTGTGGAATATCTTTTTTATTTTTTTTATTTGCTTTGATCACTTTAACCATAATTCAATTGAATTCAGTGACTCAGAATACATGATTTTCCCTCTGAATTGTGTTTTGAAAAAAATAAAACTATTGAAATTGCATTCATTTATCTAAAGCAGGTTATTTCAATTCATTGTTATGCTTGTACCAGTCGTCACTTTATATAAGGCCATGTTCAATTTTAGATCCATCAGACTACTGCAATGTGGGATTCATCCTCAGAACGTGCCCTGTGAATCACCTTGCTAAACACAGCTCTGTCAGTTCGATTAAGAAAACAGGTGAAAATGATTAGTCGGGTGGAATTCGATTGGCCAGACAGTTATTGTTAGTCCTACCAACCATGCGAGAGAGGACCCAATATAATGAATCACATATTCTGACAGGGCAATACTTTAGGGCAACGTGTCTTAAGAATGGCGCGTGAAGTAAAACATCACAATATTCTACATCCATCCATAGTTTTTCTGCTGCTATGTTCGTTGTCGGTCCATTTTCAGTGTATTGGCTTTAAAATAATTAACGAAGGAGTCAAACGAAATGCAAACAAAGGTGACTCGACAGGCATCAGAGCAGGTAGGATTCTGTTTGGAGGTCGGGAGTTCCAATCGGGACAAGAGGGCTCAAAACACATAGCCAAATCAAGGAATGGATCTCTCCAAGATGACGCCCATTATCAAGCAGATTCTACAGGTGAGAACTTAGTTGAGATTGTGATGGAAATATTTCAGTGAACAACAATAAACGATGTTTGGTCTCAGTTGAGAGTTTTAATGCATATAGAAAGTATTATACAACGGTGGTCAGCTGGATCAGCATTCCTTCACCAACAGTCACTCCAATGCTTGTACGTCATAGATCTAGGGGTAAACATATCTTGCACCTGTTTGCTGATAAAGAAGTGTAGGCGTTGTGAGCCACTATCTCAAACCTCAGCCTGCAGTTAGGAGTGTTCCAAGGTCACACACTGTCTATTGTATGATAGAAGAAGCAGTCGGTTTTGATTCTTCCTCAGTCACAGAATGGGAAATAACGAAGTACATTAGGTCACAACACATTTCATATAAGACTTAAGCCAAATGGTACAAATACAGTTTTTGCCTTTACAGTATGCCAATAATTCTTCATGTGAACATCCATCTCTGGAAGTGCTTGAGCTATTGCATTGCTTAAGTGGATAATAGGGTGATGCCCATTGCAGAAACCTTTTTATTTCTAATATTTTACCAAATGCCTCTTGACAGGGTTGTTGCTGGGGCCCACACAGGATTCCAGCTATGCTGAGGCAGCATGGAGGCGCATGGGATCATCCTTACAGTGTAATAGAGACAGAATGAAACTTAGACTTACAGGCCCTGGAGCTTCCTATTTGCAGTTTGACCAAGGTAAAGTAACTGGGAACCTGTTTATGAATTTACTTACAAGATTGAATGGAGTGAATCTCTCTCTCTCCATGGTTTGAAAGCATGTCCTGTGCAGATTATTGACTACATGCTTCATTTCTACCCTGTCATAGGAAGTGTGCCCCCTAACTGTGGCTACTCCATGTTGAGGAACCCCCTTGGCCTGGTTTTGAATGCACCCTATGGTGGCTGCAATATGATGCAAGAGGTACATTTCAAGTGCTTGCTTGGCTTGTTTAATTGGCACAGTAACTTGCATAGTATGTTAATGTTTTCAACAATGCCTGCTTAACCTACTGATGTCAGTGTTGATTGTATTTCTTGGCCTACCTCCAAACCAAGTTGTTTCCTGGATGTTATTCCTGTTTCTGAAGAGCTCTGATCCAAGTGTTTCTCATTTCAGAATGGTGATAATGTTCTATCAATGCTTTGGCAAGATATAAAAGTGACACTTTCCTGCCCCATCCCTACTACAACTGAGTCACCTGCTCGGGATACTGCCTCCACTACAACTGAGGGACCACAGATATCTCCTCCACTTCCTCCTTATCCCTGGTACATGTATCCACCTGCTCAGGATGCTGCCTCCACTACAACTGAGGGACCACAGATATCTCCTCCACTTCCTCCTTATCCCTGGTACATGTATCCACCTGCTCAGGATGCTGCCTCCACTACAACTGAGGGACCACAGATATCTCCTCCACTTCCTCCTTATCCCTGGTACATGTATCCACCTGCTCAGGATGCTGCCTCCACTACAACTGAGGGACCACAGATATCTCCTCCACTTCCTCCTTATCCCTGGTACATGTATCCACCTGCTCAGGATGCTGCCTCCACTACAACTGAGGGACCACAGATATCTCCTCCACTTCCTCCTTATCCCTGGTACATGCATCCACCTGCTCAGGATGCTGCCTCCACTACAACTGAGGGACCACAGATATCTCCTCCACTTCCTCCTTATCCCTGGTACATGTATCCACCTGCTCAGGATGCTGCCTCCACTACAACTGAGGGACCACAGATATCTCCTCCACTTCCTCCTTATCCCTGGTACATGTATCCACCTGCTCAGGATGCTGCCTCCACTACAACTGAGGGACCACAGATATCTCCTCCACTTCCTCCTTATCCCTGGTACATGCATCCACCTGCTCAGGATGCTGCCTCCACTACAACTGAGGGACCACAGATATCTCCTCCACTTCCTCCTTATCCCTGGTACATGTATCCACCTGCTCAGGATGCTGCCTCCACTACAACTGAGGGACCACAGATATCTCCTCCACTTCCTCCTTATCCCTGGTACATGTATCCACCTGCTCAGGATGCTGCCTCCACTACAACTGAGGGACCACAGATATCTCCTCCACTTCCTCCTTATCCCTGGTACATGCATCCACCTGCTCAGGATGCTGCCTCCACTACAACTGAGGGACCACAGATATCTCCTCCACTTCCTCCTTATCCCTGGTACATGTATCCACCTGCTCAGGATGCTGCCTCCACTACAACTGAGGGACCACAGATATCTCCTCCACTTCCTCCTTATCCCTGGTACATGTATCCACCTGGTCAGGATATTGCCACCACTACACCCAAGCCTACAATGTTGCCACCTCATCAGGTTTATGCTTCTTGGTGGGGTTAACCCTCTTTTCAGCACTTGGATCCCCATTGTGCCTAGGTTCCAGTTAAACTAAAACTAGTTTGTTGTTTGAACTGGTAAGAAACCAACTGTATTTTGGCATCACTACATCTCTTTATGTAAATGGCCTGATTTTGTTTCCAGTGACATTGCTTTACCATGATTGTCTGTTCACAAGATGCACGATAATTTGTTGGCCCTGTTCCTTACTGTCTTCTAGAGGGGAGAGATGAAGTGTCCCTATGCAACATTGATCAATAAAGTGGTCTTTTACTGAGTTCTGTGTTTTCCTTTTTTACTTTGTTAACAAACAAGTCAGAAACTGTTTTAAAATATTCAATTTATTTGTCATGGGAAAGAAGAGTGCATCAGTTAACAAGAGAACACAGCCCTAGGCTGTAAGAATGATCACATTGCCTGATCAAGCAGCAATGGTGCTTTAAATGTGGCATCAGATTAGCAGCAGCTGAATCTTTGGACAGTGTTAGAGACCATCTGTAAGATGGTGAGACCAGACCAATGAATGAAGTGAAAAAACAATGAAGTGCAAAGGGTAGCTGTGATGGCCGAGTGGTTAAGGCGTTGGACTTGAAATCCAATGGGGTTTCCCCGCGCAGGTTCGAACCCGGCTCACAGCGTAGGGACAACAATATCCCTCTTAATGGATGACACCTGACATTCAGAAACTTGTTGAGATGCAATTGCATGATGGTTGAAGTGGTGGTGTAAACGCAATTGTGTCTTTGCGGCCTCCTTACCTGCATAGCCATATTTAAACAACAATAAGGGCAGCTGTGATAATAGGGTGGTTAAGGATCAGGACCCGAAATCCAATGGCTGTCCTTTGCTTTCTCAAATCAAAGTGTTGTTGCGCATGTATTTGTGGATTGCGTCTTTGTAACATGGCTTCCGTGACATCATATTCAAAAGTCTCTATCAGCCTTCCTTAACAAGCAACCTCTGGTCCATGCCTCGAGCTTGAAAATACTTTTGTCTTTACTACGAACCAGGCGGTGCAGAAGATAAGACAGTACAGCTGTGATGGCCGAGAGGTTAAGGCGTTGGACTCGAAATCCAATGGGGTCTCCCCGCGCAGGTTCGAACCCTGCTCACAGCGTGCAGTTCACAACATTGAGCCTTAAGTTTTAAGGCTGCAACAGACTTTCCGCTAGTTTGTCGAGCAAAGCCAAAAAGGGGTTACATATTTAAACAGAACAAAGGAAAAACAAGCAATGTTGCTTTCCCAAATCAAAGTGTGTTGTTACACATGTATTTGTGCAATGTAAGTTGCATCTTCGTAACACGGCTTCTGTGAAATCATATTCAAAAGTCTCTTTATCAGGCTTCCTTAACAAGCAAACTCTGGTCCATGTCTCGAGCTTGAAAAGACCTTTGTCTTTACTACGAACCAGGCGGTGCAGAAGGTATGAGAGTACAGCTGTGATGGCCGAGTAGTATTGGACTCAAAATTCAATGAGGTCTCCCTGTGCAGGTTCAAACCCTGCTCACAGCGCAGAAACAACAAAATCCCTCTTAATGGACGACAATATCCCTCCTTTGCAAACCTGACATTCAGAAAAAATGACTTGTTGAGATGCAATTGCAAGATGGTTGAAGTGATGGTGTCAATGCAATTGTGTTTCCCAATGCCTTTGGGACCTCCTTTCCTCTGTAGCCCATGGCCCTTTCACATTTGAAGAAGTCACTAAGAAAGTAACACTGCATTATTAACTAATCCTTCATTTCTACTAGGTATCAAAACTAAAAGTCATAGCAACGCGACATTGATTTCTCAGCACGTGATTGGTGTGAATAGCTGAAAAGTTGTTGCTGAAGCAAGCCCACTAATAAGAATAAGTATGAGCAATAACAATAGTTGGACTACCTCTAAACGATAGTTAGAGAACCACTAAATATTTGTTGCTAAAACAACACAGCACAAGTCCAAAATGCATGTAGGTGACTAGCAAGCTAGCTAGTTCAAGCTAAAGCTAAGAATGCTACCACTGCTACAAAAGGACTAATGGTAATACCACTACATACACTACTAACCAGGTACATTTGTTGACTATGTGTCTACTGGAAAACGTAATTAAACGTGGCACACCTGCTTCGAAGTCGCTGTCCTTTAAAAAAACAAACAAAACAAACAAAACAGTAGAAATGGCAGTCCGCAGTCAACGCACTCCCGCAGCCAATCGTGAAAAACACGAGGCATTTTTCAGTACCTTTCGTTGCTCATGCTAATAAATTAGTAATGCTAATGCTAGGTGTAACCTAGGTTAAAATAGCCATAAACAGATACTTGAATAAATAACAGTAAAAATATTTCGGAATAGATATTCTGACATTAGAAATAAAAGTCCATGATTTAGTCTAATAAATAGGATTAAAAATAATTCGTTTCAATATTGATTTTTACAGGAAGTTTTGTCACTTAAACTAGTCAGCCAATCAGAATGGCTGGTTGCAACTTCCTGTTTCATTGAGAATGCTAGTCATTCAGAGACAAGCAAGTTGAGCGAAAAGCTAGTGGACCTAACCAGTGAGCAAAATAACAGCAATACTAGTGAAAACGTTTATTTTCTTTGATTTGAAAGTGTTTTATGTTGTATTCTGTCTGCAAAGGTAGACTGTGGTTTATTTAGACATTATATAGGACAGTAAAACCGTGTATTATCCGGATCGTTCGGAGCCACGCTCCCGCTGGCGAGCCTCCTACATTCTTGAGAAGAACCATCGGATCATCATCACGTCATCACAAGATTCATCTACATTCTGGAGAAGAACAAGGACTCTTTCATCGGATTTGCGGTAGGACTGCGTAAAGCCGTTATTTCGTTGCAAGAGGATTCGTTTGGACTTTGATTTGCGGTAAGCGTGGACTCAATGAAAACTAAGTTCGCACGTGGCATTCGCTGGACTGTTCGACTGGTCGCTAGCAAGGTTGAATTCGTTGACCGTTGTATACGGTCTATGATTGAATTGCATTGTTCACTGAAAAGATTCATTAGCATTTAACTTGATACTTGATAGTTATTCACTATACGTTCATAGCCTTGATGTTCATGTTGAATGGTGAATGTTTTACTTGATGTTTGATGGTATTATTGTTAGCCTACTGGTTTCATGCTAATGCAGGCCTAGTGAAAATATTGATTTAATGAAGATTTAAAAGATCTTAATGATACTTAGATAGAATAATCTTATGGAAAAGTAAGATAGCCATTGAACTTAAAATAGTTAACTATTGAAATTAGAAACCAAATAGAACTTTAAAAGCAACTTTAAAGGAGACTTCACTTTAGAAATATTTTCTTGAACTGAAAGATACTTTGTTTTCTTGATATTCCTTAAAGAATAGCTTTATTATTGATCCATTTGCATTTAGATGCAAATGTTTTCAGTATTCAATGTATGTATGTGTAATGTAAACTGTCTTATGGTACCAATTTTCTACTTCTAACCTTTTCTACAAATGTGTATAAACAAGCAGGCATTTAAAACTTACTTGATGGTCTGTGGTGTGTCTGATTATTATTTTGCTATTATTACTGTTTTAACTACTACTGCTCCCTACGAGCCTAGTCACTGATCCTAACACAGCATTCTTATCTACAACTCGAGGTAAGTGTTACATAATGGCTTAGTAATGCTTGCTGTCAGAAAATCAGCGGGGTCTCGTCAATGTCACCATCAACAGAAGTGTGTTGCTGCTTAGCGCTGAATCAACCATTCCATAAAACATGGTAACGCATTTTTTGAAAAGTGTTCATGATCGACACAAACCAGCTGATTTTCGGAGCAAAACGGACTGAAAAATGCCTCAGTGTTTTTCAAGTTTGGACTGCGGCCTGCCGTTTTTACGTCCGTGTTTTCTTTTTTTGCTGGGTTCGCGATCGTGAAGAGGGAAGCGACGGCAGCTACTTCGGAGAGGGTATGTGACGATAGTTGTACCATATCTGAACGATAATTAGATAACCACTCGATATGTGTTGCTAAAACAACACAGCACAAGTCGAACATGCATGTAGTTGACGAGCAAGCTAGCTAGTTCAAAATAAAGCTAAGTCGCTGTCCTCTCAAAAAGAAAACAGGAACAACAACATGTTGTAGAAACGGTAGTCCGCAGTCCACGCACTCCTGCAGCCAAACCTGAAAAACACCGAGGCGTTTCTCAGTACCTTTCGTTGCTAATGCTAATGGCGTAGTAATGCTAGCGCTCAGAAAACCAGCTGGGTCTCGTCAATGTCAACATCATCAGAGGTGTGTTGCTGCGGAGCGCTGGATCAAACATAGAAGGCTGCTCATGTTCTATTTCTAGAGGTCACATGGTAACGCATTTTTAAAAAGTGTTCATGATACATGTCATGTATGATTATTACTCATTATTTTCAAAACGGTGTGTTGCTGTGCAACCTTTCAATATAGAACATTAGCAACATTCTATGGAATGTTCAGTCCGCTCCAGATAACAACAAACTTCAGTTGAGAGTTAGCATAAGCAACGAAAGGCACTGAAAAATGCCTCGGGTGTTTTCAGGTTTGACTGCGAGACAGGTTGTTGTTCGTGTCTTCTTTTTTGCAGGGTTCGAGATCGTGAAGAGGGAAGCGACAGCGATTTAATTACATTTTACAGTAGACACATATCGAACACATTGTTTGTGCAATGACTATTTAGCTTGAAGCAATGGTAGCATTATTAGCTGCTAGGTGGTTTCTAAGGGCGTTGCTAAGAGAGAGCTTGAACTATCTAGCTTGCTAGCCAGCTCCATGCATTTTGCCAAGGATTTTGGCCTTACGCTATGTTATTTCGTATTCTAGCAACACATATTCAGTGGTGCAATGTCATTATTGTCATTAGAGAGGTCTGATCCATGAGGACATTTACATGACATGTATGGCACTTAGCAGACGCCTTTATCTAAAGCGACTTACAACAAATACATTTGTCTAAGTAAGTGAATCATCTATCCATCAGTCATCATAAGATAAAGTAATCAATGCTCGGACCAGCGGCCATAGGCAGTCACAATGTTCTTTTTTTGTTTTGTTTTTAATTATTATTAACAGGAGAGAAACTTGTACAGGGGGTAGTGGAGGTGAAGAGGTCTTTAAGACGGACCGTTAAGATGTAGCCTGGATCAAACATAGAAGGCTGCTAATGTTCTATAGCTAATGACTTCAGCTCAGCATTCAACACCATCATCCCCTCCAAACTGATCTCCAAACTCAGGCAACTGGGCATCAACCCCTCCCTCTGCAACTGGATTCTAGACTTCTTGACCAACAGGCCGCAGTCTGTTAGGCTTCACAACCACACCTCCTCAACCCTCACCCTGAACACCGGCGTTCCACAAGGCTGTGTGCTGAGCCCCCTCCTTTACTCCCTCTTCACCTACGACTGCACACCTGTACATGGCTCAAACACCATTGTTAAGTTTGCAGACGACACAACGGTGATCGGTCTCATCAGCAACAACGATGAGTCGGCCTACAGGGAGGAGGTCCAGCACCTAACAGTGTGGTGCAACGACAATAACCTGGCTCTCAACACCAAGAAGACCAAAGAACTCATTGTGGACTTCAGGAAGTCTAAAGCTGGCGCACACACCCCCATCCTCATCAACGGGACTGAGGTGGAGCGAGTCACCAGCTTCAAGTTTCTGGGTGTCCACATCTCTGAGGACCTCTCCTGGACCCTCAACACCTCCACCCTGATAAAGAAGGCTCACCAGCGTCTCTTCTTCCTGAGGAGACTAAAGAAGGTCCATCTATCTCCTCAGATCCTGGTGAACTTCTACCGCTGCACCATCGAGAGTATCCTTACCAACTGTGTCACAGTATGGTATGGCAACTGCTCGGCATCGGACCGGAAAGCACTGCAGAGGGTGGTGAAAACTGCCCAACGCATCACCGGTTCCTCACTCCCCTCCATCGAGGCTGTCCAGGGCAAACGATGCTTGCGTAAGGCACGCAGCATCGTCAAGGACATCTCTCACCCCAACCATAGACTTTTCACCCCACTCCCCTCCGGGAGGCGCTACAGGTCTCTCCGCACCCGAACCAGTAGGTTCAGAGGCAGCTTCTTCCCTGCGGCTGTCACCCTGCTGAACTCGAACACTACACCTACCTGACAACCTACTACCCCCGCAACCCCCACCCCCCCCCCCCCCCACCCGGACAATTGCACTATTGCACTATACTCCCCTCCCCTGCTCTTACTCAATACCACTGCTCTTCTGTACATACCTGTCCATACTGTTCATACTGTTCATAATGCACATAATGCACATATCCTATACTTTCTTTAATACTACTGCACATACTGTACATACTTGTTTATACTGTTTATACGGCATTCCATATTTATATTTATTCTGCATCTACCTCATGTTACTGTTAATACACATATACTGCTAGACTGCATTACCCATACAGCTCATATGCTGCTACACTGCTCATACTGTAACTATTTATTCTGCTATAATGCTACTGCTACTCACATACTGCTATACTGCACTGCTATATTATACTGCTTATATTATACTATATTATACTGCACTACTACTGATCATATATTGCACTACCTGTAAATACTGTTCATTGCACTTTCTGCTATTTTGCACTTCTGGTTAGACGCTAACTGCATTTCGTTGTCTCTGTACTTGTACTCTGCACAATGACAATAAAGTTGAATCTAATCTAATCTAATCTAAAAAAAATTCTAGAGGTCACATGGTAACGCATTTTTCAAAAGTGCTCATGATACATGTCATGTATGATTATTACTCATTATTTTCAAAACGGTGTGTTGCTATGCAACCTTTCAATATAGAACATTAGCAACATTCTATGGAATGTTCAGTCCGCTCCAGATAACAACTGTAATATATTTAGAGTGATATATATATTCACGGTTTCAATAACGGAGACGGAGACAGAACATTACGTGGATGCTCGTTTACTGATCAATTTTAAGACAGAGTACAGCGCATGTGCACAACAGCTAAGGACTATTATACAGCCAATAGGGAAAGCCCTTCTTAATACATTGGAAACACAAAGTTGTAATAATGCCAATACATTACAACAACAAACTTCAGTTGAGAGTTAGCATGAGCAACGAAAGGCACTGAAAAATGCCTCGGTGTTTTTCAGGTTTGACTGCGAGAGTGCGTGGACTGCGGCCTGCCGTCTCTACGACAGGTTGTTGGTCGTGTCTTCTTTTTTGCAGGGTTAGAGATCGTGAAGAGGGAAGCGACAGCGATTTAAGTTGGTGTGGTTGCAGAAACGTTGGTGTAATATACACAGTGTAATCTATCTTTTAATGTTTAGCAAGGAGAGTAACATATTATTTCAGGTATTAAGTACTGCTAAATATAAATCTACGAAAACTTCTACTTGGTTTTCAGAGTTGTTCTTTATTCAAGCATAAAACAGGTCAGCAGGATAATACATGATATCAATAAAATGATTTCATAGAAAAAGAATAACAAATACTATAGAAAGAAGGATAAAAAGTTATTACTGTCAGTTCCAAATTCTCCCAATCTCCAAGTAAAAAGAAAGAAAAGATAAGATTAAAATATTCTTCTGGTCGATCACCACATCCTCAGCCGAGGGTTTCCAGATCTCCAAATGAAAGAAAAGGATTTAGGAAATATAAAAATGGAAAAAATATAGGGTTAGGGTTAGGGATCCAAAGATCCAAAGTAGGTAAATTAAACCCGCACGATATAAATTAAATCTAAAGATGGGAACCTCTCTCAACTTTGACTTCACTCCTTTTTCTCTCCTTCCTTTTCCAATTCATTACATTTCAACTTTATTTGTTACACATAGTTAAGACAGATCAGTTTCATCCTTCAAATCATGAAAACAGGTTAAACCCATTTCCACTTAAATCAACGTCAAGTCATCTGATCAGTCAAACATCAACCATTAGACATTCAGTACCTTAGTAGCACGTATCACTTGTAGTATATTTTGCTGGTTATATAACATTAGTGGAGTAATTGAGGAGTGTGCATTTGTGTTTCTATTTGACTATAGTAACAACAAAAAGTGCTCACAATTGGTAAACAAAAGCACTTGATACTTTGCACACAGGGCCCTCCTCCTCTGTGGAGATGATCCCCCAGGTGACCTCTGGCCAGGAAGCAAAACTTGAGTCCAGCAGAGTGCCCACCCCCATACAGATGACTGCCAATGAGGTCAGCGTTAGAAGCCTCACCAGGATTAACTTACTCTGCGGTGGCCTCCATGCTTTGTGACATGGACATGGTGGAGGCTGAGAGGACTGGAGGCCGAGGTACGCCCCGGCCATCCTCCTCTAGGACCACCCTCTCTGTCAGGTCAACCAGAGGCTCCCAGAGCGATGTGGCTTTTTCTCCTGGAGCCCTACCATGTACCCCCTTCCCCTCAGAATGGTCAGTGGTGAACTATTGCTCAATCATGAGGAGCTCTGTTATTGACACCAGTGACTCCTCCACTAAGCTTGATGTTGTGGTTGGGTCCCCAACCACTCTTGATGAGGAGAAAGTGGATGAGAGAGATGTGTCATCAGTCTCTCCCTCCCTCCCTGAGCAGCAGCCTGCAAGCCCTGTCCTCTGCTCTGTGGCTCACCCACCCTCCTGCAGCCCAGACAGCATGAATGTGACACCCTACCTACCTCACCTGTCTCTTGACTCCAGTAGTGAAGACTACACCTCCATAGTCACCTTGTTGCTGGTGAGGCTGCTGTCTGATGTCAGTGCCTCCCAGCTGATGGAGTCGGACATTGGCAACATGGCCAGAGGTCTGGCAAAGAGGATCCTGCTGGAGTTGTATGGTTCCTCAGGCCTCCACAGCCTCACTTACCCTGAGAATATAATCATAAAGAGGATATACACACGGGTCTACAGGGGGCTTCTACGGGAGTTTGGCTCTGCGGATATACTGCAGGCTGCTCTGAACTCTCAGAGCCCCAACTTTGACAGAGTTCTGGTCAGAGAATTGTCGAAAGAGCTGATAGGTAATTTTGGTGAGATCAGACCTTCAGCTACGGTGGTGGAGTCCTCCTCAACCACTGGGCTCAGGGGTGAGGTCGGGGGAGACTCTCCCCTCCCACAGGCTGATGTGAAGACCAGCAGGAAGAAGAGTTCCTGGTTTCTTTGTGGGCTTGGAAAGGTATGTACATTATTACCTCTCTTATAGAGTATGTATTCTGGTATAATAAGATAAACTATATTGTCCCAGTCATTTTAAGTACTTTATATGTTTTGTTTGCTTTGTTTTACATGGCTTGTTATTATATCTAATGTAGTTCTGATTTGTCATACAGAAATCAAAGAAGGGAACTAAGCGCCCTCCAACACCAACCCAGAACCAGACCCCTGCCGTCAACCAAGGTGGTAAATTAACGATTAGCTGTTAATCAATGGTTTTCAAAAGAAGAAATTGACTTTCTTGTAACAATTGTTTGTACCTGACAATCATTGCATTCCTAATTCCTAATCATATGGTAACAATATTGAGTCAGTTCATTTATATAAACTTGTTTCTCTTACAGACTCCCCCAACGACCAAAACACTGTGACGTCCTCCCAGGGAGAGAGCGGGTCCTCCAGGTCCAGCTCCACATCATGCAGGCCTTCCTTCATGGTCAAGATATTCACCATGGGCAAAGCTCTGGCCAAGCCCTTCACCTCTACCAAGAGGACCAGCTAATCTTTGAAGAAACTTGTGAACTAAATCATCTATTTGACTGGTTTTCATGATATGTCACTGGATAATAAACAATATAGTGCACTATATTGAATTGTCTCAGTTGAGAGTTGAGTGAGATATCTGTAGAGTGTATGGGGAGTGTATGGGACTGGTTAGTGGAGTGTGTGTTGTTCTGTGAAGCACCTGTTCTGATGTCGGTTAAGAAGCATGACGCTGAACCAGTTTGCTGTGATAAGAGAGACGAGTTACTACCTGGATCTCTACAGATTCACAACTGATCAACAACAGGCCACAATTCATAGAGAAGAGTCAGTGTGTCGATTCTCATACCATAATATGCATGGTAGCTACTGCATGATATTTAATCCATAACAAGTCACTGAAATACACCTTCAGTGTGCAGCTTTCAGCCACCTCAAGGCTTTGAATCTATTTTGGCACAGACATAACTCATGGTTTTAAAGTCAATGCCTAACTTAAGTCTAAGGCATTTGTGGCCAGTTTTCAGTACCTCTACATTTCACCTGATACCAGATTCATCCCTGATGGAAACAATCAAGTGTTTTTTATGACTGCTATCAGCAGAGTTTAAGCTAGATGAATAAATCCCTCCGCACGCACATTTGGCATGTGAAGTACAGATCTGCGGTCGTTCTGTATATCCTGGCGGAAAAACAGAAAGTTTTACAACATGGAAGGTCAGATTCCATTACAAAACACCACACGCATACACACCACACTGAGGGCATGTGACAGGGACCCGTTACTGCTTATTAGTGCTACGTTTAGAACTGTCGGCTGAGATTATACAAATTATCCTGTAACATCACTTTAATTGTCAATAAACTCATGAATCATTACTCATAAATTCTTTGGTATTTCCTTTCAAACCCTTCCTGTAAGTCCCTTTCACATTTCAAGAAGTAACTTACAAAACTGTAAGTAACAATAAAATGCTATGGGTAGCTGTGATCGAAATAGAAAAATATGTTCCAGAAGAAACTTTGTAGGCTTGAAACATCTTATTTTGGTAGTGGAAAAGGTTTAGAAATGTGTCAATAGATGGATCGATTTGAAACGTGGTTCCCAATGCCTTTAGGATTAGAATCCAATGGGGTCTCCCTGTGCAGGTTTGGACCCTGTTCTCAGCGCAGACACAACTGTGTCCCTATTTATGTACAAGATGTCTGCCCACCTTTGGAAACCTGATATAAAAAATGTTTTAACTGCAATTGCAGGATGGTTAAGGGGTTCGCTGTAAAACCAATGCCTTCGGCATTTCCTTTCAAACCCTTTTCCTGCAAGGCCATGTCCCTTTCATGTGTCAGTAAGTAACTTACAAAGGTGTACGGAACAATAAAACAGAAAGAGTAGCTGTGATGGCCGAGTGGTTAAGGCGTTGGACTTGAAATCCAATGGGGTTTCCCCGCGCAGGTTCGAACCCTGCTCACAGCGCAGGGACAACAATATCCCTCTTAATGGACGACAACATCCCTTTGGAAACTTGACATTCAGAAAAAATGACTTGCTGAAGTAACTTACAAAAGTGTAAGGAACAATGAAACAGGAAGGGTAGCTGTGATGGCTGAGTGGTTAAGGCGTTGGACTTGACCACTGCTGGAGCGCTGAGTCAGCTCCCTCTGGCCAGACCTTGACTGTCCTCACTGTAGGTTTCACCTGTTTGCTGAAACCTACAGTGAGAGGAACATGTATGCTGTACAAATTGTGGGCAGAAAAAGTGGCCAAAATGATGTCATTTCACATTTGTAGTGTCATGGAAGTGACAGTTTCTGGCGTTAAATGCATTTGAATTAAAGAAATGACATGCTCACTCCAGAAATACTCAAAATCACTGTTCAGGGGCTAAATCCTTGTGGAATATCTTTTTTATTTTTTTTATTTGCTTTGATCACTTTAACCATAATTCAATTGAATTCAGTGACTCAGAATACATGATTTTCCCTCTGAATTGTGTTTTGAAAAAAATAAAACTATTGAAATTGCATTCATTTATCTAAAGCAGGTTATTTCAATTCATTGTTATGCTTGTACCAGTCGTCACTTTATATAAGGCCATGTTCAATTTTAGATCCATCAGACTACTGCAATGTGGGATTCATCCTCAGAACGTGCCCTGTGAATCACCTTGCTAAACACAGCTCTGTCAGTTCGATTAAGAAAACAGGTGAAAATGATTAGTCGGGTGGAATTCGATTGGCCAGACAGTTATTGTTAGTCCTACCAACCATGCGAGAGAGGACCCAATATAATGAATCACATATTCTGACAGGGCAATACTTCAGGGCAACGTGTCTTAAGAATGGCGCGTGAAGTAAAACATCACAATATTCTACATCCATCCATAGTTTTTCTGCTGCTATGTTCGTTGTCGGTCCATTTTCAGTGTATTGGCTTTAAAATAATTAACGAAGGAGTCAAACGAAATGCAAACAAAGGTGACTCGACAGGCATCAGAGCAGGTAGGATTCTGTTTGGAGGTCGGGAGTTCCAATCGGGACAAGAGGGCTCAAAACACATAGCCAAATCAAGGAATGGATCTCTCCAAGATGACGCCCATTATCAAGCAGATTCTACAGGTGAGAACTTAGTTGAGATTGTGATGGAAATATTTCAGTGAACAACAATAAACGATGTTTGGTCTCAGTTGAGAGTTTTAATGCATATAGAAAGTATTATACAACGGTGGTCAGCTGGATCAGCATTCCTTCACCAACAGTCACTCCAATGCTTGTACGTCATAGATCTAGGGGTAAACATATCTTGCACCTGTTTGCTGATAAAGAAGTGTAGGCGTTGTGAGCCACTATCTCAAACCTCAGCCTGCAGTTAGGAGTGTTCCAAGGTCACACACTGTCTATTGTATGATAGAAGAAGCAGTCGGTTTTGATTCTTCCTCAGTCACAGAATGGGAAATAACGAAGTACATTAGGTCACAACACATTTCATATAAGACTTAAGCCAAATGGTACAAATACAGTTTTTGCCTTTACAGTATGCCAATAATTCTTCATGTGAACATCCATCTCTGGAAGTGCTTGAGCTATTGCATTGCTTAAGTGGATAATAGGGTGATGCCCATTGCAGAAACCTTTTTATTTCTAATATTTTACCAAATGCCTCTTGACAGGGTTGTTGCTGGGGCCCACACAGGATTCCAGCTATGCTGAGGCAGCATGGAGGCGCATGGGATCATCCTTACAGTGTAATAGAGACAGAATGAAACTTAGACTTACAGGCCCTGGAGCTTCCTATTTGCAGTTTGACCAAGGTAAAGTAACTGGGAACCTGTTTATGAATTTACTTACAAGATTGAATGGAGTGAATCTCTCTCTCTCCATGGTTTGAAAGCATGTCCTGTGCAGATTATTGACTACATGCTTCATTTCTACCCTGTCATAGGAAGTGTGCCCCCTAACTGTGGCTACTATTGAAATTAGAAACCAAATAGAACTTTAAAAGCAACTTTAAAGGAGACTTCACTTTAGAAATATTTTCTTGAACTGAAAGATACTTTGTTTTCTTGATATTCCTTAAAGAATAGCTTTATTATTGATCCATTTGCATTTAGATGCAAATGTTTTCAGTATTCAATGTATGTATGTGTAATGTAAACTGTCTTATGGTACCAATTTTCTACTTCTAACCTTTTCTACAAATGTGTATAAACAAGCAGGCATTTAAAACTTACTTGATGGTCTGTGGTGTGTCTGATTATTATTTTGCTATTATTACTGTTTTAACTACTACTGCTCCCTACGAGCCTAGTCACTGATCCTAACACAGCATTCTTATCTACAACTCGAGGTAAGTGTTACATAATGGCTTAGTAATGCTTGCTGTCAGAAAATCAGCGGGGTCTCGTCAATGTCACCATCAACAGAAGTGTGTTGCTGCTTAGCGCTGAATCAACCATTCCATAAAACATGGTAACGCATTTTTTGAAAAGTGTTCATGATCGACACAAACCAGCTGATTTTCGGAGCAAAACGGACTGAAAAATGCCTCAGTGTTTTTCAAGTTTGGACTGCGGCCTGCCGTTTTTACGTCCGTGTTTTCTTTTTTTGCTGGGTTCGCGATCGTGAAGAGGGAAGCGACGGCAGCTACTTCGGAGAGGGTATGTGACGATAGTTGTACCATATCTGAACGATAATTAGATAACCACTCGATATGTGTTGCTAAAACAACACAGCACAAGTCGAACATGCATGTAGTTGACGAGCAAGCTAGCTAGTTCAAAATAAAGCTAAGTCGCTGTCCTCTCAAAAAGAAAACAGGAACAACAACATGTTGTAGAAACGGTAGTCCGCAGTCCACGCACTCCTGCAGCCAAACCTGAAAAACACCGAGGCGTTTCTCAGTACCTTTCGTTGCTAATGCTAATGGCGTAGTAATGCTAGCGCTCAGAAAACCAGCTGGGTCTCGTCAATGTCAACATCATCAGAGGTGTGTTGCTGCGGAGCGCTGGATCAAACATAGAAGGCTGCTCATGTTCTATTTCTAGAGGTCACATGGTAACGCATTTTTAAAAAGTGTTCATGATACATGTCATGTATGATTATTACTCATTATTTTCAAAACGGTGTGTTGCTGTGCAACCTTTCAATATAGAACATTAGCAACATTCTATGGAATGTTCAGTCCGCTCCAGATAACAACAAACTTCAGTTGAGAGTTAGCATAAGCAACGAAAGGCACTGAAAAATGCCTCGGGTGTTTTCAGGTTTGACTGCGAGACAGGTTGTTGTTCGTGTCTTCTTTTTTGCAGGGTTCGAGATCGTGAAGAGGGAAGCGACAGCGATTTAATTACATTTTACAGTAGACACATATCGAACACATTGTTTGTGCAATGACTATTTAGCTTGAAGCAATGGTAGCATTATTAGCTGCTAGGTGGTTTCTAAGGGCGTTGCTAAGAGAGAGCTTGAACTATCTAGCTTGCTAGCCAGCTCCATGCATTTTGCCAAGGATTTTGGCCTTACGCTATGTTATTTCGTATTCTAGCAACACATATTCAGTGGTGCAATGTCATTATTGTCATTAGAGAGGTCTGATCCATGAGGACATTTACATGACATGTATGGCACTTAGCAGACGCCTTTATCTAAAGCGACTTACAACAAATACATTTGTCTAAGTAAGTGAATCATCTATCCATCAGTCATCATAAGATAAAGTAATCAATGCTCGGACCAGCGGCCATAGGCAGTCACAATGTTCTTTTTTTGTTTTGTTTTTAATTATTATTAACAGGAGAGAAACTTGTACAGGGGGTAGTGGAGGTGAAGAGGTCTTTAAGACGGACCGTTAAGATGTAGCCTGGATCAAACATAGAAGGCTGCTAATGTTCTATAGCTAATGACTTCAGCTCAGCATTCAACACCATCATCCCCTCCAAACTGATCTCCAAACTCAGGCAACTGGGCATCAACCCCTCCCTCTGCAACTGGATTCTAGACTTCTTGACCAACAGGCCGCAGTCTGTTAGGCTTCACAACCACACCTCCTCAACCCTCACCCTGAACACCGGCGTTCCACAAGGCTGTGTGCTGAGCCCCCTCCTTTACTCCCTCTTCACCTACGACTGCACACCTGTACATGGCTCAAACACCATTGTTAAGTTTGCAGACGACACAACGGTGATCGGTCTCATCAGCAACAACGATGAGTCGGCCTACAGGGAGGAGGTCCAGCACCTAACAGTGTGGTGCAACGACAATAACCTGGCTCTCAACACCAAGAAGACCAAAGAACTCATTGTGGACTTCAGGAAGTCTAAAGCTGGCGCACACACCCCCATCCTCATCAACGGGACTGAGGTGGAGCGAGTCACCAGCTTCAAGTTTCTGGGTGTCCACATCTCTGAGGACCTCTCCTGGACCCTCAACACCTCCACCCTGATAAAGAAGGCTCACCAGCGTCTCTTCTTCCTGAGGAGACTAAAGAAGGTCCATCTATCTCCTCAGATCCTGGTGAACTTCTACCGCTGCACCATCGAGAGTATCCTTACCAACTGTGTCACAGTATGGTATGGCAACTGCTCGGCATCGGACCGGAAAGCACTGCAGAGGGTGGTGAAAACTGCCCAACGCATCACCGGTTCCTCACTCCCCTCCATCGAGGCTGTCCAGGGCAAACGATGCTTGCGTAAGGCACGCAGCATCGTCAAGGACATCTCTCACCCCAACCATAGACTTTTCACCCCACTCCCCTCCGGGAGGCGCTACAGGTCTCTCCGCACCCGAACCAGTAGGTTCAGAGGCAGCTTCTTCCCTGCGGCTGTCACCCTGCTGAACTCGAACACTACACCTACCTGACAACCTACTACCCCCGCAACCCCCACCCCCCCCCCCCCCACCCGGACAATTGCACTATTGCACTATACTCCCCTCCCCTGCTCTTACTCAATACCACTGCTCTTCTGTACATACCTGTCCATACTGTTCATACTGTTCATAATGCACATAATGCACATATCCTATACTTTCTTTAATACTACTGCACATACTGTACATACTTGTTTATACTGTTTATACGGCATTCCATATTTATATTTATTCTGCATCTACCTCATGTTACTGTTAATACACATATACTGCTAGACTGCATTACCCATACAGCTCATATGCTGCTACACTGCTCATACTGTAACTATTTATTCTGCTATAATGCTACTGCTACTCACATACTGCTATACTGCACTGCTATATTATACTGCTTATATTATACTATATTATACTGCACTACTACTGATCATATATTGCACTACCTGTAAATACTGTTCATTGCACTTTCTGCTATTTTGCACTTCTGGTTAGACGCTAACTGCATTTCGTTGTCTCTGTACTTGTACTCTGCACAATGACAATAAAGTTGAATCTAATCTAATCTAATCTAAAAAAAATTCTAGAGGTCACATGGTAACGCATTTTTCAAAAGTGCTCATGATACATGTCATGTATGATTATTACTCATTATTTTCAAAACGGTGTGTTGCTATGCAACCTTTCAATATAGAACATTAGCAACATTCTATGGAATGTTCAGTCCGCTCCAGATAACAACTGTAATATATTTAGAGTGATAGATATATTCACGGTTTCAATAACGGAGACGGAGACAGAACATTACGTGGATGCTCGTTTACTGATCAATTTTAAGACAGAGTACAGCGCATGTGCACAACAGCTAAGGACTATTATACAGCCAATAGGGAAAGCCCTTCTTAATACATTGGAAACACAAAGTTGTAATAATGCCAATACATTACAACAACAAACTTCAGTTGAGAGTTAGCATGAGCAACGAAAGGCACTGAAAAATGCCTCGGTGTTTTTCAGGTTTGACTGCGAGAGTGCGTGGACTGCGGCCTGCCGTCTCTACGACAGGTTGTTGGTCGTGTCTTCTTTTTTGCAGGGTTAGAGATCGTGAAGAGGGAAGCGACAGCGATTTAAGTTGGTGTGGTTGCAGAAACGTTGGTGTAATATACACAGTGTAATCTATCTTTTAATGTTTAGCAAGGAGAGTAACATATTATTTCAGGTATTAAGTACTGCTAAATATAAATCTACGAAAACTTCTACTTGGTTTTCAGAGTTGTTCTTTATTCAAGCATAAAACAGGTCAGCAGGATAATACATGATATCAATAAAATGATTTCATAGAAAAAGAATAACAAATACTATAGAAAGAAGGATAAAAAGTTATTACTGTCAGTTCCAAATTCTCCCAATCTCCAAGTAAAAAGAAAGAAAAGATAAGATTAAAATATTCTTCTGGTCGATCACCACATCCTCAGCCGAGGGTTTCCAGATCTCCAAATGAAAGAAAAGGATTTAGGAAATATAAAAATGGAAAAAATATAGGGTTAGGGTTAGGGATCCAAAGATCCAAAGTAGGTAAATTAAACCCACACGATATAAATTAAATCTAAAGATGGGAACCTCTCTCAACTTTGACTTCACTCCTTTTTCTCTCCTTCCTTTTCCAATTCATTACATTTCAACTTTATTTGTTACACATAGTTAAGACAGATCAGTTTCATCCTTCAAATCATGAAAACAGGTTAAACCCATTTCCACTTAAATCAACGTCAAGTCATCTGATCAGTCAAACATCAACCATTAGACATTCAGTACCTTAGTAGCACGTATCACTTGTAGTATATTTTGCTGGTTATATAACATTAGTGGAGTAATTGAGGAGTGTGCATTTGTGTTTCTATTTGACTATAGTAACAACAAAAAGTGCTCACAATTGGTAAACAAAAGCACTTGATACTTTGCACACAGGGCCCTCCTCCTCTGTGGAGATGATCCCCCAGGTGACCTCTGGCCAGGAAGCAAAACTTGAGTCCAGCAGAGTGCCCACCCCCATACAGATGACTGCCAATGAGGTCAGCGTTAGAAGCCTCACCAGGATTAACTTACTCTGCGGTGGCCTCCATGCTTTGTGACATGGACATGGTGGAGGCTGAGAGGACTGGAGGCCGAGGTACGCCCCGGCCATCCTCCTCTAGGACCACCCTCTCTGTCAGGTCAACCAGAGGCTCCCAGAGCGATGTGGCTTTTTCTCCTGGAGCCCTACCATGTACCCCCTTCCCCTCAGAATGGTCAGTGGTGAACTATTGCTCAATCATGAGGAGCTCTGTTATTGACACCAGTGACTCCTCCACTAAGCTTGATGTTGTGGTTGGGTCCCCAACCACTCTTGATGAGGAGAAAGTGGATGAGAGAGATGTGTCATCAGTCTCTCCCTCCCTCCCTGAGCAGCAGCCTGCAAGCCCTGTCCTCTGCTCTGTGGCTCACCCACCCTCCTGCAGCCCAGACAGCATGAATGTGACACCCTACCTACCTCACCTGTCTCTTGACTCCAGTAGTGAAGACTACACCTCCATAGTCACCTTGTTGCTGGTGAGGCTGCTGTCTGATGTCAGTGCCTCCCAGCTGATGGAGTCGGACATTGGCAACATGGCCAGAGGTCTGGCAAAGAGGATCCTGCTGGAGTTGTATGGTTCCTCAGGCCTCCACAGCCTCACTTACCCTGAGAATATAATCATAAAGAGGATATACACACGGGTCTACAGGGGGCTTCTACGGGAGTTTGGCTCTGCGGATATACTGCAGGCTGCTCTGAACTCTCAGAGCCCCAACTTTGACAGAGTTCTGGTCAGAGAATTGTCGAAAGAGCTGATAGGTAATTTTGGTGAGATCAGACCTTCAGCTACGGTGGTGGAGTCCTCCTCAACCACTGGGCTCAGGGGTGAGGTCGGGGGAGACTCTCCCCTCCCACAGGCTGATGTGAAGACCAGCAGGAAGAAGAGTTCCTGGTTTCTTTGTGGGCTTGGAAAGGTATGTACATTATTACCTCTCTTATAGAGTATGTATTCTGGTATAATAAGATAAACTATATTGTCCCAGTCATTTTAAGTACTTTATATGTTTTGTTTGCTTTGTTTTACATGGCTTGTTATTATATCTAATGTAGTTCTGATTTGTCATACAGAAATCAAAGAAGGGAACTAAGCGCCCTCCAACACCAACCCAGAACCAGACCCCTGCCGTCAACCAAGGTGGTAAATTAACGATTAGCTGTTAATCAATGGTTTTCAAAAGAAGAAATTGACTTTCTTGTAACAATTGTTTGTACCTGACAATCATTGCATTCCTAATTCCTAATCATATGGTAACAATATTGAGTCAGTTCATTTATATAAACTTGTTTCTCTTACAGACTCCCCCAACGACCAAAACACTGTGACGTCCTCCCAGGGAGAGAGCGGGTCCTCCAGGTCCAGCTCCACATCATGCAGGCCTTCCTTCATGGTCAAGATATTCACCATGGGCAAAGCTCTGGCCAAGCCCTTCACCTCTACCAAGAGGACCAGCTAATCTTTGAAGAAACTTGTGAACTAAATCATCTATTTGACTGGTTTTCATGATATGTCACTGGATAATAAACAATATAGTGCACTATATTGAATTGTCTCAGTTGAGAGTTGAGTGAGATATCTGTAGAGTGTATGGGGAGTGTATGGGACTGGTTAGTGGAGTGTGTGTTGTTCTGTGAAGCACCTGTTCTGATGTCGGTTAAGAAGCATGACGCTGAACCAGTTTGCTGTGATAAGAGAGACGAGTTACTACCTGGATCTCTACAGATTCACAACTGATCAACAACAGGCCACAATTCATAGAGAAGAGTCAGTGTGTCGATTCTCATACCATAATATGCATGGTAGCTACTGCATGATATTTAATCCATAACAAGTCACTGAAATACACCTTCAGTGTGCAGCTTTCAGCCACCTCAAGGCTTTGAATCTATTTTGGCACAGACATAACTCATGGTTTTAAAGTCAATGCCTAACTTAAGTCTAAGGCATTTGTGGCCAGTTTTCAGTACCTCTACATTTCACCTGATACCAGATTCATCCCTGATGGAAACAATCAAGTGTTTTTTATGACTGCTATCAGCAGAGTTTAAGCTAGATGAATAAATCCCTCCGCACGCACATTTGGCATGTGAAGTACAGATCTGCGGTCGTTCTGTATATCCTGGCGGAAAAACAGAAAGTTTTACAACATGGAAGGTCAGATTCCATTACAAAACACCACACGCATACACACCACACTGAGGGCATGTGACAGGGACCCGTTACTGCTTATTAGTGCTACGTTTAGAACTGTCGGCTGAGATTATACAAATTATCCTGTAACATCACTTTAATTGTCAATAAACTCATGAATCATTACTCATAAATTCTTTGGTATTTCCTTTCAAACCCTTCCTGTAAGTCCCTTTCACATTTCAAGAAGTAACTTACAAAACTGTAAGTAACAATAAAATGCTATGGGTAGCTGTGATCGAAATAGAAAAATATGTTCCAGAAGAAACTTTGTAGGCTTGAAACATCTTATTTTGGTAGTGGAAAAGGTTTAGAAATGTGTCAATAGATGGATCGATTTGAAACGTGGTTCCCAATGCCTTTAGGATTAGAATCCAATGGGGTCTCCCTGTGCAGGTTTGGACCCTGTTCTCAGCGCAGACACAACTGTGTCCCTATTTATGTACAAGATGTCTGCCCACCTTTGGAAACCTGATATAAAAAATGTTTTAACTGCAATTGCAGGATGGTTAAGGGGTTCGCTGTAAAACCAATGCCTTCGGCATTTCCTTTCAAACCCTTTTCCTGCAAGGCCATGTCCCTTTCATGTGTCAGTAAGTAACTTACAAAGGTGTACGGAACAATAAAACAGAAAGAGTAGCTGTGATGGCCGAGTGGTTAAGGCGTTGGACTTGAAATCCAATGGGGTTTCCCCGCGCAGGTTCGAACCCTGCTCACAGCGCAGGGACAACAATATCCCTCTTAATGGACGACAACATCCCTTTGGAAACTTGACATTCAGAAAAAATGACTTGCTGAAGTAACTTACAAAAGTGTAAGGAACAATGAAACAGGAAGGGTAGCTGTGATGGCTGAGTGGTTAAGGCGTTGGACTTGACCACTGCTGGAGCGCTGAGTCAGCTCCCTCTGGCCAGACCTTGACTGTCCTCACTGTAGGTTTCACCTGTTTGCTGAAACCTACAGTGAGAGGAACATGTATGCTGTACAAATTGTGGGCAGAAAAAGTGGCCAAAATGATGTCATTTCACATTTGTAGTGTCATGGAAGTGACAGTTTCTGGCGTTAAATGCATTTGAATTAAAGAAATGACATGCTCACTCCAGAAATACTCAAAATCACTGTTCAGGGGCTAAATCCTTGTGGAATATCTTTTTTATTTTTTTTATTTGCTTTGATCACTTTAACCATAATTCAATTGAATTCAGTGACTCAGAATACATGATTTTCCCTCTGAATTGTGTTTTGAAAAAAATAAAACTATTGAAATTGCATTCATTTATCTAAAGCAGGTTATTTCAATTCATTGTTATGCTTGTACCAGTCGTCACTTTATATAAGGCCATGTTCAATTTTAGATCCATCAGACTACTGCAATGTGGGATTCATCCTCAGAACGTGCCCTGTGAATCACCTTGCTAAACACAGCTCTGTCAGTTCGATTAAGAAAACAGGTGAAAATGATTAGTCGGGTGGAATTCGATTGGCCAGACAGTTATTGTTAGTCCTACCAACCATGCGAGAGAGGACCCAATATAATGAATCACATATTCTGACAGGGCAATACTTCAGGGCAACGTGTCTTAAGAATGGCGCGTGAAGTAAAACATCACAATATTCTACATCCATCCATAGTTTTTCTGCTGCTATGTTCGTTGTCGGTCCATTTTCAGTGTATTGGCTTTAAAATAATTAACGAAGGAGTCAAACGAAATGCAAACAAAGGTGACTCGACAGGCATCAGAGCAGGTAGGATTCTGTTTGGAGGTCGGGAGTTCCAATCGGGACAAGAGGGCTCAAAACACATAGCCAAATCAAGGAATGGATCTCTCCAAGATGACGCCCATTATCAAGCAGATTCTACAGGTGAGAACTTAGTTGAGATTGTGATGGAAATATTTCAGTGAACAACAATAAACGATGTTTGGTCTCAGTTGAGAGTTTTAATGCATATAGAAAGTATTATACAACGGTGGTCAGCTGGATCAGCATTCCTTCACCAACAGTCACTCCAATGCTTGTACGTCATAGATCTAGGGGTAAACATATCTTGCACCTGTTTGCTGATAAAGAAGTGTAGGCGTTGTGAGCCACTATCTCAAACCTCAGCCTGCAGTTAGGAGTGTTCCAAGGTCACACACTGTCTATTGTATGATAGAAGAAGCAGTCGGTTTTGATTCTTCCTCAGTCACAGAATGGGAAATAACGAAGTACATTAGGTCACAACACATTTCATATAAGACTTAAGCCAAATGGTACAAATACAGTTTTTGCCTTTACAGTATGCCAATAATTCTTCATGTGAACATCCATCTCTGGAAGTGCTTGAGCTATTGCATTGCTTAAGTGGATAATAGGGTGATGCCCATTGCAGAAACCTTTTTATTTCTAATATTTTACCAAATGCCTCTTGACAGGGTTGTTGCTGGGGCCCACACAGGATTCCAGCTATGCTGAGGCAGCATGGAGGCGCATGGGATCATCCTTACAGTGTAATAGAGACAGAATGAAACTTAGACTTACAGGCCCTGGAGCTTCCTATTTGCAGTTTGACCAAGGTAAAGTAACTGGGAACCTGTTTATGAATTTACTTACAAGATTGAATGGAGTGAATCTCTCTCTCTCCATGGTTTGAAAGCATGTCCTGTGCAGATTATTGACTACATGCTTCATTTCTACCCTGTCATAGGAAGTGTGCCCCCTAACTGTGGCTACTATTGAAATTAGAAACCAAATAGAACTTTAAAAGCAACTTTAAAGGAGACTTCACTTTAGAAATATTTTCTTGAACTGAAAGATACTTTGTTTTCTTGATATTCCTTAAAGAATAGCTTTATTATTGATCCATTTGCATTTAGATGCAAATGTTTTCAGTATTCAATGTATGTATGTGTAATGTAAACTGTCTTATGGTACCAATTTTCTACTTCTAACCTTTTCTACAAATGTGTATAAACAAGCAGGCATTTAAAACTTACTTGATGGTCTGTGGTGTGTCTGATTATTATTTTGCTATTATTACTGTTTTAACTACTACTGCTCCCTACGAGCCTAGTCACTGATCCTAACACAGCATTCTTATCTACAACTCGAGGTAAGTGTTACATAATGGCTTAGTAATGCTTGCTGTCAGAAAATCAGCGGGGTCTCGTCAATGTCACCATCAACAGAAGTGTGTTGCTGCTTAGCGCTGAATCAACCATTCCATAAAACATGGTAACGCATTTTTTGAAAAGTGTTCATGATCGACACAAACCAGCTGATTTTCGGAGCAAAACGGACTGAAAAATGACTCAGTGTTTTTCAAGTTTGGACTGCGGCCTGCCGTTTTTACGTCCGTGTTTTCTTTTTTTGCTGGGTTCGCGATCGTGAAGAGGGAAGCGACGGCAGCTACTTCGGAGAGGGTATGTGACGATAGTTGTACCATATCTGAACGATAATTAGATAACCACTCGATATGTGTTGCTAAAACAACACAGCACAAGTCGAACATGCATGTAGTTGACGAGCAAGCTAGCTAGTTCAAAATAAAGCTAAGTCGCTGTCCTCTCAAAAAGAAAACAGGAACAACAACATGTTGTAGAAACGGTAGTCCGCAGTCCACGCACTCCTGCAGCCAAACCTGAAAAACACCGAGGCGTTTCTCAGTACCTTTCGTTGCTAATGCTAATGGCGTAGTAATGCTAGCGCTCAGAAAACCAGCTGGGTCTCGTCAATGTCAACATCATCAGAGGTGTGTTGCTGCGGAGCGCTGGATCAAACATAGAAGGCTGCTCATGTTCTATTTCTAGAGGTCACATGGTAACGCATTTTTAAAAAGTGTTCATGATACATGTCATGTATGATTATTACTCATTATTTTCAAAACGGTGTGTTGCTGTGCAACCTTTCAATATAGAACATTAGCAACATTCTATGGAATGTTCAGTCCGCTCCAGATAACAACAAACTTCAGTTGAGAGTTAGCATAAGCAACGAAAGGCACTGAAAAATGCCTCGGGTGTTTTCAGGTTTGACTGCGAGACAGGTTGTTGTTCGTGTCTTCTTTTTTGCAGGGTTCGAGATCGTGAAGAGGGAAGCGACAGCGATTTAATTACATTTTACAGTAGACACATATCGAACACATTGTTTGTGCAATGACTATTTAGCTTGAAGCAATGGTAGCATTATTAGCTGCTAGGTGGTTTCTAAGGGCGTTGCTAAGAGAGAGCTTGAACTATCTAGCTTGCTAGCCAGCTCCATGCATTTTGCCAAGGATTTTGGCCTTACGCTATGTTATTTCGTATTCTAGCAACACATATTCAGTGGTGCAATGTCATTATTGTCATTAGAGAGGTCTGATCCATGAGGACATTTACATGACATGTATGGCACTTAGCAGACGCCTTTATCTAAAGCGACTTACAACAAATACATTTGTCTAAGTAAGTGAATCATCTATCCATCAGTCATCATAAGATAAAGTAATCAATGCTCGGACCAGCGGCCATAGGCAGTCACAATGTTCTTTTTTTGTTTTGTTTTTAATTATTATTAACAGGAGAGAAACTTGTACAGGGGGTAGTGGAGGTGAAGAGGTCTTTAAGACGGACCGTTAAGATGTAGCCTGGATCAAACATAGAAGGCTGCTAATGTTCTATAGCTAATGACTTCAGCTCAGCATTCAACACCATCATCCCCTCCAAACTGATCTCCAAACTCAGGCAACTGGGCATCAACCCCTCCCTCTGCAACTGGATTCTAGACTTCTTGACCAACAGGCCGCAGTCTGTTAGGCTTCACAACCACACCTCCTCAACCCTCACCCTGAACACCGGCGTTCCACAAGGCTGTGTGCTGAGCCCCCTCCTTTACTCCCTCTTCACCTACGACTGCACACCTGTACATGGCTCAAACACCATTGTTAAGTTTGCAGACGACACAACGGTGATCGGTCTCATCAGCAACAACGATGAGTCGGCCTACAGGGAGGAGGTCCAGCACCTAACAGTGTGGTGCAACGACAATAACCTGGCTCTCAACACCAAGAAGACCAAAGAACTCATTGTGGACTTCAGGAAGTCTAAAGCTGGCGCACACACCCCCATCCTCATCAACGGGACTGAGGTGGAGCGAGTCACCAGCTTCAAGTTTCTGGGTGTCCACATCTCTGAGGACCTCTCCTGGACCCTCAACACCTCCACCCTGATAAAGAAGGCTCACCAGCGTCTCTTCTTCCTGAGGAGACTAAAGAAGGTCCATCTATCTCCTCAGATCCTGGTGAACTTCTACCGCTGCACCATCGAGAGTATCCTTACCAACTGTGTCACAGTATGGTATGGCAACTGCTCGGCATCGGACCGGAAAGCACTGCAGAGGGTGGTGAAAACTGCCCAACGCATCACCGGTTCCTCACTCCCCTCCATCGAGGCTGTCCAGGGCAAACGATGCTTGCGTAAGGCACGCAGCATCGTCAAGGACATCTCTCACCCCAACCATAGACTTTTCACCCCACTCCCCTCCGGGAGGCGCTACAGGTCTCTCCGCACCCGAACCAGTAGGTTCAGAGGCAGCTTCTTCCCTGCGGCTGTCACCCTGCTGAACTCGAACACTACACCTACCTGACAACCTACTACCCCCGCAACCCCCACCCCCCCCCCCCCCCACCCGGACAATTGCACTATTGCACTATACTCCCCTCCCCTGCTCTTACTCAATACCACTGCTCTTCTGTACATACCTGTCCATACTGTTCATACTGTTCATAATGCACATAATGCACATATCCTATACTTTCTTTAATACTACTGCACATACTGTACATACTTGTTTATACTGTTTATACGGCATTCCATATTTATATTTATTCTGCATCTACCTCATGTTACTGTTAATACACATATACTGCTAGACTGCATTACCCATACAGCTCATATGCTGCTACACTGCTCATACTGTAACTATTTATTCTGCTATAATGCTACTGCTACTCACATACTGCTATACTGCACTGCTATATTATACTGCTTATATTATACTATATTATACTGCACTACTACTGATCATATATTGCACTACCTGTAAATACTGTTCATTGCACTTTCTGCTATTTTGCACTTCTGGTTAGACGCTAACTGCATTTCGTTGTCTCTGTACTTGTACTCTGCACAATGACAATAAAGTTGAATCTAATCTAATCTAATCTAAAAAAAATTCTAGAGGTCACATGGTAACGCATTTTTCAAAAGTGCTCATGATACATGTCATGTATGATTATTACTCATTATTTTCAAAACGGTGTGTTGCTATGCAACCTTTCAATATAGAACATTAGCAACATTCTATGGAATGTTCAGTCCGCTCCAGATAACAACTGTAATATATTTAGAGTGATAGATATATTCACGGTTTCAATAACGGAGACGGAGACAGAACATTACGTGGATGCTCGTTTACTGATCAATTTTAAGACAGAGTACAGCGCATGTGCACAACAGCTAAGGACTATTATACAGCCAATAGGGAAAGCCCTTCTTAATACATTGGAAACACAAAGTTGTAATAATGCCAATACATTACAACAACAAACTTCAGTTGAGAGTTAGCATGAGCAACGAAAGGCACTGAAAAATGCCTCGGTGTTTTTCAGGTTTGACTGCGAGAGTGCGTGGACTGCGGCCTGCCGTCTCTACGACAGGTTGTTGGTCGTGTCTTCTTTTTTGCAGGGTTAGAGATCGTGAAGAGGGAAGCGACAGCGATTTAAGTTGGTGTGGTTGCAGAAACGTTGGTGTAATATACACAGTGTAATCTATCTTTTAATGTTTAGCAAGGAGAGTAACATATTATTTCAGGTATTAAGTACTGCTAAATATAAATCTACGAAAACTTCTACTTGGTTTTCAGAGTTGTTCTTTATTCAAGCATAAAACAGGTCAGCAGGATAATACATGATATCAATAAAATGATTTCATAGAAAAAGAATAACAAATACTATAGAAAGAAGGATAAAAAGTTATTACTGTCAGTTCCAAATTCTCCCAATCTCCAAGTAAAAAGAAAGAAAAGATAAGATTAAAATATTCTTCTGGTCGATCACCACATCCTCAGCCGAGGGTTTCCAGATCTCCAAATGAAAGAAAAGGATTTAGGAAATATAAAAATGGAAAAAATATAGGGTTAGGGTTAGGGATCCAAAGATCCAAAGTAGGTAAATTAAACCCGCACGATATAAATTAAATCTAAAGATGGGAACCTCTCTCAACTTTGACTTCACTCCTTTTTCTCTCCTTCCTTTTCCAATTCATTACATTTCAACTTTATTTGTTACACATAGTTAAGACAGATCAGTTTCATCCTTCAAATCATGAAAACAGGTTAAACCCATTTCCACTTAAATCAACGTCAAGTCATCTGATCAGTCAAACATCAACCATTAGACATTCAGTACCTTAGTAGCACGTATCACTTGTAGTATATTTTGCTGGTTATATAACATTAGTGGAGTAATTGAGGAGTGTGCATTTGTGTTTCTATTTGACTATAGTAACAACAAAAAGTGCTCACAATTGGTAAACAAAAGCACTTGATACTTTGCACACAGGGCCCTCCTCCTCTGTGGAGATGATCCCCCAGGTGACCTCTGGCCAGGAAGCAAAACTTGAGTCCAGCAGAGTGCCCACCCCCATACAGATGACTGCCAATGAGGTCAGCGTTAGAAGCCTCACCAGGATTAACTTACTCTGCGGTGGCCTCCATGCTTTGTGACATGGACATGGTGGAGGCTGAGAGGACTGGAGGCCGAGGTACGCCCCGGCCATCCTCCTCTAGGACCACCCTCTCTGTCAGGTCAACCAGAGGCTCCCAGAGCGATGTGGCTTTTTCTCCTGGAGCCCTACCATGTACCCCCTTCCCCTCAGAATGGTCAGTGGTGAACTATTGCTCAATCATGAGGAGCTCTGTTATTGACACCAGTGACTCCTCCACTAAGCTTGATGTTGTGGTTGGGTCCCCAACCACTCTTGATGAGGAGAAAGTGGATGAGAGAGATGTGTCATCAGTCTCTCCCTCCCTCCCTGAGCAGCAGCCTGCAAGCCCTGTCCTCTGCTCTGTGGCTCACCCACCCTCCTGCAGCCCAGACAGCATGAATGTGACACCCTACCTACCTCACCTGTCTCTTGACTCCAGTAGTGAAGACTACACCTCCATAGTCACCTTGTTGCTGGTGAGGCTGCTGTCTGATGTCAGTGCCTCCCAGCTGATGGAGTCGGACATTGGCAACATGGCCAGAGGTCTGGCAAAGAGGATCCTGCTGGAGTTGTATGGTTCCTCAGGCCTCCACAGCCTCACTTACCCTGAGAATATAATCATAAAGAGGATATACACACGGGTCTACAGGGGGCTTCTACGGGAGTTTGGCTCTGCGGATATACTGCAGGCTGCTCTGAACTCTCAGAGCCCCAACTTTGACAGAGTTCTGGTCAGAGAATTGTCGAAAGAGCTGATAGGTAATTTTGGTGAGATCAGACCTTCAGCTACGGTGGTGGAGTCCTCCTCAACCACTGGGCTCAGGGGTGAGGTCGGGGGAGACTCTCCCCTCCCACAGGCTGATGTGAAGACCAGCAGGAAGAAGAGTTCCTGGTTTCTTTGTGGGCTTGGAAAGGTATGTACATTATTACCTCTCTTATAGAGTATGTATTCTGGTATAATAAGATAAACTATATTGTCCCAGTCATTTTAAGTACTTTATATGTTTTGTTTGCTTTGTTTTACATGGCTTGTTATTATATCTAATGTAGTTCTGATTTGTCATACAGAAATCAAAGAAGGGAACTAAGCGCCCTCCAACACCAACCCAGAACCAGACCCCTGCCGTCAACCAAGGTGGTAAATTAACGATTAGCTGTTAATCAATGGTTTTCAAAAGAAGAAATTGACTTTCTTGTAACAATTGTTTGTACCTGACAATCATTGCATTCCTAATTCCTAATCATATGGTAACAATATTGAGTCAGTTCATTTATATAAACTTGTTTCTCTTACAGACTCCCCCAACGACCAAAACACTGTGACGTCCTCCCAGGGAGAGAGCGGGTCCTCCAGGTCCAGCTCCACATCATGCAGGCCTTCCTTCATGGTCAAGATATTCACCATGGGCAAAGCTCTGGCCAAGCCCTTCACCTCTACCAAGAGGACCAGCTAATCTTTGAAGAAACTTGTGAACTAAATCATCTATTTGACTGGTTTTCATGATATGTCACTGGATAATAAACAATATAGTGCACTATATTGAATTGTCTCAGTTGAGAGTTGAGTGAGATATCTGTAGAGTGTATGGGGAGTGTATGGGACTGGTTAGTGGAGTGTGTGTTGTTCTGTGAAGCACCTGTTCTGATGTCGGTTAAGAAGCATGACGCTGAACCAGTTTGCTGTGATAAGAGAGACGAGTTACTACCTGGATCTCTACAGATTCACAACTGATCAACAACAGGCCACAATTCATAGAGAAGAGTCAGTGTGTCGATTCTCATACCATAATATGCATGGTAGCTACTGCATGATATTTAATCCATAACAAGTCACTGAAATACACCTTCAGTGTGCAGCTTTCAGCCACCTCAAGGCTTTGAATCTATTTTGGCACAGACATAACTCATGGTTTTAAAGTCAATGCCTAACTTAAGTCTAAGGCATTTGTGGCCAGTTTTCAGTACCTCTACATTTCACCTGATACCAGATTCATCCCTGATGGAAACAATCAAGTGTTTTTTATGACTGCTATCAGCAGAGTTTAAGCTAGATGAATAAATCCCTCCGCACGCACATTTGGCATGTGAAGTACAGATCTGCGGTCGTTCTGTATATCCTGGCGGAAAAACAGAAAGTTTTACAACATGGAAGGTCAGATTCCATTACAAAACACCACACGCATACACACCACACTGAGGGCATGTGACAGGGACCCGTTACTGCTTATTAGTGCTACGTTTAGAACTGTCGGCTGAGATTATACAAATTATCCTGTAACATCACTTTAATTGTCAATAAACTCATGAATCATTACTCATAAATTCTTTGGTATTTCCTTTCAAACCCTTCCTGTAAGTCCCTTTCACATTTCAAGAAGTAACTTACAAAACTGTAAGTAACAATAAAATGCTATGGGTAGCTGTGATCGAAATAGAAAAATATGTTCCAGAAGAAACTTTGTAGGCTTGAAACATCTTATTTTGGTAGTGGAAAAGGTTTAGAAATGTGTCAATAGATGGATCGATTTGAAACGTGGTTCCCAATGCCTTTAGGATTAGAATCCAATGGGGTCTCCCTGTGCAGGTTTGGACCCTGTTCTCAGCGCAGACACAACTGTGTCCCTATTTATGTACAAGATGTCTGCCCACCTTTGGAAACCTGATATAAAAAATGTTTTAACTGCAATTGCAGGATGGTTAAGGGGTTCGCTGTAAAACCAATGCCTTCGGCATTTCCTTTCAAACCCTTTTCCTGCAAGGCCATGTCCCTTTCATGTGTCAGTAAGTAACTTACAAAGGTGTACGGAACAATAAAACAGAAAGAGTAGCTGTGATGGCCGAGTGGTTAAGGCGTTGGACTTGAAATCCAATGGGGTTTCCCCGCGCAGGTTCGAACCCTGCTCACAGCGCAGGGACAACAATATCCCTCTTAATGGACGACAACATCCCTTTGGAAACTTGACATTCAGAAAAAATGACTTGCTGAAGTAACTTACAAAAGTGTAAGGAACAATGAAACAGGAAGGGTAGCTGTGATGGCTGAGTGGTTAAGGCGTTGGACTTGACCACTGCTGGAGCGCTGAGTCAGCTCCCTCTGGCCAGACCTTGACTGTCCTCACTGTAGGTTTCACCTGTTTGCTGAAACCTACAGTGAGAGGAACATGTATGCTGTACAAATTGTGGGCAGAAAAAGTGGCCAAAATGATGTCATTTCACATTTGTAGTGTCATGGAAGTGACAGTTTCTGGCGTTAAATGCATTTGAATTAAAGAAATGACATGCTCACTCCAGAAATACTCAAAATCACTGTTCAGGGGCTAAATCCTTGTGGAATATCTTTTTTATTTTTTTTATTTGCTTTGATCACTTTAACCATAATTCAATTGAATTCAGTGACTCAGAATACATGATTTTCCCTCTGAATTGTGTTTTGAAAAAAATAAAACTATTGAAATTGCATTCATTTATCTAAAGCAGGTTATTTCAATTCATTGTTATGCTTGTACCAGTCGTCACTTTATATAAGGCCATGTTCAATTTTAGATCCATCAGACTACTGCAATGTGGGATTCATCCTCAGAACGTGCCCTGTGAATCACCTTGCTAAACACAGCTCTGTCAGTTCGATTAAGAAAACAGGTGAAAATGATTAGTCGGGTGGAATTCGATTGGCCAGACAGTTATTGTTAGTCCTACCAACCATGCGAGAGAGGACCCAATATAATGAATCACATATTCTGACAGGGCAATACTTTAGGGCAACGTGTCTTAAGAATGGCGCGTGAAGTAAAACATCACAATATTCTACATCCATCCATAGTTTTTCTGCTGCTATGTTCGTTGTCGGTCCATTTTCAGTGTATTGGCTTTAAAATAATTAACGAAGGAGTCAAACGAAATGCAAACAAAGGTGACTCGACAGGCATCAGAGCAGGTAGGATTCTGTTTGGAGGTCGGGAGTTCCAATCGGGACAAGAGGGCTCAAAACACATAGCCAAATCAAGGAATGGATCTCTCCAAGATGACGCCCATTATCAAGCAGATTCTACAGGTGAGAACTTAGTTGAGATTGTGATGGAAATATTTCAGTGAACAACAATAAACGATGTTTGGTCTCAGTTGAGAGTTTTAATGCATATAGAAAGTATTATACAACGGTGGTCAGCTGGATCAGCATTCCTTCACCAACAGTCACTCCAATGCTTGTACGTCATAGATCTAGGGGTAAACATATCTTGCACCTGTTTGCTGATAAAGAAGTGTAGGCGTTGTGAGCCACTATCTCAAACCTCAGCCTGCAGTTAGGAGTGTTCCAAGGTCACACACTGTCTATTGTATGATAGAAGAAGCAGTCGGTTTTGATTCTTCCTCAGTCACAGAATGGGAAATAACGAAGTACATTAGGTCACAACACATTTCATATAAGACTTAAGCCAAATGGTACAAATACAGTTTTTGCCTTTACAGTATGCCAATAATTCTTCATGTGAACATCCATCTCTGGAAGTGCTTGAGCTATTGCATTGCTTAAGTGGATAATAGGGTGATGCCCATTGCAGAAACCTTTTTATTTCTAATATTTTACCAAATGCCTCTTGACAGGGTTGTTGCTGGGGCCCACACAGGATTCCAGCTATGCTGAGGCAGCATGGAGGCGCATGGGATCATCCTTACAGTGTAATAGAGACAGAATGAAACTTAGACTTACAGGCCCTGGAGCTTCCTATTTGCAGTTTGACCAAGGTAAAGTAACTGGGAACCTGTTTATGAATTTACTTACAAGATTGAATGGAGTGAATCTCTCTCTCTCCATGGTTTGAAAGCATGTCCTGTGCAGATTATTGACTACATGCTTCATTTCTACCCTGTCATAGGAAGTGTGCCCCCTAACTGTGGCTACTCCATGTTGAGGAACCCCCTTGGCCTGGTTTTGAATGCACCCTATGGTGGCTGCAATATGATGCAAGAGGTACATTTCAAGTGCTTGCTTGGCTTGTTTAATTGGCACAGTAACTTGCATAGTATGTTAATGTTTTCAACAATGCCTGCTTAACCTACTGATGTCAGTGTTGATTGTATTTCTTGGCCTACCTCCAAACCAAGTTGTTTCCTGGATGTTATTCCTGTTTCTGAAGAGCTCTGATCCAAGTGTTTCTCATTTCAGAATGGTGATAATGTTCTATCAATGCTTTGGCAAGATATAAAAGTGACACTTTCCTGCCCCATCCCTACTACAACTGAGTCACCTGCTCGGGATACTGCCTCCACTACAACTGAGGGACCACAGATATCTCCTCCACTTCCTCCTTATCCCTGGTACATGTATCCACCTGCTCAGGATGCTGCCTCCACTACAACTGAGGGACCACAGATATCTCCTCCACTTCCTCCTTATCCCTGGTACATGTATCCACCTGCTCAGGATGCTGCCTCCACTACAACTGAGGGACCACAGATATCTCCTCCACTTCCTCCTTATCCCTGGTACATGTATCCACCTGCTCAGGATGCTGCCTCCACTACAACTGAGGGACCACAGATATCTCCTCCACTTCCTCCTTATCCCTGGTACATGTATCCACCTGCTCAGGATGCTGCCTCCACTACAACTGAGGGACCACAGATATCTCCTCCACTTCCTCCTTATCCCTGGTACATGCATCCACCTGCTCAGGATGCTGCCTCCACTACAACTGAGGGACCACAGATATCTCCTCCACTTCCTCCTTATCCCTGGTACATGTATCCACCTGCTCAGGATGCTGCCTCCACTACAACTGAGGGACCACAGATATCTCCTCCACTTCCTCCTTATCCCTGGTACATGTATCCACCTGCTCAGGATGCTGCCTCCACTACAACTGAGGGACCACAGATATCTCCTCCACTTCCTCCTTATCCCTGGTACATGCATCCACCTGCTCAGGATGCTGCCTCCACTACAACTGAGGGACCACAGATATCTCCTCCACTTCCTCCTTATCCCTGGTACATGTATCCACCTGCTCAGGATGCTGCCTCCACTACAACTGAGGGACCACAGATATCTCCTCCACTTCCTCCTTATCCCTGGTACATGTATCCACCTGCTCAGGATGCTGCCTCCACTACAACTGAGGGACCACAGATATCTCCTCCACTTCCTCCTTATCCCTGGTACATGCATCCACCTGCTCAGGATGCTGCCTCCACTACAACTGAGGGACCACAGATATCTCCTCCACTTCCTCCTTATCCCTGGTACATGTATCCACCTGCTCAGGATGCTGCCTCCACTACAACTGAGGGACCACAGATATCTCCTCCACTTCCTCCTTATCCCTGGTACATGTATCCACCTGGTCAGGATATTGCCACCACTACACCCAAGCCTACAATGTTGCCACCTCATCAGGTTTATGCTTCTTGGTGGGGTTAACCCTCTTTTCAGCACTTGGATCCCCATTGTGCCTAGGTTCCAGTTAAACTAAAACTAGTTTGTTGTTTGAACTGGTAAGAAACCAACTGTATTTTGGCATCACTACATCTCTTTATGTAAATGGCCTGATTTTGTTTCCAGTGACATTGCTTTACCATGATTGTCTGTTCACAAGATGCACGATAATTTGTTGGCCCTGTTCCTTACTGTCTTCTAGAGGGGAGAGATGAAGTGTCCCTATGCAACATTGATCAATAAAGTGGTCTTTTACTGAGTTCTGTGTTTTCCTTTTTTACTTTGTTAACAAACAAGTCAGAAACTGTTTTAAAATATTCAATTTATTTGTCATGGGAAAGAAGAGTGCATCAGTTAACAAGAGAACACAGCCCTAGGCTGTAAGAATGATCACATTGCCTGATCAAGCAGCAATGGTGCTTTAAATGTGGCATCAGATTAGCAGCAGCTGAATCTTTGGACAGTGTTAGAGACCATCTGTAAGATGGTGAGACCAGACCAATGAATGAAGTGAAAAAACAATGAAGTGCAAAGGGTAGCTGTGATGGCCGAGTGGTTAAGGCGTTGGACTTGAAATCCAATGGGGTTTCCCCGCGCAGGTTCGAACCCGGCTCACAGCGTAGGGACAACAATATCCCTCTTAATGGATGACACCTGACATTCAGAAACTTGTTGAGATGCAATTGCATGATGGTTGAAGTGGTGGTGTAAACGCAATTGTGTCTTTGCGGCCTCCTTACCTGCATAGCCATATTTAAACAACAATAAGGGCAGCTGTGATAATAGGGTGGTTAAGGATCAGGACCCGAAATCCAATGGCTGTCCTTTGCTTTCTCAAATCAAAGTGTTGTTGCGCATGTATTTGTGGATTGCGTCTTTGTAACATGGCTTCCGTGACATCATATTCAAAAGTCTCTATCAGCCTTCCTTAACAAGCAACCTCTGGTCCATGCCTCGAGCTTGAAAATACTTTTGTCTTTACTACGAACCAGGCGGTGCAGAAGATAAGACAGTACAGCTGTGATGGCCGAGAGGTTAAGGCGTTGGACTCGAAATCCAATGGGGTCTCCCCGCGCAGGTTCGAACCCTGCTCACAGCGTGCAGTTCACAACATTGAGCCTTAAGTTTTAAGGCTGCAACAGACTTTCCGCTAGTTTGTCGAGCAAAGCCAAAAAGGGGTTACATATTTAAACAGAACAAAGGAAAAACAAGCAATGTTGCTTTCCCAAATCAAAGTGTGTTGTTACACATGTATTTGTGCAATGTAAGTTGCATCTTCGTAACACGGCTTCTGTGAAATCATATTCAAAAGTCTCTTTATCAGGCTTCCTTAACAAGCAAACTCTGGTCCATGTCTCGAGCTTGAAAAGACCTTTGTCTTTACTACGAACCAGGCGGTGCAGAAGGTATGAGAGTACAGCTGTGATGGCCGAGTAGTATTGGACTCAAAATTCAATGAGGTCTCCCTGTGCAGGTTCAAACCCTGCTCACAGCGCAGAAACAACAAAATCCCTCTTAATGGACGACAATATCCCTCCTTTGCAAACCTGACATTCAGAAAAAATGACTTGTTGAGATGCAATTGCAAGATGGTTGAAGTGATGGTGTCAATGCAATTGTGTTTCCCAATGCCTTTGGGACCTCCTTTCCTCTGTAGCCCATGGCCCTTTCACATTTGAAGAAGTCACTAAGAAAGTAACACTGCATTATTAACTAATCCTTCATTTCTACTAGGTATCAAAACTAAAAGTCATAGCAACGCGACATTGATTTCTCAGCACGTGATTGGTGTGAATAGCTGAAAAGTTGTTGCTGAAGCAAGCCCACTAATAAGAATAAGTATGAGCAATAACAATAGTTGGACTACCTCTAAACGATAGTTAGAGAACCACTAAATATTTGTTGCTAAAACAACACAGCACAAGTCCAAAATGCATGTAGGTGACTAGCAAGCTAGCTAGTTCAAGCTAAAGCTAAGAATGCTACCACTGCTACAAAAGGACTAATGGTAATACCACTACATACACTACTAACCAGGTACATTTGTTGACTATGTGTCTACTGGAAAACGTAATTAAACGTGGCACACCTGCTTCGAAGTCGCTGTCCTTTAAAAAAACAAACAAAACAAACAAAACAGTAGAAAAGGCAGTCCGCAGTCAACGCACTCCCGCAGCCAATCGTGAAAAACACGAGGCATTTTTCAGTACCTTTCGTTGCTCATGCTAATAAATTAGTAATGCTAATGCTAGGTGTAACCTAGGTTAAAATAGCCATAAACAGATACTTGAATAAATAACAGTAAAAATATTTCGGAATAAATATTCTGACATTAGAAATAAAAGTCCATGATTTTGTCTAATAAATAGGATTAAAAATAATTCGTTTCAATATTGATTTTTACAGGAAGTTTTGTCACTTAAACTAGTCAGCCAATCAGAATGGCTGGTTGCAACTTCCTGTTTCATTGAGAATGCTAGTCAGAGACAAGCAAGTTGAGCGAAAAGCTAGTGGAACTAACCAGTGAGCAAAATAACAGCAATACTAGTGAAAACGTTTATTTGCTTTGATTTGAAAGTGTTTTATGTTGTATTCTGTCTGCAAAGGTAGACTGTGGTTTATTTAGACATTATATAGGAGAGTAAAACCGTGTATTATCCGGATCGTTCGGAGCCATGCTCCCGCTGGCGAGCCTCCTACATTCTTGAGAAGAACCATCGGATCATCATCACGTTGCATCCACAAGATTCATCTACATTCTGGAGAAGAACAAGGAGTCTTTCATCGGATTTGCGGTAGGACTGCGTAAATCCTTCGTTATTTCGTTGCAAGAGGATTCGTTTGGAACTTGATTTGCGGTAAGCGTGGACTCAATGAAAACTAAGTTCGCACGTGGCATTCGCTGGACTGTTCGACTGGTCGCTAGCAAGGTTGAATTCGTTGACCGTTGTATACGGTCTATGATTGAATTGCATTGTTGACTGAAAAGATTGATTAGCATTTAACTTGATACTTGATAGTTATTCACTATACGTTCATAGCCTTGATGTTAATGTTGAATGGTGAATGTTTTACTTGATGTTTGATGGTATTATTGTTAGCCTACTGGTTTCATGCTAATGCCAAACTGATTTTGATTTTGTTTCTGAACTCGCTAAACATAGTAGCTCACTGGTTTATATTGCTAAAATAGGAGATTAATACTTGATACCTGATTCTAAATAGGCCTAGTGAAAATATTGATTTAATGAAGATTTAAAAGATCTTAATGATACTTAGATAGAATAATCTTATGGAAAAGTAAGATAGCCATTGAACTTAAAATAGTTAACTATTGAAATTAGAAACCAAATAGAACTTTAAAAGCAACTTTAAAGGAGACTTCACTTTAGAAATATTTTCTTGAACTGAAAGAGACTTTGTTTTCTTGATATTCCTTAAAGAAGAGGTTTATTATTGATCCATTTGCATTTAGATGCAAATGTTTTCAGTATTCAATGTATGTATGTGTAATGTAAACTGTCTTATGGTACCAATTTTCTACTTCTAACCTTTTCTACAAATGTGTATAAACAAGCCGGCATTTAAAACTTACTTGATGGTCTGTGGTGTGTCTGATTATTATTTTGCTATTATTACTGTTTTAACTACTACTGCTCCCTACGAGCCTAGTCACTGATCCTAACACAGCATTCTTATCTACAACTCGAGGTAAGTGTTACATAATGGCTTAGTAATGCTAGCTGTCAGAAAACCAGCGGGGTCTCGTCAATGTAAACATCAACAGAAGTGTGTCGCTGCTTAGCGCTGAATCAACCATTCCATAAAATGCTGCTCATGTTCTATTTCTAGAGGTCACATGGTAACGCATTTTTTGAAAAGTGTTCATGATACATGTCATGTAAGATTATTACTCATTATTTTCAAAACTGTGTTGCTATGCAACCTTTCAATATAGAACATTAGCAACATTCTATGGAATGTTCAGTCCGCTCAAGATAACAACAAACTTCAGTTGATGTTTAGATCGACACAAACCAGCTGATTTTCGGAGCAAAACGGACTGAAAAATGCCTCAGTGTTTTTCAAGTTTGGACTGCGGCCTGCCGTTTTTACGTCCGTGTTTTCTTTTTTTGCTGGGTTCGCGATCGTGAAGAGGGAAGCGACGGCAGCTACTTCGGAGAGGGTATGTGACGATAGTTGGACCATACCTGAACGATAGTTAGATAACCACTCGATATGTGTTGCTAAAACAACACAGCACAAGTCGAACATGCATGTAGGTGACGAGCAAGCTAGCTAGTTCAAAATAAAGCTAACAATGCTACCACCGTTGCTACTGACGGACTAAGTCATGCCATTATTACACAGATGCATTTGTTGACTGTGTCAACTGTACAATGTAATTAAACGTGGCATACCTGCTTCGAAGTCGCTGTCCTCTCAAAAAGAAAACAGGAACAACAACATGTTGTAGAAACGGTAGTCCGCAGTCCACGCACTCCTGCAGCCAAACCTGAAAAACACCGAGGCGTTTCTCAGTACCTTTCGTTGCTAATGCTAATGGCGTAGTAATGCTAGCGCTCAGAAAACCAGCTGGGTCTCGTCAATGTCAACATCATCAGAGGTGTGTTGCTGCGGAGCGCTGGATCAAACATAGAAGGCTGCTCATGTTCTATTTCTAGAGGTCACATGGTAACGCATTTTTAAAAAGTGTTCATGATACATGTCATGTATGATTATTACTCATTATTTTCAAAACGGTGTGTTGCTGTGCAACCTTTCAATATAGAACATTAGCAACATTCTATGGAATGTTCAGTCCGCTCCAGATAACAACAAACTTCAGTTGAGAGTTAGCATAAGCAACGAAAGGCACTGAAAAATGCCTCGGGTGTTTTCAGGTTTGACTGCGAGACAGGTTGTTGTTCGTGTCTTCTTTTTTGCAGGGTTCGAGATCGTGAAGAGGGAAGCGACAGCGATTTAATTACATTTTACAGTAGACACATATCGAACACATTGTTTGTGCAATGACTATTTAGCTTGAAGCAATGGTAGCATTATTAGCTGCTAGGTGGTTTCTAAGGGCGTTGCTAAGAGAGAGCTTGAACTATCTAGCTTGCTAGCCAGCTCCATGCATTTTGCCAAGGATTTTGGCCTTACGCTATGTTATTTCGTATTCTAGCAACACATATTCAGTGGTGCAATGTCATTATTGTCATTAGAGAGGTCTGATCCATGAGGACATTTACATGACATGTATGGCACTTAGCAGACGCCTTTATCTAAAGCGACTTACAACAAATACATTTGTCTAAGTAAGTGAATCATCTATCCATCAGTCATCATAAGATAAAGTAATCAATGCTCGGACCAGCGGCCATAGGCAGTCACAATGTTCTTTTTTTGTTTTGTTTTTAATTATTATTAACAGGAGAGAAACTTGTACAGGGGGTAGTGGAGGTGAAGAGGTCTTTAAGACGGACCGTTAAGATGTAGCCTGGATCAAACATAGAAGGCTGCTAATGTTCTATAGCTAATGACTTCAGCTCAGCATTCAACACCATCATCCCCTCCAAACTGATCTCCAAACTCAGGCAACTGGGCATCAACCCCTCCCTCTGCAACTGGATTCTAGACTTCTTGACCAACAGGCCGCAGTCTGTTAGGCTTCACAACCACACCTCCTCAACCCTCACCCTGAACACCGGCGTTCCACAAGGCTGTGTGCTGAGCCCCCTCCTTTACTCCCTCTTCACCTACGACTGCACACCTGTACATGGCTCAAACACCATTGTTAAGTTTGCAGACGACACAACGGTGATCGGTCTCATCAGCAACAACGATGAGTCGGCCTACAGGGAGGAGGTCCAGCACCTAACAGTGTGGTGCAACGACAATAACCTGGCTCTCAACACCAAGAAGACCAAAGAACTCATTGTGGACTTCAGGAAGTCTAAAGCTGGCGCACACACCCCCATCCTCATCAACGGGACTGAGGTGGAGCGAGTCACCAGCTTCAAGTTTCTGGGTGTCCACATCTCTGAGGACCTCTCCTGGACCCTCAACACCTCCACCCTGATAAAGAAGGCTCACCAGCGTCTCTTCTTCCTGAGGAGACTAAAGAAGGTCCATCTATCTCCTCAGATCCTGGTGAACTTCTACCGCTGCACCATCGAGAGTATCCTTACCAACTGTGTCACAGTATGGTATGGCAACTGCTCGGCATCGGACCGGAAAGCACTGCAGAGGGTGGTGAAAACTGCCCAACGCATCACCGGTTCCTCACTCCCCTCCATCGAGGCTGTCCAGGGCAAACGATGCTTGCGTAAGGCACGCAGCATCGTCAAGGACATCTCTCACCCCAACCATAGACTTTTCACCCCACTCCCCTCCGGGAGGCGCTACAGGTCTCTCCGCACCCGAACCAGTAGGTTCAGAGGCAGCTTCTTCCCTGCGGCTGTCACCCTGCTGAACTCGAACACTACACCTACCTGACAACCTACTACCCCCGCAACCCCCCCCCCCCCCCCCCCCACCCGGACAATTGCACTATTGCACTATACTCCCCTCCCCTGCTCTTACTCAATACCACTGCTCTTCTGTACATACCTGTCCATACTGTTCATACTGTTCATAATGCACATAATGCACATATCCTATACTTTCTTTAATACTACTGCACATACTGTACATACTTGTTTATACTGTTTATACGGCATTCCATATTTATATTTATTCTGCATCTACCTCATGTTACTGTTAATACACATATACTGCTAGACTGCATTACCCATACAGCTCATATGCTGCTACACTGCTCATACTGTAACTATTTATTCTGCTATAATGCTACTGCTACTCACATACTGCTATACTGCACTGCTATATTATACTGCTTATATTATACTATATTATACTGCACTACTACTGATCATATATTGCACTACCTGTAAATACTGTTCATTGCACTTTCTGCTATTTTGCACTTCTGGTTAGACGCTAACTGCATTTCGTTGTCTCTGTACTTGTACTCTGCACAATGACAATAAAGTTGAATCTAATCTAAAAAAAATTCTAGAGGTCACATGGTAACGCATTTTTCAAAAGTGCTCATGATACATGTCATGTATGATTATTACTCATTATTTTCAAAACGGTGTGTTGCTATGCAACCTTTCAATATAGAACATTAGCAACATTCTATGGAATGTTCAGTCCGCTCCAGATAACAACTGTAATATATTTAGAGTGATAGATATATTCACGGTTTCAATAACGGAGACGGAGACAGAACATTACGTGGATGCTCGTTTACTGATCAATTTTAAGACAGAGTACAGCGCATGTGCACAACAGCTAAGGACTATTATACAGCCAATAGGGAAAGCCCTTCTTAATACATTGGAAACACAAAGTTGTAATAATGCCAATACATTACAACAACAAACTTCAGTTGAGAGTTAGCATGAGCAACGAAAGGCACTGAAAAATGCCTCGGTGTTTTTCAGGTTTGACTGCGAGAGTGCGTGGACTGCGGCCTGCCGTCTCTACGACAGGTTGTTGGTCGTGTCTTCTTTTTTGCAGGGTTAGAGATCGTGAAGAGGGAAGCGACAGCGATTTAAGTTGGTGTGGTTGCAGAAACGTTGGTGTAATATACACAGTGTAATCTATCTTTTAATGTTTAGCAAGGAGAGTAACATATTATTTCAGGTATTAAGTACTGCTAAATATAAATCTACGAAAACTTCTACTTGGTTTTCAGAGTTGTTCTTTATTCAAGCATAAAACAGGTCAGCAGGATAATACATGATATCAATAAAATGATTTCATAGAAAAAGAATAACAAATACTATAGAAAGAAGGATAAAAAGTTATTACTGTCAGTTCCAAATTCTCCCAATCTCCAAGTAAAAAGAAAGAAAAGATAAGATTAAAATATTCTTCTGGTCGATCACCACATCCTCAGCCGAGGGTTTCCAGATCTCCAAATGAAAGAAAAGGATTTAGGAAATATAAAAATGGAAAAAATATAGGGTTAGGGTTAGGGATCCAAAGATCCAAAGTAGGTAAATTAAACCCGCACGATATAAATTAAATCTAAAGATGGGAACCTCTCTCAACTTTGACTTCACTCCTTTTTCTCTCCTTCCTTTTCCAATTCATTACATTTCAACTTTATTTGTTACACATAGTTAAGACAGATCAGTTTCATCCTTCAAATCATGAAAACAGGTTAAACCCATTTCCACTTAAATCAACGTCAAGTCATCTGATCAGTCAAACATCAACCATTAGACATTCAGTACCTTAGTAGCACGTATCACTTGTAGTATATTTTGCTGGTTATATAACATTAGTGGAGTAATTGAGGAGTGTGCATTTGTGTTTCTATTTGACTATAGTAACAACAAAAAGTGCTCACAATTGGTAAACAAAAGCACTTGATACTTTGCACACAGGGCCCTCCTCCTCTGTGGAGATGATCCCCCAGGTGACCTCTGGCCAGGAAGCAAAACTTGAGTCCAGCAGAGTGCCCACCCCCATACAGATGACTGCCAATGAGGTCAGCGTTAGAAGCCTCACCAGGATTAACTTACTCTGCGGTGGCCTCCATGCTTTGTGACATGGACATGGTGGAGGCTGAGAGGACTGGAGGCCGAGGTACGCCCCGGCCATCCTCCTCTAGGACCACCCTCTCTGTCAGGTCAACCAGAGGCTCCCAGAGCGATGTGGCTTTTTCTCCTGGAGCCCTACCATGTACCCCCTTCCCCTCAGAATGGTCAGTGGTGAACTATTGCTCAATCATGAGGAGCTCTGTTATTGACACCAGTGACTCCTCCACTAAGCTTGATGTTGTGGTTGGGTCCCCAACCACTCTTGATGAGGAGAAAGTGGATGAGAGAGATGTGTCATCAGTCTCTCCCTCCCTCCCTGAGCAGCAGCCTGCAAGCCCTGTCCTCTGCTCTGTGGCTCACCCACCCTCCTGCAGCCCAGACAGCATGAATGTGACACCCTACCTACCTCACCTGTCTCTTGACTCCAGTAGTGAAGACTACACCTCCATAGTCACCTTGTTGCTGGTGAGGCTGCTGTCTGATGTCAGTGCCTCCCAGCTGATGGAGTCGGACATTGGCAACATGGCCAGAGGTCTGGCAAAGAGGATCCTGCTGGAGTTGTATGGTTCCTCAGGCCTCCACAGCCTCACTTACCCTGAGAATATAATCATAAAGAGGATATACACACGGGTCTACAGGGGGCTTCTACGGGAGTTTGGCTCTGCGGATATACTGCAGGCTGCTCTGAACTCTCAGAGCCCCAACTTTGACAGAGTTCTGGTCAGAGAATTGTCGAAAGAGCTGATAGGTAATTTTGGTGAGATCAGACCTTCAGCTACGGTGGTGGAGTCCTCCTCAACCACTGGGCTCAGGGGTGAGGTCGGGGGAGACTCTCCCCTCCCACAGGCTGATGTGAAGACCAGCAGGAAGAAGAGTTCCTGGTTTCTTTGTGGGCTTGGAAAGGTATGTACATTATTACCTCTCTTATAGAGTATGTATTCTGGTATAATAAGATAAACTATATTGTCCCAGTCATTTTAAGTACTTTATATGTTTTGTTTGCTTTGTTTTACATGGCTTGTTATTATATCTAATGTAGTTCTGATTTGTCATACAGAAATCAAAGAAGGGAACTAAGCGCCCTCCAACACCAACCCAGAACCAGACCCCTGCCGTCAACCAAGGTGGTAAATTAACGATTAGCTGTTAATCAATGGTTTTCAAAAGAAGAAATTGACTTTCTTGTAACAATTGTTTGTACCTGACAATCATTGCATTCCTAATTCCTAATCATATGGTAACAATATTGAGTCAGTTCATTTATATAAACTTGTTTCTCTTACAGACTCCCCCAACGACCAAAACACTGTGACGTCCTCCCAGGGAGAGAGCGGGTCCTCCAGGTCCAGCTCCACATCATGCAGGCCTTCCTTCATGGTCAAGATATTCACCATGGGCAAAGCTCTGGCCAAGCCCTTCACCTCTACCAAGAGGACCAGCTAATCTTTGAAGAAACTTGTGAACTAAATCATCTATTTGACTGGTTTTCATGATATGTCACTGGATAATAAACAATATAGTGCACTATATTGAATTGTCTCAGTTGAGAGTTGAGTGAGATATCTGTAGAGTGTATGGGGAGTGTATGGGACTGGTTAGTGGAGTGTGTGTTGTTCTGTGAAGCACCTGTTCTGATGTCGGTTAAGAAGCATGACGCTGAACCAGTTTGCTGTGATAAGAGAGACGAGTTACTACCTGGATCTCTACAGATTCACAACTGATCAACAACAGGCCACAATTCATAGAGAAGAGTCAGTGTGTCGATTCTCATACCATAATATGCATGGTAGCTACTGCATGATATTTAATCCATAACAAGTCACTGAAATACACCTTCAGTGTGCAGCTTTCAGCCACCTCAAGGCTTTGAATCTATTTTGGCACAGACATAACTCATGGTTTTAAAGTCAATGCCTAACTTAAGTCTAAGGCATTTGTGGCCAGTTTTCAGTACCTCTACATTTCACCTGATACCAGATTCATCCCTGATGGAAACAATCAAGTGTTTTTTATGACTGCTATCAGCAGAGTTTAAGCTAGATGAATAAATCCCTCCGCACGCACATTTGGCATGTGAAGTACAGATCTGCGGTCGTTCTGTATATCCTGGCGGAAAAACAGAAAGTTTTACAACATGGAAGGTCAGATTCCATTACAAAACACCACACGCATACACACCACACTGAGGGCATGTGACAGGGACCCGTTACTGCTTATTAGTGCTACGTTTAGAACTGTCGGCTGAGATTATACAAATTATCCTGTAACATCACTTTAATTGTCAATAAACTCATGAATCATTACTCATAAATTCTTTGGTATTTCCTTTCAAACCCTTCCTGTAAGTCCCTTTCACATTTCAAGAAGTAACTTACAAAACTGTAAGTAACAATAAAATGCTATGGGTAGCTGTGATCGAAATAGAAAAATATGTTCCAGAAGAAACTTTGTAGGCTTGAAACATCTTATTTTGGTAGTGGAAAAGGTTTAGAAATGTGTCAATAGATGGATCGATTTGAAACGTGGTTCCCAATGCCTTTAGGATTAGAATCCAATGGGGTCTCCCTGTGCAGGTTTGGACCCTGTTCTCAGCGCAGACACAACTGTGTCCCTATTTATGTACAAGATGTCTGCCCACCTTTGGAAACCTGATATAAAAAATGTTTTAACTGCAATTGCAGGATGGTTAAGGGGTTCGCTGTAAAACCAATGCCTTCGGCATTTCCTTTCAAACCCTTTTCCTGCAAGGCCATGTCCCTTTCATGTGTCAGTAAGTAACTTACAAAGGTGTACGGAACAATAAAACAGAAAGAGTAGCTGTGATGGCCGAGTGGTTAAGGCGTTGGACTTGAAATCCAATGGGGTTTCCCCGCGCAGGTTCGAACCCTGCTCACAGCGCAGGGACAACAATATCCCTCTTAATGGACGACAACATCCCTTTGGAAACTTGACATTCAGAAAAAATGACTTGCTGAAGTAACTTACAAAAGTGTAAGGAACAATGAAACAGGAAGGGTAGCTGTGATGGCTGAGTGGTTAAGGCGTTGGACTTGACCACTGCTGGAGCGCTGAGTCAGCTCCCTCTGGCCAGACCTTGACTGTCCTCACTGTAGGTTTCACCTGTTTGCTGAAACCTACAGTGAGAGGAACATGTATGCTGTACAAATTGTGGGCAGAAAAAGTGGCCAAAATGATGTCATTTCACATTTGTAGTGTCATGGAAGTGACAGTTTCTGGCGTTAAATGCATTTGAATTAAAGAAATGACATGCTCACTCCAGAAATACTCAAAATCACTGTTCAGGGGCTAAATCCTTGTGGAATATCTTTTTTATTTTTTTTATTTGCTTTGATCACTTTAACCATAATTCAATTGAATTCAGTGACTCAGAATACATGATTTTCCCTCTGAATTGTGTTTTGAAAAAAATAAAACTATTGAAATTGCATTCATTTATCTAAAGCAGGTTATTTCAATTCATTGTTATGCTTGTACCAGTCGTCACTTTATATAAGGCCATGTTCAATTTTAGATCCATCAGACTACTGCAATGTGGGATTCATCCTCAGAACGTGCCCTGTGAATCACCTTGCTAAACACAGCTCTGTCAGTTCGATTAAGAAAACAGGTGAAAATGATTAGTCGGGTGGAATTCGATTGGCCAGACAGTTATTGTTAGTCCTACCAACCATGCGAGAGAGGACCCAATATAATGAATCACATATTCTGACAGGGCAATACTTCAGGGCAACGTGTCTTAAGAATGGCGCGTGAAGTAAAACATCACAATATTCTACATCCATCCATAGTTTTTCTGCTGCTATGTTCGTTGTCGGTCCATTTTCAGTGTATTGGCTTTAAAATAATTAACGAAGGAGTCAAACGAAATGCAAACAAAGGTGACTCGACAGGCATCAGAGCAGGTAGGATTCTGTTTGGAGGTCGGGAGTTCCAATCGGGACAAGAGGGCTCAAAACACATAGCCAAATCAAGGAATGGATCTCTCCAAGATGACGCCCATTATCAAGCAGATTCTACAGGTGAGAACTTAGTTGAGATTGTGATGGAAATATTTCAGTGAACAACAATAAACGATGTTTGGTCTCAGTTGAGAGTTTTAATGCATATAGAAAGTATTATACAACGGTGGTCAGCTGGATCAGCATTCCTTCACCAACAGTCACTCCAATGCTTGTACGTCATAGATCTAGGGGTAAACATATCTTGCACCTGTTTGCTGATAAAGAAGTGTAGGCGTTGTGAGCCACTATCTCAAACCTCAGCCTGCAGTTAGGAGTGTTCCAAGGTCACACACTGTCTATTGTATGATAGAAGAAGCAGTCGGTTTTGATTCTTCCTCAGTCACAGAATGGGAAATAACGAAGTACATTAGGTCACAACACATTTCATATAAGACTTAAGCCAAATGGTACAAATACAGTTTTTGCCTTTACAGTATGCCAATAATTCTTCATGTGAACATCCATCTCTGGAAGTGCTTGAGCTATTGCATTGCTTAAGTGGATAATAGGGTGATGCCCATTGCAGAAACCTTTTTATTTCTAATATTTTACCAAATGCCTCTTGACAGGGTTGTTGCTGGGGCCCACACAGGATTCCAGCTATGCTGAGGCAGCATGGAGGCGCATGGGATCATCCTTACAGTGTAATAGAGACAGAATGAAACTTAGACTTACAGGCCCTGGAGCTTCCTATTTGCAGTTTGACCAAGGTAAAGTAACTGGGAACCTGTTTATGAATTTACTTACAAGATTGAATGGAGTGAATCTCTCTCTCTCCATGGTTTGAAAGCATGTCCTGTGCAGATTATTGACTACATGCTTCATTTCTACCCTGTCATAGGAAGTGTGCCCCCTAACTGTGGCTACTCCATGTTGAGGAACCCCCTTGGCCTGGTTTTGAATGCACCCTATGGTGGCTGCAATATGATGCAAGAGGTACATTTCAAGTGCTTGCTTGGCTTGTTTAATTGGCACAGTAACTTGCATAGTATGTTAATGTTTTCAACAATGCCTGCTTAACCTACTGATGTCAGTGTTGATTGTATTTCTTGGCCTACCTCCAAACCAAGTTGTTTCCTGGATGTTATTCCTGTTTCTGAAGAGCTCTGATCCAAGTGTTTCTCATTTCAGAATGGTGATAATGTTCTATCAATGCTTTGGCAAGATATAAAAGTGACACTTTCCTGCCCCATCCCTACTACAACTGAGTCACCTGCTCGGGATACTGCCTCCACTACAACTGAGGGACCACAGATATCTCCTCCACTTCCTCCTTATCCCTGGTACATGTATCCACCTGCTCAGGATGCTGCCTCCACTACAACTGAGGGACCACAGATATCTCCTCCACTTCCTCCTTATCCCTGGTACATGTATCCACCTGCTCAGGATGCTGCCTCCACTACAACTGAGGGACCACAGATATCTCCTCCACTTCCTCCTTATCCCTGGTACATGTATCCACCTGCTCAGGATGCTGCCTCCACTACAACTGAGGGACCACAGATATCTCCTCCACTTCCTCCTTATCCCTGGTACATGTATCCACCTGCTCAGGATGCTGCCTCCACTACAACTGAGGGACCACAGATATCTCCTCCACTTCCTCCTTATCCCTGGTACATGTATCCACCTGCTCAGGATGCTGCCTCCACTACAACTGAGGGACCACAGATATCTCCTCCACTTCCTCCTTATCCCTGGTACATGCATCCACCTGCTCAGGATGCTGCCTCCACTACAACTGAGGGACCACAGATATCTCCTCCACTTCCTCCTTATCCCTGGTACATGCATCCACCTGCTCAGGATGCTGCCTCCACTACAACTGAGGGACCACAGATATCTCCTCCACTTCCTCCTTATCCCTGGTACATGTATCCACCTGCTCAGGATGCTGCCTCCACTACAACTGAGGGACCACAGATATCTCCTCCACTTCCTCCTTATCCCTGGTACATGTATCCACCTGCTCAGGATGCTGCCTCCACTACAACTGAGGGACCACAGATATCTCCTCCACTTCCTCCTTATCCCTGGTACATGTATCCACCTGCTCAGGATGCTGCCTCCACTACAACTGAGGGACCACAGATATCTCCTCCACTTCCTCCTTATCCCTGGTACATGCATCCACCTGCTCAGGATGCTGCCTCCACTACAACTGAGGGACCACAGATATCTCCTCCACTTCCTCCTTATCCCTGGTACATGCATCCACCTGCTCAGGATGCTGCCTCCACTACAACTGAGGGACCACAGATATCTCCTCCACTTCCTCCTTATCCCTGGTACATGTATCCACCTGCTCAGGATGCTGCCTCCACTACAACTGAGGGACCACAGATATCTCCTCCACTTCCTCCTTATCCCTGGTACATGTATCCACCTGCTCAGGATGCTGCCTCCACTACAACTGAGGGACCACAGATATCTCCTCCACTTCCTCCTTATCCCTGGTACATGTATCCACCTGCTCAGGATGCTGCCTCCACTACAACTGAGGGACCACAGATATCTCCTCCACTTCCTCCTTATCCCTGGTACATGCATCCACCTGCTCAGGATGCTGCCTCCACTACAACTGAGGGACCACAGATATCTCCTCCACTTCCTCCTTATCCCTGGTACATGTATCCACCTGCTCAGGATGCTGCCTCCACTACAACTGAGGGACCACAGATATCTCCTCCACTTCCTCCTTATCCCTGGTACATGTATCCACCTGGTCAGGATATTGCCACCACTACACCCAAGCCTACAATGTTGCCACCTCATCAGGTTTATGCTTCTTGGTGGGGTTAACCCTCTTTTCAGCACTTGGATCCCCATTGTGCCTAGGTTCCAGTTAAACTAAAACTAGTTTGTTGTTTGAACTGGTAAGAAACCAACTGTATTTTGGCATCACTACATCTCTTTATGTAAATGGCCTGATTTTGTTTCCAGTGACATTGCTTTACCATGATTGTCTGTTCACAAGATGCACGATAATTTGTTGGCCCTGTTCCTTACTGTCTTCTAGAGGGGAGAGATGAAGTGTCCCTATGCAACATTGATCAATAAAGTGGTCTTTTACTGAGTTCTGTGTTTTCCTTTTTTACTTTGTTAACAAACAAGTCAGAAACTGTTTTAAAATATTCAATTTATTTGTCATGGGAAAGAAGAGTGCATCAGTTAACAAGAGAACACAGCCCTAGGCTGTAAGAATGATCACATTGCCTGATCAAGCAGCAATGGTGCTTTAAATGTGGCATCAGATTAGCAGCAGCTGAATCTTTGGACAGTGTTAGAGACCATCTGTAAGATGGTGAGACCAGACCAATGAATGAAGTGAAAAAACAATGAAGTGCAAAGGGTAGCTGTGATGGCCGAGTGGTTAAGGCGTTGGACTTGAAATCCAATGGGGTTTCCCCGCGCAGGTTCGAACCCGGCTCACAGCGTAGGGACAACAATATCCCTCTTAATGGATGACACCTGACATTCAGAAACTTGTTGAGATGCAATTGCATGATGGTTGAAGTGGTGGTGTAAACGCAATTGTGTCTTTGCGGCCTCCTTACCTGCATAGCCATATTTAAACAACAATAAGGGCAGCTGTGATAATAGGGTGGTTAAGGATCAGGACCCGAAATCCAATGGCTGTCCTTTGCTTTCTCAAATCAAAGTGTTGTTGCGCATGTATTTGTGGATTGCGTCTTTGTAACATGGCTTCCGTGACATCATATTCAAAAGTCTCTATCAGCCTTCCTTAACAAGCAACCTCTGGTCCATGCCTCGAGCTTGAAAATACTTTTGTCTTTACTACGAACCAGGCGGTGCAGAAGATAAGACAGTACAGCTGTGATGGCCGAGAGGTTAAGGCGTTGGACTCGAAATCCAATGGGGTCTCCCCGCGCAGGTTCGAACCCTGCTCACAGCGTGCAGTTCACAACATTGAGCCTTAAGTTTTAAGGCTGCAACAGACTTTCCGCTAGTTTGTCGAGCAAAGCCAAAAAGGGGTTACATATTTAAACAGAACAAAGGAAAAACAAGCAATGTTGCTTTCCCAAATCAAAGTGTGTTGTTACACATGTATTTGTGCAATGTAAGTTGCATCTTCGTAACACGGCTTCTGTGAAATCATATTCAAAAGTCTCTTTATCAGGCTTCCTTAACAAGCAAACTCTGGTCCATGTCTCGAGCTTGAAAAGACCTTTGTCTTTACTACGAACCAGGCGGTGCAGAAGGTATGAGAGTACAGCTGTGATGGCCGAGTAGTATTGGACTCAAAATTCAATGAGGTCTCCCTGTGCAGGTTCAAACCCTGCTCACAGCGCAGAAACAACAAAATCCCTCTTAATGGACGACAATATCCCTCCTTTGCAAACCTGACATTCAGAAAAAATGACTTGTTGAGATGCAATTGCAAGATGGTTGAAGTGATGGTGTCAATGCAATTGTGTTTCCCAATGCCTTTGGGACCTCCTTTCCTCTGTAGCCCATGGCCCTTTCACATTTGAAGAAGTCACTAAGAAAGTAACACTGCATTATTAACTAATCCTTCATTTCTACTAGGTATCAAAACTAAAAGTCATAGCAACGCGACATTGATTTCTCAGCACGTGATTGGTGTGAATAGCTGAAAAGTTGTTGCTGAAGCAAGCCCACTAATAAGAATAAGTATGAGCAATAACAATAGTTGGACTACCTCTAAACGATAGTTAGAGAACCACTAAATATTTGTTGCTAAAACAACACAGCACAAGTCCAAAATGCATGTAGGTGACTAGCAAGCTAGCTAGTTCAAGCTAAAGCTAAGAATGCTACCACTGCTACAAAAGGACTAATGGTAATACCACTACATACACTACTAACCAGGTACATTTGTTGACTATGTGTCTACTGGAAAACGTAATTAAACGTGGCACACCTGCTTCGAAGTCGCTGTCCTTTAAAAAAACAAACAAAACAAACAAAACAGTAGAAAAGGCAGTCCGCAGTCAACGCACTCCCGCAGCCAATCGTGAAAAACACGAGGCATTTTTCAGTACCTTTCGTTGCTCATGCTAATAAATTAGTAATGCTAATGCTAGGTGTAACCTAGGTTAAAATAGCCATAAACAGATACTTGAATAAATAACAGTAAAAATATTTCGGAATAAATATTCTGACATTAGAAATAAAAGTCCATGATTTTGTCTAATAAATAGGATTAAAAATAATTCGTTTCAATATTGATTTTTACAGGAAGTTTTGTCACTTAAACTAGTCAGCCAATCAGAATGGCTGGTTGCAACTTCCTGTTTCATTGAGAATGCTAGTCAGAGACAAGCAAGTTGAGCGAAAAGCTAGTGGAACTAACCAGTGAGCAAAATAACAGCAATACTAGTGAAAACGTTTATTTGCTTTGATTTGAAAGTGTTTTATGTTGTATTCTGTCTGCAAAGGTAGACTGTGGTTTATTTAGACATTATATAGGAGAGTAAAACCGTGTATTATCCGGATCGTTCGGAGCCATGCTCCCGCTGGCGAGCCTCCTACATTCTTGAGAAGAACCATCGGATCATCATCACGTTGCATCCACAAGATTCATCTACATTCTGGAGAAGAACAAGGAGTCTTTCATCGGATTTGCGGTAGGACTGCGTAAATCCTTCGTTATTTCGTTGCAAGAGGATTCGTTTGGAACTTGATTTGCGGTAAGCGTGGACTCAATGAAAACTAAGTTCGCACGTGGCATTCGCTGGACTGTTCGACTGGTCGCTAGCAAGGTTGAATTCGTTGACCGTTGTATACGGTCTATGATTGAATTGCATTGTTGACTGAAAAGATTGATTAGCATTTAACTTGATACTTGATAGTTATTCACTATACGTTCATAGCCTTGATGTTAATGTTGAATGGTGAATGTTTTACTTGATGTTTGATGGTATTATTGTTAGCCTACTGGTTTCATGCTAATGCCAAACTGATTTTGATTTTGTTTCTGAACTCGCTAAACATAGTAGCTCACTGGTTTATATTGCTAAAATAGGAGATTAATACTTGATACCTGATTCTAAATAGGCCTAGTGAAAATATTGATTTAATGAAGATTTAAAAGATCTTAATGATACTTAGATAGAATAATCTTATGGAAAAGTAAGATAGCCATTGAACTTAAAATAGTTAACTATTGAAATTAGAAACCAAATAGAACTTTAAAAGCAACTTTAAAGGAGACTTCACTTTAGAAATATTTTCTTGAACTGAAAGAGACTTTGTTTTCTTGATATTCCTTAAAGAAGAGGTTTATTATTGATCCATTTGCATTTAGATGCAAATGTTTTCAGTATTCAATGTATGTATGTGTAATGTAAACTGTCTTATGGTACCAATTTTCTACTTCTAACCTTTTCTACAAATGTGTATAAACAAGCCGGCATTTAAAACTTACTTGATGGTCTGTGGTGTGTCTGATTATTATTTTGCTATTATTACTGTTTTAACTACTACTGCTCCCTACGAGCCTAGTCACTGATCCTAACACAGCATTCTTATCTACAACTCGAGGTAAGTGTTACATAATGGCTTAGTAATGCTAGCTGTCAGAAAACCAGCGGGGTCTCGTCAATGTAAACATCAACAGAAGTGTGTCGCTGCTTAGCGCTGAATCAACCATTCCATAAAATGCTGCTCATGTTCTATTTCTAGAGGTCACATGGTAACGCATTTTTTGAAAAGTGTTCATGATACATGTCATGTAAGATTATTACTCATTATTTTCAAAACTGTGTTGCTATGCAACCTTTCAATATAGAACATTAGCAACATTCTATGGAATGTTCAGTCCGCTCAAGATAACAACAAACTTCAGTTGATGTTTAGATCGACACAAACCAGCTGATTTTCGGAGCAAAACGGACTGAAAAATGCCTCAGTGTTTTTCAAGTTTGGACTGCGGCCTGCCGTTTTTACGTCCGTGTTTTCTTTTTTTGCTGGGTTCGCGATCGTGAAGAGGGAAGCGACGGCAGCTACTTCGGAGAGGGTATGTGACGATAGTTGGACCATACCTGAACGATAGTTAGATAACCACTCGATATGTGTTGCTAAAACAACACAGCACAAGTCGAACATGCATGTAGGTGACGAGCAAGCTAGCTAGTTCAAAATAAAGCTAACAATGCTACCACCGTTGCTACTGACGGACTAAGTCATGCCATTATTACACAGATGCATTTGTTGACTGTGTCAACTGTACAATGTAATTAAACGTGGCATACCTGCTTCGAAGTCGCTGTCCTCTCAAAAAGAAAACAGGAACAACAACATGTTGTAGAAACGGTAGTCCGCAGTCCACGCACTCCTGCAGCCAAACCTGAAAAACACCGAGGCGTTTCTCAGTACCTTTCGTTGCTAATGCTAATGGCGTAGTAATGCTAGCGCTCAGAAAACCAGCTGGGTCTCGTCAATGTCAACATCATCAGAGGTGTGTTGCTGCGGAGCGCTGGATCAAACATAGAAGGCTGCTCATGTTCTATTTCTAGAGGTCACATGGTAACGCATTTTTAAAAAGTGTTCATGATACATGTCATGTATGATTATTACTCATTATTTTCAAAACGGTGTGTTGCTGTGCAACCTTTCAATATAGAACATTAGCAACATTCTATGGAATGTTCAGTCCGCTCCAGATAACAACAAACTTCAGTTGAGAGTTAGCATAAGCAACGAAAGGCACTGAAAAATGCCTCGGGTGTTTTCAGGTTTGACTGCGAGACAGGTTGTTGTTCGTGTCTTCTTTTTTGCAGGGTTCGAGATCGTGAAGAGGGAAGCGACAGCGATTTAATTACATTTTACAGTAGACACATATCGAACACATTGTTTGTGCAATGACTATTTAGCTTGAAGCAATGGTAGCATTATTAGCTGCTAGGTGGTTTCTAAGGGCGTTGCTAAGAGAGAGCTTGAACTATCTAGCTTGCTAGCCAGCTCCATGCATTTTGCCAAGGATTTTGGCCTTACGCTATGTTATTTCGTATTCTAGCAACACATATTCAGTGGTGCAATGTCATTATTGTCATTAGAGAGGTCTGATCCATGAGGACATTTACATGACATGTATGGCACTTAGCAGACGCCTTTATCTAAAGCGACTTACAACAAATACATTTGTCTAAGTAAGTGAATCATCTATCCATCAGTCATCATAAGATAAAGTAATCAATGCTCGGACCAGCGGCCATAGGCAGTCACAATGTTCTTTTTTTGTTTTGTTTTTAATTATTATTAACAGGAGAGAAACTTGTACAGGGGGTAGTGGAGGTGAAGAGGTCTTTAAGACGGACCGTTAAGATGTAGCCTGGATCAAACATAGAAGGCTGCTAATGTTCTATAGCTAATGACTTCAGCTCAGCATTCAACACCATCATCCCCTCCAAACTGATCTCCAAACTCAGGCAACTGGGCATCAACCCCTCCCTCTGCAACTGGATTCTAGACTTCTTGACCAACAGGCCGCAGTCTGTTAGGCTTCACAACCACACCTCCTCAACCCTCACCCTGAACACCGGCGTTCCACAAGGCTGTGTGCTGAGCCCCCTCCTTTACTCCCTCTTCACCTACGACTGCACACCTGTACATGGCTCAAACACCATTGTTAAGTTTGCAGACGACACAACGGTGATCGGTCTCATCAGCAACAACGATGAGTCGGCCTACAGGGAGGAGGTCCAGCACCTAACAGTGTGGTGCAACGACAATAACCTGGCTCTCAACACCAAGAAGACCAAAGAACTCATTGTGGACTTCAGGAAGTCTAAAGCTGGCGCACACACCCCCATCCTCATCAACGGGACTGAGGTGGAGCGAGTCACCAGCTTCAAGTTTCTGGGTGTCCACATCTCTGAGGACCTCTCCTGGACCCTCAACACCTCCACCCTGATAAAGAAGGCTCACCAGCGTCTCTTCTTCCTGAGGAGACTAAAGAAGGTCCATCTATCTCCTCAGATCCTGGTGAACTTCTACCGCTGCACCATCGAGAGTATCCTTACCAACTGTGTCACAGTATGGTATGGCAACTGCTCGGCATCGGACCGGAAAGCACTGCAGAGGGTGGTGAAAACTGCCCAACGCATCACCGGTTCCTCACTCCCCTCCATCGAGGCTGTCCAGGGCAAACGATGCTTGCGTAAGGCATCGTCAAGGACATCTCTCACCCCAACCATAGACTTTTCACCCCACTCCCCTCCGGGAGGCGCTACAGGTCTCTCCGCACCCGAACCAGTAGGTTCAGAGGCAGCTTCTTCCCTGCGGCTGTCACCCTGCTGAACTCGAACACTACACCTACCTGACAACCTACTACCCCCGCAACCCCCACCCCCCCCCCCCCCACCCGGACAATTGCACTATTGCACTATACTCCCCTCCCCTGCTCTTACTCAATACCACTGCTCTTCTGTACATACCTGTCCATACTGTTCATACTGTTCATAATGCACATAATGCACATATCCTATACTTTCTTTAATACTACTGCACATACTGTACATACTTGTTTATACTGTTTATACGGCATTCCATATTTATATTTATTCTGCATCTACCTCATGTTACTGTTAATACACATATACTGCTAGACTGCATTACCCATACAGCTCATATGCTGCTACACTGCTCATACTGTAACTATTTATTCTGCTATAATGCTACTGCTACTCACATACTGCTATACTGCACTGCTATATTATACTGCTTATATTATACTATATTATACTGCACTACTACTGATCATATATTGCACTACCTGTAAATACTGTTCATTGCACTTTCTGCTATTTTGCACTTCTGGTTAGACGCTAACTGCATTTCGTTGTCTCTGTACTTGTACTCTGCACAATGACAATAAAGTTGAATCTAATCTAATCTAATCTAAAAAAAATTCTAGAGGTCACATGGTAACGCATTTTTCAAAAGTGCTCATGATACATGTCATGTATGATTATTACTCATTATTTTCAAAACGGTGTGTTGCTATGCAACCTTTCAATATAGAACATTAGCAACATTCTATGGAATGTTCAGTCCGCTCCAGATAACAACTGTAATATATTTAGAGTGATATATATATTCACGGTTTCAATAACGGAGACGGAGACAGAACATTACGTGGATGCTCGTTTACTGATCAATTTTAAGACAGAGTACAGCGCATGTGCACAACAGCTAAGGACTATTATACAGCCAATAGGGAAAGCCCTTCTTAATACATTGGAAACACAAAGTTGTAATAATGCCAATACATTACAACAACAAACTTCAGTTGAGAGTTAGCATGAGCAACGAAAGGCACTGAAAAATGCCTCGGTGTTTTTCAGGTTTGACTGCGAGAGTGCGTGGACTGCGGCCTGCCGTCTCTACGACAGGTTGTTGGTCGTGTCTTCTTTTTTGCAGGGTTAGAGATCGTGAAGAGGGAAGCGACAGCGATTTAAGTTGGTGTGGTTGCAGAAACGTTGGTGTAATATACACAGTGTAATCTATCTTTTAATGTTTAGCAAGGAGAGTAACATATTATTTCAGGTATTAAGTACTGCTAAATATAAATCTACGAAAACTTCTACTTGGTTTTCAGAGTTGTTCTTTATTCAAGCATAAAACAGGTCAGCAGGATAATACATGATATCAATAAAATGATTTCATAGAAAAAGAATAACAAATACTATAGAAAGAAGGATAAAAAGTTATTACTGTCAGTTCCAAATTCTCCCAATCTCCAAGTAAAAAGAAAGAAAAGATAAGATTAAAATATTCTTCTGGTCGATCACCACATCCTCAGCCGAGGGTTTCCAGATCTCCAAATGAAAGAAAAGGATTTAGGAAATATAAAAATGGAAAAAATATAGGGTTAGGGTTAGGGATCCAAAGATCCAAAGTAGGTAAATTAAACCCACACGATATAAATTAAATCTAAAGATGGGAACCTCTCTCAACTTTGACTTCACTCCTTTTTCTCTCCTTCCTTTTCCAATTCATTACATTTCAACTTTATTTGTTACACATAGTTAAGACAGATCAGTTTCATCCTTCAAATCATGAAAACAGGTTAAACCCATTTCCACTTAAATCAACGTCAAGTCATCTGATCAGTCAAACATCAACCATTAGACATTCAGTACCTTAGTAGCACGTATCACTTGTAGTATATTTTGCTGGTTATATAACATTAGTGGAGTAATTGAGGAGTGTGCATTTGTGTTTCTATTTGACTATAGTAACAACAAAAAGTGCTCACAATTGGTAAACAAAAGCACTTGATACTTTGCACACAGGGCCCTCCTCCTCTGTGGAGATGATCCCCCAGGTGACCTCTGGCCAGGAAGCAAAACTTGAGTCCAGCAGAGTGCCCACCCCCATACAGATGACTGCCAATGAGGTCAGCGTTAGAAGCCTCACCAGGATTAACTTACTCTGCGGTGGCCTCCATGCTTTGTGACATGGACATGGTGGAGGCTGAGAGGACTGGAGGCCGAGGTACGCCCCGGCCATCCTCCTCTAGGACCACCCTCTCTGTCAGGTCAACCAGAGGCTCCCAGAGCGATGTGGCTTTTTCTCCTGGAGCCCTACCATGTACCCCCTTCCCCTCAGAATGGTCAGTGGTGAACTATTGCTCAATCATGAGGAGCTCTGTTATTGACACCAGTGACTCCTCCACTAAGCTTGATGTTGTGGTTGGGTCCCCAACCACTCTTGATGAGGAGAAAGTGGATGAGAGAGATGTGTCATCAGTCTCTCCCTCCCTCCCTGAGCAGCAGCCTGCAAGCCCTGTCCTCTGCTCTGTGGCTCACCCACCCTCCTGCAGCCCAGACAGCATGAATGTGACACCCTACCTACCTCACCTGTCTCTTGACTCCAGTAGTGAAGACTACACCTCCATAGTCACCTTGTTGCTGGTGAGGCTGCTGTCTGATGTCAGTGCCTCCCAGCTGATGGAGTCGGACATTGGCAACATGGCCAGAGGTCTGGCAAAGAGGATCCTGCTGGAGTTGTATGGTTCCTCAGGCCTCCACAGCCTCACTTACCCTGAGAATATAATCATAAAGAGGATATACACACGGGTCTACAGGGGGCTTCTACGGGAGTTTGGCTCTGCGGATATACTGCAGGCTGCTCTGAACTCTCAGAGCCCCAACTTTGACAGAGTTCTGGTCAGAGAATTGTCGAAAGAGCTGATAGGTAATTTTGGTGAGATCAGACCTTCAGCTACGGTGGTGGAGTCCTCCTCAACCACTGGGCTCAGGGGTGAGGTCGGGGGAGACTCTCCCCTCCCACAGGCTGATGTGAAGACCAGCAGGAAGAAGAGTTCCTGGTTTCTTTGTGGGCTTGGAAAGGTATGTACATTATTACCTCTCTTATAGAGTATGTATTCTGGTATAATAAGATAAACTATATTGTCCCAGTCATTTTAAGTACTTTATATGTTTTGTTTGCTTTGTTTTACATGGCTTGTTATTATATCTAATGTAGTTCTGATTTGTCATACAGAAATCAAAGAAGGGAACTAAGCGCCCTCCAACACCAACCCAGAACCAGACCCCTGCCGTCAACCAAGGTGGTAAATTAACGATTAGCTGTTAATCAATGGTTTTCAAAAGAAGAAATTGACTTTCTTGTAACAATTGTTTGTACCTGACAATCATTGCATTCCTAATTCCTAATCATATGGTAACAATATTGAGTCAGTTCATTTATATAAACTTGTTTCTCTTACAGACTCCCCCAACGACCAAAACACTGTGACGTCCTCCCAGGGAGAGAGCGGGTCCTCCAGGTCCAGCTCCACATCATGCAGGCCTTCCTTCATGGTCAAGATATTCACCATGGGCAAAGCTCTGGCCAAGCCCTTCACCTCTACCAAGAGGACCAGCTAATCTTTGAAGAAACTTGTGAACTAAATCATCTATTTGACTGGTTTTCATGATATGTCACTGGATAATAAACAATATAGTGCACTATATTGAATTGTCTCAGTTGAGAGTTGAGTGAGATATCTGTAGAGTGTATGGGGAGTGTATGGGACTGGTTAGTGGAGTGTGTGTTGTTCTGTGAAGCACCTGTTCTGATGTCGGTTAAGAAGCATGACGCTGAACCAGTTTGCTGTGATAAGAGAGACGAGTTACTACCTGGATCTCTACAGATTCACAACTGATCAACAACAGGCCACAATTCATAGAGAAGAGTCAGTGTGTCGATTCTCATACCATAATATGCATGGTAGCTACTGCATGATATTTAATCCATAACAAGTCACTGAAATACACCTTCAGTGTGCAGCTTTCAGCCACCTCAAGGCTTTGAATCTATTTTGGCACAGACATAACTCATGGTTTTAAAGTCAATGCCTAACTTAAGTCTAAGGCATTTGTGGCCAGTTTTCAGTACCTCTACATTTCACCTGATACCAGATTCATCCCTGATGGAAACAATCAAGTGTTTTTTATGACTGCTATCAGCAGAGTTTAAGCTAGATGAATAAATCCCTCCGCACGCACATTTGGCATGTGAAGTACAGATCTGCGGTCGTTCTGTATATCCTGGCGGAAAAACAGAAAGTTTTACAACATGGAAGGTCAGATTCCATTACAAAACACCACACGCATACACACCACACTGAGGGCATGTGACAGGGACCCGTTACTGCTTATTAGTGCTACGTTTAGAACTGTCGGCTGAGATTATACAAATTATCCTGTAACATCACTTTAATTGTCAATAAACTCATGAATCATTACTCATAAATTCTTTGGTATTTCCTTTCAAACCCTTCCTGTAAGTCCCTTTCACATTTCAAGAAGTAACTTACAAAACTGTAAGTAACAATAAAATGCTATGGGTAGCTGTGATCGAAATAGAAAAATATGTTCCAGAAGAAACTTTGTAGGCTTGAAACATCTTATTTTGGTAGTGGAAAAGGTTTAGAAATGTGTCAATAGATGGATCGATTTGAAACGTGGTTCCCAATGCCTTTAGGATTAGAATCCAATGGGGTCTCCCTGTGCAGGTTTGGACCCTGTTCTCAGCGCAGACACAACTGTGTCCCTATTTATGTACAAGATGTCTGCCCACCTTTGGAAACCTGATATAAAAAATGTTTTAACTGCAATTGCAGGATGGTTAAGGGGTTCGCTGTAAAACCAATGCCTTCGGCATTTCCTTTCAAACCCTTTTCCTGCAAGGCCATGTCCCTTTCATGTGTCAGTAAGTAACTTACAAAGGTGTACGGAACAATAAAACAGAAAGAGTAGCTGTGATGGCCGAGTGGTTAAGGCGTTGGACTTGAAATCCAATGGGGTTTCCCCGCGCAGGTTCGAACCCTGCTCACAGCGCAGGGACAACAATATCCCTCTTAATGGACGACAACATCCCTTTGGAAACTTGACATTCAGAAAAAATGACTTGCTGAAGTAACTTACAAAAGTGTAAGGAACAATGAAACAGGAAGGGTAGCTGTGATGGCTGAGTGGTTAAGGTGTTGGACTTGACCACTGCTGGAGCGCTGAGTCAGCTCCCTCTGGCCAGACCTTGACTGTCCTCACTGTAGGTTTCACCTGTTTGCTGAAACCTACAGTGAGAGGAACATGTATGCTGTACAAATTGTGGGCAGAAAAAGTGGCCAAAATGATGTCATTTCACATTTGTAGTGTCATGGAAGTGACAGTTTCTGGCGTTAAATGCATTTGAATTAAAGAAATGACATGCTCACTCCAGAAATACTCAAAATCACTGTTCAGGGGCTAAATCCTTGTGGAATATCTTTTTTATTTTTTTTATTTGCTTTGATCACTTTAACCATAATTCAATTGAATTCAGTGACTCAGAATACATGATTTTCCTTCTGAATTGTGTTTTGAAAAAAATAAAACTATTGAAATTACATTCATTTATCTAAAGCAGGTTATTTCAATTCATTGTTATGCTTGTACCAGTCGTCACTTTATATAAGGCCATGTTCAATTTTAGATCCATCAGACTACTGCAATGTGGGATTCATCCTCAGAACGTGCCCTGTGAATCACCTTGCTAAACACAGCTCTGTCAGTTCGATTAAGAAAACAGGTGAAAATGATTAGTCGGGTGGAATTCGATTGGCCAGACAGTTATTGTTAGTCCTACCAACCATGCGAGAGAGGACCCAATATAATGAATCACATATTCTGACAGGGCAATACTTTAGGGCAACGTGTCTTAAGAATGGCGCGTGAAGTAAAACATCACAATATTCTACATCCATCCATAGTTTTTCTGCTGCTATGTTCGTTGTCGGTCCATTTTCAGTGTATTGGCTTTAAAATAATTAACGAAGGAGTCAAACGAAATGCAAACAAAGGTGACTCGACAGGCATCAGAGCAGGTAGGATTCTGTTTGGAGGTCGGGAGTTCCAATCGGGACAAGAGGGCTCAAAACACATAGCCAAATCAAGGAATGGATCTCTCCAAGATGACGCCCATTATCAAGCAGATTCTACAGGTGAGAACTTAGTTGAGATTGTGATGGAAATATTTCAGTGAACAACAATAAACGATGTTTGGTCTCAGTTGAGAGTTTTAATGCATATAGAAAGTATTATACAACGGTGGTCAGCTGGATCAGCATTCCTTCACCAACAGTCACTCCAATGCTTGTACGTCATAGATCTAGGGGTAAACATATCTTGCACCTGTTTGCTGATAAAGAAGTGTAGGCGTTGTGAGCCACTATCTCAAACCTCAGCCTGCAGTTAGGAGTGTTCCAAGGTCACACACTGTCTATTGTATGATAGAAGAAGCAGTCGGTTTTGATTCTTCCTCAGTCACAGAATGGGAAATAACGAAGTACATTAGGTCACAACACATTTCATATAAGACTTAAGCCAAATGGTACAAATACAGTTTTTGCCTTTACAGTATGCCAATAATTCTTCATGTGAACATCCATCTCTGGAAGTGCTTGAGCTATTGCATTGCTTAAGTGGATAATAGGGTGATGCCCATTGCAGAAACCTTTTTATTTCTAATATTTTACCAAATGCCTCTTGACAGGGTTGTTGCTGGGGCCCACACAGGATTCCAGCTATGCTGAGGCAGCATGGAGGCGCATGGGATCATCCTTACAGTGTAATAGAGACAGAATGAAACTTAGACTTACAGGCCCTGGAGCTTCCTATTTGCAGTTTGACCAAGGTAAAGTAACTGGGAACCTGTTTATGAATTTACTTACAAGATTGAATGGAGTGAATCTCTCTCTCTCCATGGTTTGAAAGCATGTCCTGTGCAGATTATTGACTACATGCTTCATTTCTACCCTGTCATAGGAAGTGTGCCCCCTAACTGTGGCTACTCCATGTTGAGGAACCCCCTTGGCCTGGTTTTGAATGCACCCTATGGTGGCTGCAATATGATGCAAGAGGTACATTTCAAGTGCTTGCTTGGCTTGTTTAATTGGCACAGTAACTTGCATAGTATGTTAATGTTTTCAACAATGCCTGCTTAACCTACTGATGTCAGTGTTGATTGTATTTCTTGGCCTACCTCCAAACCAAGTTGTTTCCTGGATGTTATTCCTGTTTCTGAAGAGCTCTGATCCAAGTGTTTCTCATTTCAGAATGGTGATAATGTTCTATCAATGCTTTGGCAAGATATAAAAGTGACACTTTCCTGCCCCATCCCTACTACAACTGAGTCACCTGCTCGGGATACTGCCTCCACTACAACTGAGGGACCACAGATATCTCCTCCACTTCCTCCTTATCCCTGGTACATGTATCCACCTGCTCAGGATGCTGCCTCCACTACAACTGAGGGACCACAGATATCTCCTCCACTTCCTCCTTATCCCTGGTACATGTATCCACCTGCTCAGGATGCTGCCTCCACTACAACTGAGGGACCACAGATATCTCCTCCACTTCCTCCTTA
>NC_139668.1:5080725-5150725 GCF_951799395.1 Argentina silus
TTTTAAGGCTGCAACAGACTTTCCGCTAGTTTGTCGAGCAAAGCCAAAAAGGGGTTACATATTTAAACAGAACAAAGGAAAAACAAGCAATGTTGCTTTCCCAAATCAAAGTGTGTTGTTACACATGTATTTGTGCAATGTAAGTTGCATCTTCGTAACACGGCTTCTGTGAAATCATATTCAAAAGTCTCTTTATCAGGCTTCCTTAACAAGCAAACTCTGGTCCATGTCTCGAGCTTGAAAAGACCTTTGTCTTTACTACGAACCAGGCGGTGCAGAAGGTATGAGAGTACAGCTGTGATGGCCGAGTAGTATTGGACTCAAAATTCAATGAGGTCTCCCTGTGCAGGTTCAAACCCTGCTCACAGCGCAGAAACAACAAAATCCCTCTTAATGGACGACAATATCCCTCCTTTGCAAACCTGACATTCAGAAAAAATGACTTGTTGAGATGCAATTGCAAGATGGTTGAAGTGATGGTGTCAATGCAATTGTGTTTCCCAATGCCTTTGGGACCTCCTTTCCTCTGTAGCCCATGGCCCTTTCACATTTGAAGAAGTCACTAAGAAAGTAACACTGCATTATTAACTAATCCTTCATTTCTACTAGGTATCAAAACTAAAAGTCATAGCAACGCGACATTGATTTCTCAGCACGTGATTGGTGTGAATAGCTGAAAAGTTGTTGCTGAAGCAAGCCCACTAATAAGAATAAGTATGAGCAATAACAATAGTTGGACTACCTCTAAACGATAGTTAGAGAACCACTAAATATTTGTTGCTAAAACAACACAGCACAAGTCCAAAATGCATGTAGGTGACTAGCAAGCTAGCTAGTTCAAGCTAAAGCTAAGAATGCTACCACTGCTACAAAAGGACTAATGGTAATACCACTACATACACTACTAACCAGGTACATTTGTTGACTATGTGTCTACTGGAAAACGTAATTAAACGTGGCACACCTGCTTCGAAGTCGCTGTCCTTTAAAAAAACAAACAAAACAAACAAAACAGTAGAAAAGGCAGTCCGCAGTCAACGCACTCCCGCAGCCAATCGTGAAAAACACGAGGCATTTTTCAGTACCTTTCGTTGCTCATGCTAATAAATTAGTAATGCTAATGCTAGGTGTAACCTAGGTTAAAATAGCCATAAACAGATACTTGAATAAATAACAGTAAAAATATTTCGGAATAAATATTCTGACATTAGAAATAAAAGTCCATGATTTTGTCTAATAAATAGGATTAAAAATAATTCGTTTCAATATTGATTTTTACAGGAAGTTTTGTCACTTAAACTAGTCAGCCAATCAGAATGGCTGGTTGCAACTTCCTGTTTCATTGAGAATGCTAGTCAGAGACAAGCAAGTTGAGCGAAAAGCTAGTGGAACTAACCAGTGAGCAAAATAACAGCAATACTAGTGAAAACGTTTATTTGCTTTGATTTGAAAGTGTTTTATGTTGTATTCTGTCTGCAAAGGTAGACTGTGGTTTATTTAGACATTATATAGGAGAGTAAAACCGTGTATTATCCGGATCGTTCGGAGCCATGCTCCCGCTGGCGAGCCTCCTACATTCTTGAGAAGAACCATCGGATCATCATCACGTTGCATCCACAAGATTCATCTACATTCTGGAGAAGAACAAGGAGTCTTTCATCGGATTTGCGGTAGGACTGCGTAAATCCTTCGTTATTTCGTTGCAAGAGGATTCGTTTGGAACTTGATTTGCGGTAAGCGTGGACTCAATGAAAACTAAGTTCGCACGTGGCATTCGCTGGACTGTTCGACTGGTCGCTAGCAAGGTTGAATTCGTTGACCGTTGTATACGGTCTATGATTGAATTGCATTGTTGACTGAAAAGATTGATTAGCATTTAACTTGATACTTGATAGTTATTCACTATACGTTCATAGCCTTGATGTTAATGTTGAATGGTGAATGTTTTACTTGATGTTTGATGGTATTATTGTTAGCCTACTGGTTTCATGCTAATGCCAAACTGATTTTGATTTTGTTTCTGAACTCGCTAAACATAGTAGCTCACTGGTTTATATTGCTAAAATAGGAGATTAATACTTGATACCTGATTCTAAATAGGCCTAGTGAAAATATTGATTTAATGAAGATTTAAAAGATCTTAATGATACTTAGATAGAATAATCTTATGGAAAAGTAAGATAGCCATTGAACTTAAAATAGTTAACTATTGAAATTAGAAACCAAATAGAACTTTAAAAGCAACTTTAAAGGAGACTTCACTTTAGAAATATTTTCTTGAACTGAAAGAGACTTTGTTTTCTTGATATTCCTTAAAGAAGAGGTTTATTATTGATCCATTTGCATTTAGATGCAAATGTTTTCAGTATTCAATGTATGTATGTGTAATGTAAACTGTCTTATGGTACCAATTTTCTACTTCTAACCTTTTCTACAAATGTGTATAAACAAGCCGGCATTTAAAACTTACTTGATGGTCTGTGGTGTGTCTGATTATTATTTTGCTATTATTACTGTTTTAACTACTACTGCTCCCTACGAGCCTAGTCACTGATCCTAACACAGCATTCTTATCTACAACTCGAGGTAAGTGTTACATAATGGCTTAGTAATGCTAGCTGTCAGAAAACCAGCGGGGTCTCGTCAATGTAAACATCAACAGAAGTGTGTCGCTGCTTAGCGCTGAATCAACCATTCCATAAAATGCTGCTCATGTTCTATTTCTAGAGGTCACATGGTAACGCATTTTTTGAAAAGTGTTCATGATACATGTCATGTAAGATTATTACTCATTATTTTCAAAACTGTGTTGCTATGCAACCTTTCAATATAGAACATTAGCAACATTCTATGGAATGTTCAGTCCGCTCAAGATAACAACAAACTTCAGTTGATGTTTAGATCGACACAAACCAGCTGATTTTCGGAGCAAAACGGACTGAAAAATGCCTCAGTGTTTTTCAAGTTTGGACTGCGGCCTGCCGTTTTTACGTCCGTGTTTTCTTTTTTTGCTGGGTTCGCGATCGTGAAGAGGGAAGCGACGGCAGCTACTTCGGAGAGGGTATGTGACGATAGTTGGACCATACCTGAACGATAGTTAGATAACCACTCGATATGTGTTGCTAAAACAACACAGCACAAGTCGAACATGCATGTAGGTGACGAGCAAGCTAGCTAGTTCAAAATAAAGCTAACAATGCTACCACCGTTGCTACTGACGGACTAAGTCATGCCATTATTACACAGATGCATTTGTTGACTGTGTCAACTGTACAATGTAATTAAACGTGGCATACCTGCTTCGAAGTCGCTGTCCTCTCAAAAAGAAAACAGGAACAACAACATGTTGTAGAAACGGTAGTCCGCAGTCCACGCACTCCTGCAGCCAAACCTGAAAAACACCGAGGCGTTTCTCAGTACCTTTCGTTGCTAATGCTAATGGCGTAGTAATGCTAGCGCTCAGAAAACCAGCTGGGTCTCGTCAATGTCAACATCATCAGAGGTGTGTTGCTGCGGAGCGCTGGATCAAACATAGAAGGCTGCTCATGTTCTATTTCTAGAGGTCACATGGTAACGCATTTTTAAAAAGTGTTCATGATACATGTCATGTATGATTATTACTCATTATTTTCAAAACGGTGTGTTGCTGTGCAACCTTTCAATATAGAACATTAGCAACATTCTATGGAATGTTCAGTCCGCTCCAGATAACAACAAACTTCAGTTGAGAGTTAGCATAAGCAACGAAAGGCACTGAAAAATGCCTCGGGTGTTTTCAGGTTTGACTGCGAGACAGGTTGTTGTTCGTGTCTTCTTTTTTGCAGGGTTCGAGATCGTGAAGAGGGAAGCGACAGCGATTTAATTACATTTTACAGTAGACACATATCGAACACATTGTTTGTGCAATGACTATTTAGCTTGAAGCAATGGTAGCATTATTAGCTGCTAGGTGGTTTCTAAGGGCGTTGCTAAGAGAGAGCTTGAACTATCTAGCTTGCTAGCCAGCTCCATGCATTTTGCCAAGGATTTTGGCCTTACGCTATGTTATTTCGTATTCTAGCAACACATATTCAGTGGTGCAATGTCATTATTGTCATTAGAGAGGTCTGATCCATGAGGACATTTACATGACATGTATGGCACTTAGCAGACGCCTTTATCTAAAGCGACTTACAACAAATACATTTGTCTAAGTAAGTGAATCATCTATCCATCAGTCATCATAAGATAAAGTAATCAATGCTCGGACCAGCGGCCATAGGCAGTCACAATGTTCTTTTTTTGTTTTGTTTTTAATTATTATTAACAGGAGAGAAACTTGTACAGGGGGTAGTGGAGGTGAAGAGGTCTTTAAGACGGACCGTTAAGATGTAGCCTGGATCAAACATAGAAGGCTGCTAATGTTCTATAGCTAATGACTTCAGCTCAGCATTCAACACCATCATCCCCTCCAAACTGATCTCCAAACTCAGGCAACTGGGCATCAACCCCTCCCTCTGCAACTGGATTCTAGACTTCTTGACCAACAGGCCGCAGTCTGTTAGGCTTCACAACCACACCTCCTCAACCCTCACCCTGAACACCGGCGTTCCACAAGGCTGTGTGCTGAGCCCCCTCCTTTACTCCCTCTTCACCTACGACTGCACACCTGTACATGGCTCAAACACCATTGTTAAGTTTGCAGACGACACAACGGTGATCGGTCTCATCAGCAACAACGATGAGTCGGCCTACAGGGAGGAGGTCCAGCACCTAACAGTGTGGTGCAACGACAATAACCTGGCTCTCAACACCAAGAAGACCAAAGAACTCATTGTGGACTTCAGGAAGTCTAAAGCTGGCGCACACACCCCCATCCTCATCAACGGGACTGAGGTGGAGCGAGTCACCAGCTTCAAGTTTCTGGGTGTCCACATCTCTGAGGACCTCTCCTGGACCCTCAACACCTCCACCCTGATAAAGAAGGCTCACCAGCGTCTCTTCTTCCTGAGGAGACTAAAGAAGGTCCATCTATCTCCTCAGATCCTGGTGAACTTCTACCGCTGCACCATCGAGAGTATCCTTACCAACTGTGTCACAGTATGGTATGGCAACTGCTCGGCATCGGACCGGAAAGCACTGCAGAGGGTGGTGAAAACTGCCCAACGCATCACCGGTTCCTCACTCCCCTCCATCGAGGCTGTCCAGGGCAAACGATGCTTGCGTAAGGCACGCAGCATCGTCAAGGACATCTCTCACCCCAACCATAGACTTTTCACCCCACTCCCCTCCGGGAGGCGCTACAGGTCTCTCCGCACCCGAACCAGTAGGTTCAGAGGCAGCTTCTTCCCTGCGGCTGTCACCCTGCTGAACTCGAACACTACACCTACCTGACAACCTACTACCCCCGCAACCCCCACCCCCCCCCCCCCCCACCCGGACAATTGCACTATTGCACTATACTCCCCTCCCCTGCTCTTACTCAATACCACTGCTCTTCTGTACATACCTGTCCATACTGTTCATACTGTTCATAATGCACATAATGCACATATCCTATACTTTCTTTAATACTACTGCACATACTGTACATACTTGTTTATACTGTTTATACGGCATTCCATATTTATATTTATTCTGCATCTACCTCATGTTACTGTTAATACACATATACTGCTAGACTGCATTACCCATACAGCTCATATGCTGCTACACTGCTCATACTGTAACTATTTATTCTGCTATAATGCTACTGCTACTCACATACTGCTATACTGCACTGCTATATTATACTGCTTATATTATACTATATTATACTGCACTACTACTGATCATATATTGCACTACCTGTAAATACTGTTCATTGCACTTTCTGCTATTTTGCACTTCTGGTTAGACGCTAACTGCATTTCGTTGTCTCTTTACTTGTACTCTGCACAATGACAATAAAGTTGAATCTAATCTAATCTAATCTAAAAAAAATTCTAGAGGTCACATGGTAACGCATTTTTCAAAAGTGCTCATGATACATGTCATGTATGATTATTACTCATTATTTTCAAAACGGTGTGTTGCTATGCAACCTTTCAATATAGAACATTAGCAACATTCTATGGAATGTTCAGTCCGCTCCAGATAACAACTGTAATATATTTAGAGTGATATATATATTCACGGTTTCAATAACGGAGACGGAGACAGAACATTACGTGGATGCTCGTTTACTGATCAATTTTAAGACAGAGTACAGCGCATGTGCACAACAGCTAAGGACTATTATACAGCCAATAGGGAAAGCCCTTCTTAATACATTGGAAACACAAAGTTGTAATAATGCCAATACATTACAACAACAAACTTCAGTTGAGAGTTAGCATGAGCAACGAAAGGCACTGAAAAATGCCTCGGTGTTTTTCAGGTTTGACTGCGAGAGTGCGTGGACTGCGGCCTGCCGTCTCTACGACAGGTTGTTGGTCGTGTCTTCTTTTTTGCAGGGTTAGAGATCGTGAAGAGGGAAGCGACAGCGATTTAAGTTGGTGTGGTTGCAGAAACGTTGGTGTAATATACACAGTGTAATCTATCTTTTAATGTTTAGCAAGGAGAGTAACATATTATTTCAGGTATTAAGTACTGCTAAATATAAATCTACGAAAACTTCTACTTGGTTTTCAGAGTTGTTCTTTATTCAAGCATAAAACAGGTCAGCAGGATAATACATGATATCAATAAAATGATTTCATAGAAAAAGAATAACAAATACTATAGAAAGAAGGATAAAAAGTTATTACTGTCAGTTCCAAATTCTCCCAATCTCCAAGTAAAAAGAAAGAAAAGATAAGATTAAAATATTCTTCTGGTCGATCACCACATCCTCAGCCGAGGGTTTCCAGATCTCCAAATGAAAGAAAAGGATTTAGGAAATATAAAAATGGAAAAAATATAGGGTTAGGGTTAGGGATCCAAAGATCCAAAGTAGGTAAATTAAACCCACACGATATAAATTAAATCTAAAGATGGGAACCTCTCTCAACTTTGACTTCACTCCTTTTTCTCTCCTTCCTTTTCCAATTCATTACATTTCAACTTTATTTGTTACACATAGTTAAGACAGATCAGTTTCATCCTTCAAATCATGAAAACAGGTTAAACCCATTTCCACTTAAATCAACGTCAAGTCATCTGATCAGTCAAACATCAACCATTAGACATTCAGTACCTTAGTAGCACGTATCACTTGTAGTATATTTTGCTGGTTATATAACATTAGTGGAGTAATTGAGGAGTGTGCATTTGTGTTTCTATTTGACTATAGTAACAACAAAAAGTGCTCACAATTGGTAAACAAAAGCACTTGATACTTTGCACACAGGGCCCTCCTCCTCTGTGGAGATGATCCCCCAGGTGACCTCTGGCCAGGAAGCAAAACTTGAGTCCAGCAGAGTGCCCACCCCCATACAGATGACTGCCAATGAGGTCAGCGTTAGAAGCCTCACCAGGATTAACTTACTCTGCGGTGGCCTCCATGCTTTGTGACATGGACATGGTGGAGGCTGAGAGGACTGGAGGCCGAGGTACGCCCCGGCCATCCTCCTCTAGGACCACCCTCTCTGTCAGGTCAACCAGAGGCTCCCAGAGCGATGTGGCTTTTTCTCCTGGAGCCCTACCATGTACCCCCTTCCCCTCAGAATGGTCAGTGGTGAACTATTGCTCAATCATGAGGAGCTCTGTTATTGACACCAGTGACTCCTCCACTAAGCTTGATGTTGTGGTTGGGTCCCCAACCACTCTTGATGAGGAGAAAGTGGATGAGAGAGATGTGTCATCAGTCTCTCCCTCCCTCCCTGAGCAGCAGCCTGCAAGCCCTGTCCTCTGCTCTGTGGCTCACCCACCCTCCTGCAGCCCAGACAGCATGAATGTGACACCCTACCTACCTCACCTGTCTCTTGACTCCAGTAGTGAAGACTACACCTCCATAGTCACCTTGTTGCTGGTGAGGCTGCTGTCTGATGTCAGTGCCTCCCAGCTGATGGAGTCGGACATTGGCAACATGGCCAGAGGTCTGGCAAAGAGGATCCTGCTGGAGTTGTATGGTTCCTCAGGCCTCCACAGCCTCACTTACCCTGAGAATATAATCATAAAGAGGATATACACACGGGTCTACAGGGGGCTTCTACGGGAGTTTGGCTCTGCGGATATACTGCAGGCTGCTCTGAACTCTCAGAGCCCCAACTTTGACAGAGTTCTGGTCAGAGAATTGTCGAAAGAGCTGATAGGTAATTTTGGTGAGATCAGACCTTCAGCTACGGTGGTGGAGTCCTCCTCAACCACTGGGCTCAGGGGTGAGGTCGGGGGAGACTCTCCCCTCCCACAGGCTGATGTGAAGACCAGCAGGAAGAAGAGTTCCTGGTTTCTTTGTGGGCTTGGAAAGGTATGTACATTATTACCTCTCTTATAGAGTATGTATTCTGGTATAATAAGATAAACTATATTGTCCCAGTCATTTTAAGTACTTTATATGTTTTGTTTGCTTTGTTTTACATGGCTTGTTATTCAATCTAATGTAGTTCTGATTTGTCATACAGAAATCAAAGAAGGGAACTAAGCGCCCTCCAACACCAACCCAGAACCAGACCCCTGCCGTCAACCAAGGTGGTAAATTAACGATTAGCTGTTAATCAATGGTTTTCAAAAGAAGAAATTGACTTTCTTGTAACAATTGTTTGTACCTGACAATCATTGCATTCCTAATTCCTAATCATATGGTAACAATATTGAGTCAGTTCATTTATATAAACTTGTTTCTCTTACAGACTCCCCCAACGACCAAAACACTGTGACGTCCTCCCAGGGAGAGAGCGGGTCCTCCAGGTCCAGCTCCACATCATGCAGGCCTTCCTTCATGGTCAAGATATTCACCATGGGCAAAGCTCTGGCCAAGCCCTTCACCTCTACCAAGAGGACCAGCTAATCTTTGAAGAAACTTGTGAACTAAATCATCTATTTGACTGGTTTTCATGATATGTCACTGGATAATAAACAATATAGTGCACTATATTGAATTGTCTCAGTTGAGAGTTGAGTGAGATATCTGTAGAGTGTATGGGGAGTGTATGGGACTGGTTAGTGGAGTGTGTGTTGTTCTGTGAAGCACCTGTTCTGATGTCGGTTAAGAAGCATGACGCTGAACCAGTTTGCTGTGATAAGAGAGACGAGTTACTACCTGGATCTCTACAGATTCACAACTGATCAACAACAGGCCACAATTCATAGAGAAGAGTCAGTGTGTCGATTCTCATACCATAATATGCATGGTAGCTACTGCATGATATTTAATCCATAACAAGTCACTGAAATACACCTTCAGTGTGCAGCTTTCAGCCACCTCAAGGCTTTGAATCTATTTTGGCACAGACATAACTCATGGTTTTAAAGTCAATGCCTAACTTAAGTCTAAGGCATTTGTGGCCAGTTTTCAGTACCTGTACATTTCACCTGATACCAGATTCATCCCTGATGGAAACAATCAAGTGTTTTTTATGACTGCTATCAGCAGAGTTTAAGCTAGATGAATAAATCCCTCCGCACGCACATTTGGCATGTGAAGTACAGATCTGCGGTCGTTCTGTATATCCTGGCGGAAAAACAGAAACAGTTTTACAACATGGAAGGTCAGATTCCATTACAAAACACCACACGCATACACACCACACTGAGGGCATGTGACAGGGACCCGTTACTGCTTATTAGTGCTACGTTTAGAACTGTCGGCTGAGATTATACAAATTATCCTGTAACATCACTTTAATTGTCAATAAACTCATGAATCATTACTCATAAATTCTTTGGTATTTCCTTTCAAACCCTTCCTGTAAGTCCCTTTCACATTTCAAGAAGTAACTTACAAAACTGTAAGTAACAATAAAATGCTATGGGTAGCTGTGATCGAAATAGAAAAATATGTTCCAGAAGAAACTTTGTAGGCTTGAAACATCTTATTTTGGTAGTGGAAAAGGTTTAGAAATGTGTCAATAGATGGATCGATTTGAAACGTGGTTCCCAATGCCTTTAGGATTAGAATCCAATGGGGTCTCCCTGTGCAGGTTTGGACCCTGTTCTCAGCGCAGACACAACTGTGTCCCTATTTATGTACAAGATGTCTGCCCACCTTTGGAAACCTGATATAAAAAATGTTTTAACTGCAATTGCAGGATGGTTAAGGGGTTCGCTGTAAAACCAATGCCTTCGGCATTTCCTTTCAAACCCTTTTCCTGCAAGGCCATGTCCCTTTCATGTGTCAGTAAGTAACTTACAAAAGGTGTACGGAACAATAAAACAGAAAGAGTAGCTGTGATGGCCGAGTGGTTAAGGCGTTGGACTTGAAATCCAATGGGGTTTCCCCGCGCAGGTTCGAACCCTGCTCACAGCGCAGGGACAACAATATCCCTCTTAATGGACGACAACATCCCTTTGGAAACTTGACATTCAGAAAAAATGACTTGCTGAAGTAACTTACAAAAGTGTAAGGAACAATGAAACAGGAAGGGTAGCTGTGATGGCTGAGTGGTTAAGGCGTTGGACTTGACCACTGCTGGAGCGCTGAGTCAGCTCCCTCTGGCCAGACCTTGACTGTCCTCACTGTAGGTTTCACCTGTTTGCTGAAACCTACAGTGAGAGGAACATGTATGCTGTACAAATTGTGGGCAGAAAAAGTGGCCAAAGTAGTTGTAGTGTCATGGAAGTGACAGTTTCTGGCGTTAAATGCATTTGAATTAAAGAAATGACATGCTCACTCCAGAAATACTCAAAATCACTGTTCAGGGGCTAAATCCTTGTGGAATATCTTTTTTATTTTTTTTATTTGCTTTGATCACTTTAACCATAATTCAATTGAATTCAGTGACTCAGAATACATGATTTTCCCTCTGAATTGTGTTTTGAAAAAAATAAAACTATTGAAATTGCATTCATTTATCTAAAGCAGGTTATTTCAATTCATTGTTATGCTTGTACCAGTCGTCACTTTATATAAGGCCATGTTCAATTTTAGATCCATCAGACTACTGCAATGTGGGATTCATCCTCAGAACGTGCCCTGTGAATCACCTTGCTAAACACAGCTCTGTCAGTTCGATTAAGAAAACAGGTGAAAATGATTAGTCGGGTGGAATTCGATTGGCCAGACAGTTATTGTTAGTCCTACCAACCATGCGAGAGAGGACCCAATATAATGAATCACATATTCTGACAGGGCAATACTTTAGGGCAACGTGTCTTAAGAATGGCGCGTGAAGTAAAACATCACAATATTCTACATCCATCCATAGTTTTTCTGCTGCTATGTTCGTTGTCGGTCCATTTTCAGTGTATTGGCTTTAAAATAATTAACGAAGGAGTCAAACGAAATGCAAACAAAGGTGACTCGACAGGCATCAGAGCAGGTAGGATTCTGTTTGGAGGTCGGGAGTTCCAATCGGGACAAGAGGGCTCAAAACACATAGCCAAATCAAGGAATGGATCTCTCCAAGATGACGCCCATTATCAAGCAGATTCTACAGGTGAGAACTTAGTTGAGATTGTGATGGAAATATTTCAGTGAACAACAATAAACGATGTTTGGTCTCAGTTGAGAGTTTTAATGCATATAGAAAGTATTATACAACGGTGGTCAGCTGGATCAGCATTCCTTCACCAACAGTCACTCCAATGCTTGTACGTCATAGATCTAGGGGTAAACATATCTTGCACCTGTTTGCTGATAAAGAAGTGTAGGCGTTGTGAGCCACTATCTCAAACCTCAGCCTGCAGTTAGGAGTGTTCCAAGGTCACACACTGTCTATTGTATGATAGAAGAAGCAGTCGGTTTTGATTCTTCCTCAGTCACAGAATGGGAAATAACGAAGTACATTAGGTCACAACACATTTCATATAAGACTTAAGCCAAATGGTACAAATACAGTTTTTGCCTTTACAGTATGCCAATAATTCTTCATGTGAACATCCATCTCTGGAAGTGCTTGAGCTATTGCATTGCTTAAGTGGATAATAGGGTGATGCCCATTGCAGAAACCTTTTTATTTCTAATATTTTACCAAATGCCTCTTGACAGGGTTGTTGCTGGGGCCCACACAGGATTCCAGCTATGCTGAGGCAGCATGGAGGCGCATGGGATCATCCTTACAGTGTAATAGAGACAGAATGAAACTTAGACTTACAGGCCCTGGAGCTTCCTATTTGCAGTTTGACCAAGGTAAAGTAACTGGGAACCTGTTTATGAATTTACTTACAAGATTGAATGGAGTGAATCTCTCTCTCTCCATGGTTTGAAAGCATGTCCTGTGCAGATTATTGACTACATGCTTCATTTCTACCCTGTCATAGGAAGTGTGCCCCCTAACTGTGGCTACTCCATGTTGAGGAACCCCCTTGGCCTGGTTTTGAATGCACCCTATGGTGGCTGCAATATGATGCAAGAGGTACATTTCAAGTGCTTGCTTGGCTTGTTTAATTGGCACAGTAACTTGCATAGTATGTTAATGTTTTCAACAATGCCTGCTTAACCTACTGATGTCAGTGTTGATTGTATTTCTTGGCCTACCTCCAAACCAAGTTGTTTCCTGGATGTTATTCCTGTTTCTGAAGAGCTCTGATCCAAGTGTTTCTCATTTCAGAATGGTGATAATGTTCTATCAATGCTTTGGCAAGATATAAAAGTGACACTTTCCTGCCCCATCCCTACTACAACTGAGTCACCTGCTCGGGATACTGCCTCCACTACAACTGAGGGACCACAGATATCTCCTCCACTTCCTCCTTATCCCTGGTACATGTATCCACCTGCTCAGGATGCTGCCTCCACTACAACTGAGGGACCACAGATATCTCCTCCACTTCCTCCTTATCCCTGGTACATGTATCCACCTGCTCAGGATGCTGCCTCCACTACAACTGAGGGACCACAGATATCTCCTCCACTTCCTCCTTATCCCTGGTACATGTATCCACCTGCTCAGGATGCTGCCTCCACTACAACTGAGGGACCACAGATATCTCCTCCACTTCCTCCTTATCCCTGGTACATGTATCCACCTGCTCAGGATGCTGCCTCCACTACAACTGAGGGACCACAGATATCTCCTCCACTTCCTCCTTATCCCTGGTACATGTATCCACCTGCTCAGGATGCTGCCTCCACTACAACTGAGGGACCACAGATATCTCCTCCACTTCCTCCTTATCCCTGGTACATGTATCCACCTGCTCAGGATGCTGCCTCCACTACAACTGAGGGACCACAGATATCTCCTCCACTTCCTCCTTATCCCTGGTACATGCATCCACCTGCTCAGGATGCTGCCTCCACTACAACTGAGGGACCACAGATATCTCCTCCACTTCCTCCTTATCCCTGGTACATGTATCCACCTGCTCAGGATGCTGCCTCCACTACAACTGAGGGACCACAGATATCTCCTCCACTTCCTCCTTATCCCTGGTACATGCATCCACCTGCTCAGGATGCTGCCTCCACTACAACTGAGGGACCACAGATATCTCCTCCACTTCCTCCTTATCCCTGGTACATGTATCCACCTGCTCAGGATGCTGCCTCCACTACAACTGAGGGACCACAGATATCTCCTCCACTTCCTCCTTATCCCTGGTACATGTATCCACCTGCTCAGGATGCTGCCTCCACTACAACTGAGGGACCACAGATATCTCCTCCACTTCCTCCTTATCCCTGGTACATGCATCCACCTGCTCAGGATGCTGCCTCCACTACAACTGAGGGACCACAGATATCTCCTCCACTTCCTCCTTATCCCTGGTACATGTATCCACCTGCTCAGGATGCTGCCTCCACTACAACTGAGGGACCACAGATATCTCCTCCACTTCCTCCTTATCCCTGGTACATGTATCCACCTGGTCAGGATATTGCCACCACTACACCCAAGCCTACAATGTTGCCACCTCATCAGGTTTATGCTTCTTGGTGGGGTTAACCCTCTTTTCAGCACTTGGATCCCCATTGTGCCTAGGTTCCAGTTAAACTAAAACTAGTTTGTTGTTTGAACTGGTAAGAAACCAACTGTATTTTGGCATCACTACATCTCTTTATGTAAATGGCCTGATTTTGTTTCCAGTGACATTGCTTTACCATGATTGTCTGTTCACAAGATGCACGATAATTTGTTGGCCCTGTTCCTTACTGTCTTCTAGAGGGGAGAGATGAAGTGTCCTTATGCAACATTGATCAATAAAGTGGTCTTTTACTGAGTTCTGTGTTTTCCTTTTTTACTTTGTTAACAAACAAGTCAGAAACTGTTTTAAAATATTCAATTTATTTGTCATGGGAAAGAAGAGTGCATCAGTTAACAAGAGAACACAGCCCTAGGCTGTAAGAATGATCACATTGCCTGATCAAGCAGCAATGGTGCTTTAAATGTGGCATCAGATTAGCAGCAGCTGAATCTTTGGACAGTGTTAGAGACCATCTGTAAGATGGTGAGACCAGACCAATGAATGAAGTGAAAAAACAATGAAGTGCAAAGGGTAGCTGTGATGGCCGAGTGGTTAAGGCGTTGGACTTGAAATCCAATGGGGTTTCCCCGCGCAGGTTCGAACCCGGCTCACAGCGTAGGGACAACAATATCCCTCTTAATGGATGACACCTGACATTCAGAAACTTGTTGAGATGCAATTGCATGATGGTTGAAGTGGTGGTGTAAACGCAATTGTGTCTTTGCGGCCTCCTTACCTGCATAGCCATATTTAAACAACAATAAGGGCAGCTGTGATAATAGGGTGGTTAAGGATCAGGACCCGAAATCCAATGGCTGTCCTTTGCTTTCTCAAATCAAAGTGTTGTTGCGCATGTATTTGTGGATTGCGTCTTTGTAACATGGCTTCCGTGACATCATATTCAAAAGTCTCTATCAGCCTTCCTTAACAAGCAACCTCTGGTCCATGCCTCGAGCTTGAAAATACTTTTGTCTTTACTACGAACCAGGCGGTGCAGAAGATAAGACAGTACAGCTGTGATGGCCGAGAGGTTAAGGCGTTGGACTCGAAATCCAATGGGGTCTCCCCGCGCAGGTTCGAACCCTGCTCACAGCGTGCAGTTCACAACATTGAGCCTTAAGTTTTAAGGCTGCAACAGACTTTCCGCTAGTTTGTCGAGCAAAGCCAAAAAGGGGTTACATATTTAAACAGAACAAAGGAAAAACAAGCAATGTTGCTTTCCCAAATCAAAGTGTGTTGTTACACATGTATTTGTGCAATGTAAGTTGCATCTTCGTAACACGGCTTCTGTGAAATCATATTCAAAAGTCTCTTTATCAGGCTTCCTTAACAAGCAAACTCTGGTCCATGTCTCGAGCTTGAAAAGACCTTTGTCTTTACTACGAACCAGGCGGTGCAGAAGGTATGAGAGTACAGCTGTGATGGCCGAGTAGTATTGGACTCAAAATTCAATGAGGTCTCCCTGTGCAGGTTCAAACCCTGCTCACAGCGCAGAAACAACAAAATCCCTCTTAATGGACGACAATATCCCTCCTTTGCAAACCTGACATTCAGAAAAAATGACTTGTTGAGATGCAATTGCAAGATGGTTGAAGTGATGGTGTCAATGCAATTGTGTTTCCCAATGCCTTTGGGACCTCCTTTCCTCTGTAGCCCATGGCCCTTTCACATTTGAAGAAGTCACTAAGAAAGTAACACTGCATTATTAACTAATCCTTCATTTCTACTAGGTATCAAAACTAAAAGTCATAGCAACGCGACATTGATTTCTCAGCACGTGATTGGTGTGAATAGCTGAAAAGTTGTTGCTGAAGCAAGCCCACTAATAAGAATAAGTATGAGCAATAACAATAGTTGGACTACCTCTAAACGATAGTTAGAGAACCACTAAATATTTGTTGCTAAAACAACACAGCACAAGTCCAAAATGCATGTAGGTGACTAGCAAGCTAGCTAGTTCAAGCTAAAGCTAAGAATGCTACCACTGCTACAAAAGGACTAATGGTAATACCACTACATACACTACTAACCAGGTACATTTGTTGACTATGTGTCTACTGGAAAACGTAATTAAACGTGGCACACCTGCTTCGAAGTCGCTGTCCTTTAAAAAAACAAACAAAACAAACAAAACAGTAGAAAAGGCAGTCCGCAGTCAACGCACTCCCGCAGCCAATCGTGAAAAACACGAGGCATTTTTCAGTACCTTTCGTTGCTCATGCTAATAAATTAGTAATGCTAATGCTAGGTGTAACCTAGGTTAAAATAGCCATAAACAGATACTTGAATAAATAACAGTAAAAATATTTCGGAATAAATATTCTGACATTAGAAATAAAAGTCCATGATTTTGTCTAATAAATAGGATTAAAAATAATTCGTTTCAATATTGATTTTTACAGGAAGTTTTGTCACTTAAACTAGTCAGCCAATCAGAATGGCTGGTTGCAACTTCCTGTTTCATTGAGAATGCTAGTCAGAGACAAGCAAGTTGAGCGAAAAGCTAGTGGAACTAACCAGTGAGCAAAATAACAGCAATACTAGTGAAAACGTTTATTTGCTTTGATTTGAAAGTGTTTTATGTTGTATTCTGTCTGCAAAGGTAGACTGTGGTTTATTTAGACATTATATAGGAGAGTAAAACCGTGTATTATCCGGATCGTTCGGAGCCATGCTCCCGCTGGCGAGCCTCCTACATTCTTGAGAAGAACCATCGGATCATCATCACGTTGCATCCACAAGATTCATCTACATTCTGGAGAAGAACAAGGAGTCTTTCATCGGATTTGCGGTAGGACTGCGTAAATCCTTCGTTATTTCGTTGCAAGAGGATTCGTTTGGAACTTGATTTGCGGTAAGCGTGGACTCAATGAAAACTAAGTTCGCACGTGGCATTCGCTGGACTGTTCGACTGGTCGCTAGCAAGGTTGAATTCGTTGACCGTTGTATACGGTCTATGATTGAATTGCATTGTTGACTGAAAAGATTGATTAGCATTTAACTTGATACTTGATAGTTATTCACTATACGTTCATAGCCTTGATGTTAATGTTGAATGGTGAATGTTTTACTTGATGTTTGATGGTATTATTGTTAGCCTACTGGTTTCATGCTAATGCCAAACTGATTTTGATTTTGTTTCTGAACTCGCTAAACATAGTAGCTCACTGGTTTATATTGCTAAAATAGGAGATTAATACTTGATACCTGATTCTAAATAGGCCTAGTGAAAATATTGATTTAATGAAGATTTAAAAGATCTTAATGATACTTAGATAGAATAATCTTATGGAAAAGTAAGATAGCCATTGAACTTAAAATAGTTAACTATTGAAATTAGAAACCAAATAGAACTTTAAAAGCAACTTTAAAGGAGACTTCACTTTAGAAATATTTTCTTGAACTGAAAGAGACTTTGTTTTCTTGATATTCCTTAAAGAAGAGGTTTATTATTGATCCATTTGCATTTAGATGCAAATGTTTTCAGTATTCAATGTATGTATGTGTAATGTAAACTGTCTTATGGTACCAATTTTCTACTTCTAACCTTTTCTACAAATGTGTATAAACAAGCCGGCATTTAAAACTTACTTGATGGTCTGTGGTGTGTCTGATTATTATTTTGCTATTATTACTGTTTTAACTACTACTGCTCCCTACGAGCCTAGTCACTGATCCTAACACAGCATTCTTATCTACAACTCGAGGTAAGTGTTACATAATGGCTTAGTAATGCTAGCTGTCAGAAAACCAGCGGGGTCTCGTCAATGTAAACATCAACAGAAGTGTGTCGCTGCTTAGCGCTGAATCAACCATTCCATAAAATGCTGCTCATGTTCTATTTCTAGAGGTCACATGGTAACGCATTTTTTGAAAAGTGTTCATGATACATGTCATGTAAGATTATTACTCATTATTTTCAAAACTGTGTTGCTATGCAACCTTTCAATATAGAACATTAGCAACATTCTATGGAATGTTCAGTCCGCTCAAGATAACAACAAACTTCAGTTGATGTTTAGATCGACACAAACCAGCTGATTTTCGGAGCAAAACGGACTGAAAAATGCCTCAGTGTTTTTCAAGTTTGGACTGCGGCCTGCCGTTTTTACGTCCGTGTTTTCTTTTTTTGCTGGGTTCGCGATCGTGAAGAGGGAAGCGACGGCAGCTACTTCGGAGAGGGTATGTGACGATAGTTGGACCATACCTGAACGATAGTTAGATAACCACTCGATATGTGTTGCTAAAACAACACAGCACAAGTCGAACATGCATGTAGGTGACGAGCAAGCTAGCTAGTTCAAAATAAAGCTAACAATGCTACCACAGTTGCTACTGACGGACTAAGTCATGCCATTATTACACAGATGCATTTGTTGACTGTGTCAACTGTACAATGTAATTAAACGTGGCATACCTGCTTCGAAGTCGCTGTCCTCTCAAAAAGAAAACAGGAACAACAACATGTTGTAGAAACGGTAGTCCGCAGTCCACGCACTCCTGCAGCCAAACCTGAAAAACACCGAGGCGTTTCTCAGTACCTTTCGTTGCTAATGCTAATGGCGTAGTAATGCTAGCGCTCAGAAAACCAGTTGGGTCTCGTCAATGTCAACATCATCAGAGGTGTGTTGCTGCGGAGCGCTGGATCAAACATAGAAGGCTGCTCATGTTCTATTTCTAGAGGTCACATGGTAACGCATTTTTAAAAAGTGTTCATGATACATGTCATGTATGATTATTACTCATTATTTTCAAAACGGTGTGTTGCTGTGCAACCTTTCAATATAGAACATTAGCAACATTCTATGGAATGTTCAGTCCGCTCCAGATAACAACAAACTTCAGTTGAGAGTTAGCATAAGCAACGAAAGGCACTGAAAAATGCCTCGGGTGTTTTCAGGTTTGACTGCGAGACAGGTTGTTGTTCGTGTCTTCTTTTTTGCAGGGTTCGAGATCGTGAAGAGGGAAGCGACAGCGATTTAATTACATTTTACAGTAGACACATATCGAACACATTGTTTGTGCAATGACTATTTAGCTTGAAGCAATGGTAGCATTATTAGCTGCTAGGTGGTTTCTAAGGGCGTTGCTAAGAGAGAGCTTGAACTAGCTAGCTTTCTAGCCAGCTCCATGCATTTTGCCAAGGATTTTGGCCTTACGCTATGTTATTTCGTATTCTAGCAACACATATTCAGTGGTGCAATGTCATTATTGTCATTAGAGAGGTCTGATCCATGAGGACATTTACATGACATGTATGGCACTTAGCAGACGCCTTTATCTAAAGCGACTTACAACAAATACATTTGTCTAAGTAAGTGAATCATCTATCCATCAGTCATCATAAGATAAAGTAATCAATGCTCGGACCAGCGGCCATAGGCAGTCACAATGTTCTTTTTTTGTTTTGTTTTTAATTATTATTAACAGGAGAGAAACTTGTTCAGGGGGTAGTGGGGGTGAAGAGGTCTTTAAGACGGACCGTTAAGATGTAGCCTGGATCAAACATAGAAGGCTGCTAATGTTCTATTTCTAGAGGTCACATGGTAACGCATTTTTCAAAAGTGCTCATGATACATGTCATGTATGATTATTACTCATTATTTTCAAAACGGTGTGTTGCCATGCAACCTTTCAATATAGAACATTAGCAACATTCTATGGAATGTTCAGTCCGCTTCAGATAACAACTGTAATATATTTAGAGTGATAGATATATATTCACGGTTTCAATAACGGAGACGGAGACAGAACATTACGTGGATGCTCGTTTACTGATCAATTTTAAGACAGAGTACAGCGCATGTGCACAACAGCTAAGGACTATTATACAGCCAATAGGGAAAGCCCTTCTTAACACATTGGAAACACAAAGTTGTAATAATGCCAATACATTACAACAACAAACTTCAGTTGAGAGTTAGCATGAGCAACGAAAGGCACTGAAAAATGCCTCGGTGTTTTTCAGGTTTGACTGCGAGAGTGCGTGGACTGCGGCCTGCAGTCTCTACTACAGGTTGTTGATCGTGTCTTCTTTTTACCGGGTTCGAGATCGTGAAGAGGGAAGCGACAGCGATTTAAGTTGGTGTGGTTGCAGAAACGTTGGTGTAATATACACAGTGTAATCTATCTTTTAATGTTTAGCAAGGAGAGTAACACATTATTTCAGGTATTAAGTACTGCTAAATATAAATCTACTAAAACTTCTACTTGGTTTTCAGAGTTGTTCTTTATTCAAGCATAAAACAGGTCAGCAGGATAATACATGATATCAATAAAATGATTTTATAGAAAAAGAATAACAAATACTATAGAAAGAAGGATAAAAAGTTATTACTGTCAGTTCCAAATTCTCCCAATCTCCAAGTAAAAAGAAAGAAAAGATAAGATTAAAATATTCTTCTGGTCGATCACCACATCCTCAGCCGAGGGTTTCCAGATATCCAAACGAAAGAAAAGGATTTAGGAAATATAAAAATGGAAAAAATATAGGGTTAGGGTTAGGGATCCAAAGATCCAAAGTAGGTCAATTAAACCCACACGATATAAATAAACTCGAAAGATTCAAAGAAATCATCGAAATGAACTAAAATAAAAGAGATCAAATTAAAGTGAAAGTAAATTAATTGGAGTGAATCGACCTACAAAAAATGACACGATATGAAGTAAAATCTAAAGAATCGAAGAAATCATCGAAATTAACTAAAAGAAAAGAAATTAAAGTGAAAGTAAATAATTTGGAATGAATCGACTTACCGAAAATTAAGCAAATTGTATTAACCCATTACCTTCTGGACTCAAACCAAACCTCTCTCAACTTTGACTTCATTCCCTTTTCTTTACTTCCTTTTCCAATTTATTACATTTCAACTTTATTTGTTACACATAGTAAAAACAGGTTAAACCCATTTCAACTTAAATCAACGTCAAGTCATCTCATCAGTCAAACATCAGCCATTAGACATTCAGTACCTTTGTAGCACATATCACTTGTAGTATATTTTGCTGGTTATATAACCTTAGTAGTATATAGTGTTTATTTTTAGTAGATCATGTTTCAGTGTTGTTAGTAAAACATATTCTCAGTATCAAAATCCAGCAGCTGGTACTCCAGGTCACAAAGAAGCCCCACAACATATTCTTCTGTAACCAGCGAAGGCATCCTCCACTCCCGCCCCCACCTGCCCCACCTCAGGGACTGGAGCGGGAACAGGAAGGTCAGAGAGGTTCTCCAGAGAAACACCAACATCCCCATCCTCCGGCTCAATAACCTCCTTCTTAATCCTATCCTCAATCGTCCCGTGAGCCGAGCTCTCAGCTTCCCCAGATACTTCCAGGCTAAGGCCACTAGATGGCGCCAGCTCCCCACGCCAGGGCTCCCTACCGGCATCCCTCGGTATCCACGTGATACAGTCATCCCTGCTCGTCCATAAGGGCCCCCGCCATGATCCAAGCGCCGAATACCCCCTCTGAAGTTCTGAGCAGCCTGCACAGGTAGAAATGCAGGTCGGGGGAGGGCCAGACTTTCAACAGATGCAGGTCGGGGAGATTTTCGACAGTAGCCATTAATGGAATCAGCCAAGACAAACAGTTTGAACCCCTGCTTGATGGGTTTGTCCTTCATGTTCTGTTTCATCTGAATGTTAGAACCTTGGGAAATAAGGGGACCATGCATAAAAAGTGTTATAATTTCTGAAAATCCAGACTTATGGAGTATAGAGTCAAAAGAAGAAAAATTGCTTCACCGTGCCATTACTTATGCAGGGCACTTTATATAGCAGCAGTTATGGTAATGAGTGTAGAATGCATACCGGTATGCATGTATATGTATATAGTGTGTGTGTGTGTGTGTGTGTGAGGTCCTCTTCTGCCTTCCTCAGACACTGCATGGCGTCTTCACCACCCTCTGTAGAGCTGTTGTAGATGGCCAGGCCCAACAGGTATTGTGATATACTGGAGTTGCATCCTAGATATTCTATAGATATAAATGTTCTATCTATTCTATATCTGTCGGTCTTTAGTATGAAAGCGCATGAGGACATGTTTCATAAACAAAAATGCTTGACAATAAGCCAAGCATGACAGTTTATCCTGCGGTCGAGATGGTTTTCCTCATAACTGGGCTGTGGCAGCAAACTGAGGTGTAAACTGACTCTATGCTGCCATTAGTTGGATGGTGTTTGGAAGTTCCCTGGAAACTGTCCTCAGTCAGACCAGTCTGTAGGCATTTTTTGGTGTTTTGTAAAAATGTTTTTTTTTTTTACTTTTTTTTTATACTCACAGTATAACTACTTAAAAACATCTCCACAGGACATTCTGCAGCTATCTCATGTCTTTGTGGCCTCTTATATACACATGTTGATCACACTTTCTCAGCAGGAATGTAGGAATCTCTTACTGTAGAACATGTGTTCTTACTACTTTAGGCCACATAACCAAGATATTAATTTCTATTGGATCACACATTAGTTACATCAGCATGTTCTCCCTTTGATAAAACCGCATTGATTTCTAAATGTTCAAAAGCTGTTATAAGCTGTTGTAATGCTGTTATAAGTGTGTAACAGGCCCAAGACGCATTTTGTTAGACTGGCATACTAGATATTCTAGATAATAGAGGTATTGGCATACTTCATGGCTATTCAGACCATTTGTTATCACCCACTTTTTTAAAAATCCTGTCTGCTATCATAGGCACTTGTTACCATGTTACAACTGAAGAAATACACTTCCTTTTCGCTGACTTCCTGTTGTTCATTGATGTCTGGCGCCACATTATGGTTGGTTTGAAATAGTTTAATCTGTTCTTTTTTCTGCACTTGTTCCAGTTAACTATCCACGGATTACACACCCGCTTGAAACTCAATTTCAATTAATTATGTTTCTTATTACATAACTGAGAGTGACTGACTGTATTTCACATCTTTAGATCGGTCATTTCAGCATTTAAATATTTGACACATAATGAACCACATGTTGTGCTTTACTTAGGGTTATGGTTTTTATTGGAAGATGGGGAGTCCCCCCTCTTGAGTAAAATACATTAAAGTGCTTAATAGTAACAGTGCTTAAAGTGATTTAATAACTGATCATCAGGTATACAGCACGGTATATCATCAGACCGACATGATCAAATTTCTTGGATGGTGAAAAAAGACAACACAGGAACTTATTTACTGTAATGCATCAGCACATATAAGCCTTAATTATATAATCCATAATTAGCAGACCCCAACTACAACTTTTATCACAATATCCAACTAATTACTAGGGCAAATCAAGCTGAATCACACGTGATTATCTAAAGACAAAATATGAATATACACTCACTGAGAACTTTTTAGGAACACTATACTAATACTGGGTAGGGCCTCCCTTTGCTCTCAAAACAACTTAAATTCTTTGTGGCATTGATTCCACAATCGTTTGTGGTCCATGATTTGAGATTCTGGTCCATGATGACATCATTGCATCACGGAATTCCTGCAGATTTTTCAGGTGCACTTTCAAGCTGTGAATCTCCCGTTCTACCACATCCCAAAGGTGTTCTATTGGATTCAGATCCGGTGACTGGGAAGGCCTCTGAAGAACACTGAATTCGTTGTCATGTTCATGAAACCAGTTTGAGACGACTTTTTCTTTGCTACATGGTGCATTATCATGCTGGAAGTAGCCATTAGAAGAGGTGTTAAATTGTGGCCTTAAGGGATGCACATGGTTAGCAACAACACTCAAATAGGCTGTGGCATTCAAGCGATGATTGATTGGTATTAACAGGCCCAAAGTGTGCCAAGAAAACATTCCCCACACCATTACACCACCTCCATGAGAAGGTGTACAGGTGTTCCTAATAAAATTCTCAGTGAATATATATATATATATATACACTGTACTGTAGTATCACTTTAACAGTATATATAATATTATATTGTCACACGCAAAAAACATTATATTATAATTATATATTATATATATATATAATTAACATTATGTCATGAACTATATAATCAACACTTTTTCAAAATTTTATATAAAGAATTAGGAGACAAAAAAGCTGTAACATCTCTTTAAGACTATGATGATTACAAAGTGTTTTTGTTAGATTGAGAGGTTTATAATTAAAAAACTGCCTGCACTCTGTGATTACTGGTCTGTGCGTAGGCCTGCTCATGATCAGAGAACCTGACCCACTCACTCAGGGAGAGCAGGTTCACCAACTGGTTGAGACTTAAAGGCTCTCTTCTGTCTGATGACCTCCTTAATCTCCTGGAGCAGGTTCTCCTTGTTGTTTCTGATGTTCATGGCAGCCACCTTCATCAACTCGTCAATCATCTCTGGGCTGTAAGCCAACTGGAATGTCGTATATTTCTTTCTCCACCAGTCCACATCCTGATCTGTTATGTACCAAAACACAGACACACACTGTTAAAACACAATTATGATTCCTTGAATTATCTAAGCAGAAATCTGTAACTTACCTAAAAATAACATCAGTTCTCTAGTACTTCTCCTCCTAATTGCAGCGCTAGCTTTGTGAAATGTTACCGATGGCAGACTAAACTAAAGAATCTATCACAGCGTTCATGGTATTTTTGTAAAGCCCAATCAATGGGGCATGTCAATTGTACATGTTAAAAATGTGTCATGGTTTCACAATTATAGCTTTGATGTGACTGATGTGTTTTGAGCAATGATGTCACAGTGAAGGATTTGTGCTAGATTAATTCAGGCACTACAACAGAAAAGGTTACAGCAACTAGGTATTATTTACCACCACAGTTGTTGATGTTGAACAGAGGCATGTGGATCACAGTGGGGGCTTTGCCATTGCTCTTGAATACATAGAAGTCCTTTGTATCAGTGGAGTCTTCAGGATCCACAACAACCCTTGGAAAGGGCATACCCATACCCTTACATTTCCTCTGTGCCTTTTCCACTGTCTGTGGAAATAAAATACCAAAGTGGAGAGATATAGAGTTGTTTTGCAGATTTCAGACAAATGTGAACAAATAGGCCTTTCCTCAAAATGCATGCCATGGTGGTGCTTTCTACATTATCATCTGGGTAACTCTGTCTTTGTGAGTGAACAGCAGTGTGTGTGTGTGTGTGTGTGTGTGTGTGTGTGTGTGTGTGTGTGTGTGTGTGTGTGTGTGTGTGTGTGTGTGTGTGTGTGTGTGTGTGTGTGTGTGTGTGTGTGTGTGTGTGTGTGTGTGTGTGTGTGTGTGTGTGTGTTCTTGCCAGCATGGGATCCCCGTCACTGAAGTCAAGGGAGATGATGAGGTCAACCTCTCTCTCAGGCCTCAGGACACTAAAGTATGGAGAATTCAGCAGCAAACCAGCGTCCTCAAAGTGCCTTATGTTTTCTTTCGGAATACTTTGATCAACTTCTTCAGCTGAAAAACAGGTCAGGGCCAGAAAATATGCATTTGTGGAGAAATCTCTGCATGGTGATGATCTGAAATCACTTAACAGCTGTTTATCAGCCGTTAGGGTTAGGGTTTTATCTTTCTTCTTTTCTTAGCCCCCATTACACCTACTAATATGGGTTATAATATATTTCCATAGATAAACTACAATTGTTGGTTCATATCAATTGAAATATCATACTAGAGTGAAAGTAGGGGAAATTAGGTTGACTGTAGGGCAACATGCTAAGAAATTATACTAAGAAATTACAGAAATTATTAATCTGTAAAGAAAAGTGGGGAAATACCAATTAGCATACTTTAGATCACTACTGCACTGTAGTATTCATGGTCTATCTATGAGTTAGCTTGTTTATCTCAGTCTGAACCAGGAGCTCACCTGCCACATTGTGAAGGAAGTTGTAAGTGGTTCCCCACGTCCAGGTCCTGGCTAGCGCTAGGGCCTTGGCAATGACTGTCAATTCGTGTATTACTGTGAAGCAGAGTAACAAGACTTCAAACGGAGTTCAAATGCCTGGAGATCCAGTTCAAATTGAGACATACATTATTTTTGGAGACTAATGTGAGGAATGGAGCAACTAACAGTCCTTGATCCAATCCCAGATGGACTGGCACACATCCAGAGTGTACCAATTCCTTGTTTCTGCTGATAGCCAACTAGCTTCGTTGAATATCATAGTCTGACCCCTTGAGTTCTTCTTTCCTGGGAACAATGCAGACATGTTTTTAACCATAATAATAACAATGCAAGTAAGTGGTGTTACGTATACAGCAGTGGAGGCTGGTGGAGGTAGAAATGGAGGACGGAGGAATGGAATCATTATAATGCATGGAATGGAATGAGGAACAGTATCAGATGCTTGTGTTATACAGTACCATTCCTCATTCCATTGAATGAATCCATTCCATGAATTACAATGAACTGGATGCCCCCATTTTGTACCTCCACCAGCCTCCCCTGCTATACACGGTAGTACACATTCCCAATTCCTTGGTTTGCAACCCGCACGTCACTGGTTCAAATCATGCTATGGACAACAATATTTGCTAATTATTGTTGCTAATGTTCGCTAATGCCTTTCCCTGACCACTTACCCTTACCTTCACCACTCGACATTAATATATAATACTGCCTAAATGCCACGCAATTCAAAATTAAAAAAATATGAACTTCTTACATAAGACGCAAATTCACTTACTCTCATGTAGCGTTTCTTCAGTTCTTGACGTACCATGCAAAAATCTCTCGTGTCAACCAGGACACGCAACTGGGAATGCATACTATCGTTTATAGGTACACAATTTAATTAGGAGACTGTGTTGCAATACGTGTTGTGGCTTCTATTATGAAACCCCTAATATGAAACATTTATGAGACATTTAAGGATGTCACCTCTAGTGTCATCAATTGTCATCTACAACTCTAACCCTGTGTACACAGACATGTCCCGGTCATTTACTGGCACTGCTGTCTAAATGAACTCGATGCTAATCTCTCTTGTCCTCTCCCTGTCCCGTCCCGTCCTCTCCCTGTCCCGTCCCGTCCTGTCCCTGTCCTGTCCTGTACTGTACCTTTGAGCAGCTCATTCAACTCTGCTTCCAAATGAGTGCAGTCTTCCCCTCTAATAACACAGAGATTCAGTTCCACCACTTTCTGGAGAGTTAGAGTGGCCTGGTCAGAGTGGCCTGCAGGAGCAAACAACAGTTAAAAACAAATCTAAATGATAGATTCATGTAGGGAGACCAGTCAGAATAGATAGAGTATAGTACTGCAAATGGATAGCCAGCCTACTTGTCATTATCTCAGACAGATATTTCAGTATTTCCTGCTGGTCAGCGAGGGCACTGCCACACAGACCTTGATGCAAAACAAACGGTTTAAGACGTCATAGGACATACAAGTAGCAATATGGCTCTATTGTCTTGATATGAATTATTATAATGATTGCCCTATTGAAATGTACCTTGAAGGTACAACATGTCCATCTCTGGTTGTTGTTTTTTGAGAACACCAAAGTCAAATTGACTCCCAAAACGCTTTGTGTCCACAAAGGCACCAGTGAGAGAATATCCAGCTTCATGAGGGGTCAGCTCAAACCAGGGATCTGTTGAGGGACAAGATTTGTCTACAGTAAGTATTCATTTAGTTATGAAGTACACGTTACATCAATATTAGACATTTATCACTGTATTTACGTGAATAAGCAATATTTTAAAAACTATTATTTTCAACTGTGATCCGGTCTGACGCTGACCATCAACTGCCAATGAAAATGTAACGTATTTCTATATTTCTATATTATTTTCTCTATACATATCTTGTAAGATTGTGGAACATTTTGTTGGAGAAATATGCAGTTGACGTCGGAATAAATTACCACTGAGACAGATATGGGAGTTGTCATCCGTTTTGAAAAATAATGTGTCCAACCTATGTTTCTTATCTTCAGATCATGTTTTAACAACAACAACAAAGTGTTTTAAACATTATTTACAGCATTATTTGTGTTTAAATAGTAACGTTGCTGACTTAAAAAAATAAATTAAAAAAAGTGTGTGATACCTTTGTTCAAGCTGTCATATTTGCTATCCTTATCAATCACAGTGAAGATGGGATAGGGGTCCTTGCTGTGGCCGTCTCTATGGCTGGAGAGAGGACGTTCATCTATCTGAGGAAGCAAAGAGCAGCAGCATTCAGTAACAAACACCATCAATATTTTTTAGAACAGTTCAAAACAGGCTGTAAAGACTCACAGTAAATGAAATTACTATGTGAAGAATGTGTGTCTAGCTAAAGGTGAATGTAACGATCTCAATTAGGTTTCATGGGCTTACCTCTTTAACTGTCGTTGGCACATAGTATGCTGCCCAGACGTCTGTCAGGCTGAAGTTATCCTTCTGGTCATAATATTTCACCAGTTTTGCTGTTTGGTCAGCTATGCTCACGCTATCATGTCCCACCCTTTGAATTATTTTCTTTTTCACCTGCTCAACATTTGTGGACCAATCAGGCTCCCCGTATAAAGCGCTCATGCACCTACAGAAAAATAAACTTGTAAATTACCCATGAGCTTACCTTTCCTCTAAACAATTAAAAGATAACTTCACTATTTTACACTTGTGGGGGGACATGCAGCGTTCGGCCTGTAGAGGGAGCTACAGGACCGTGGCCAGGGTTGTGTTGGCGAGGCTTCGTTGCACACCTGTTGCAAATAAAGTCTCGTTGACTAGTGCTTAAGATGTGTGTGCCTCTGCTCTTTCAGTAGGTGGGCTGGGAACGGCGAAGGAGTGGGAGAGAAAGACGACTGGAAAGTCGGCGAAACACTGCGAACAGAGACTGAAAAGTCTAAATAGAGATTGCAATAATAAACGGGAACAACATTCCCTTACCGACATACTGCGTCTGCCTCTGTGTACGAGCGAACATTGTTACAACACTTTAAAGTCAGACCATGAAACCACATTCTAATTGCCTGTGACGTGTGTGGGCATCAAGGAGATAAGCTTCGTACTCATCAGTGTCTTTTATATCAGGCTGTGGGGTGGCCGTCCCTAACCGCTATGAAGGACCAACACTGCCTCTTGTATGTATATAAAGGAATTCTCCATAAACTCCCATACTATCTTACATCTTATCACCTGGAGACCTAGCACTTATCAGACAAGGTCTCAAGATTGGTTAGTCCTCAAGGTCACATGTGTCTCCTCTGAGCTGGTAGAACTGCCTTGAGTCATTGTGCTCCTCAGGCATGGAATGACCTGTATGATACTCTTAAGACTTACTGCTTTAGTATCTTTGGGCCATTTTAGGAACCTGACTCAGGATTCCTCAGTGAAGGAGTGCTGTTGTTATAACTGATTGTTATCTGTAAAAAAGAAAAATTGTATTGCCTGTGTAAATTGTGTCTTTTTAAAATGTTGATGTAAATAATTGTGATGTGTATATATTTTGTAGTCAGGGCACCCTTGAAAAAGAGACCAGATACAAAACAAAGATCTTTCCCACTATCATCAGTGGTTAGTATCCTAATCAACTGTACTCGTCAAAAGGCTCTGCTTGCGTCTAGACTGTCAAGCGTATTAAAGACCTGCTTCATTTGAATACTTACTGAAGTACTTTTACGTTTGGAACGTTGATTTAATTTATTAAAGTTTCAGTGGTGTCTGTCTTAGCAACCTGCCTCTTGCCTAGTCTGTGACCGTTAGTGAGGGGCAGATGAGGCTTTTTGGAGCCTTAGGGGGGCTTCCATCCAAATTGTGCTGAAAAAAGATCTGAAGCCTCGGTGCCTTGAAAATGGTGCGAATAGCGCCATCTGCTGATCTTCAGAAATGATAGCAACCATTTCAAAGAAAAGCTCACTGATAAATGCCTCATTGCAATTATATATGTAATCAGATTTATGCACATTAAAGACAACATAAAGCCTTGTATTGTACAATGTGGTTTTGTGATATTCGTGCACTTACAGTGACGCGAATACTGCAATTTCAGCACTTCACATCCACTCAAATTCTGTGTTTATCTCATGACATTAAAACAGTTAATTGGTAATTTAGTTTAAGCAAGACACAAATAATAAATGCAACAATCATTTATTACATTAATGTTCTGAGTGGATCATTCAAACTGGCTGTTCTGCACGTAGACTCCTGATTCCAGGACTCTGGCTAGTATTTCGGTTCCAAAGGTTACAGGTTTCCAACAGACTAACACACAGCACCTTTAAACAGTAACTACAGTATGTTTACATGCACATCATAACCGGAATATTCCATCCTCCCTAACCCCCTGAAATGGACTTGCAGTGTCAGACATTGCTGTTGTGTTTCTGACCTTCAAGCATCATTCAGAGCCTTACCATGTGAAGCTAAACAGTACACATAATTCAGCCACAATATCACTATAAACATTGTAAACCATATCAAACCATATGTTAAACATCAACAGGTTTTGTGTAGGCTGTGTACATAATCAGTATTCATTGTTGGAGCATCAGGACCTTACCATGTGGATCCTGACACCCCACTCAGGTAGAGGATGCAGTCCAGTAGGTCCTCCTTCCCCATCTGGTCCAGTGATCCCAGCAGCCCCACCATGGCTCTCTCACCCCCTCCAGAACCCAGCACCGCAATGTTGGGAAACTCGTCCTGCAAGAACGTTTTGATAACTGTCATATACATACACTGATTTTTTACGTAACGGGCTGATTTGAAAATAGATATGACTGGTATGTCTTACTATCGATAACACCCACCAGAGAACATGTGATGTTGTTCCTCTTCAGACATTGTTGGACAGTTGATTTCCTGTCAGTGATGTGTTTTTTCTCCCCCTCGTTGAGGGAGTGTCCTAGTCTGATTTTGTTAATGTTTGAGTAGACAGAGACAACAGGTGAGACAAGAGTTTGCATAAGCATATAGATTACCAACATGCATACAAATACCAATATGAATGCAGTTATCTGAAAGGAAAACAGATTACCTTATCTCCGACATCTGTAAGAATAAGGAAATGCAGAAATACAATCTCAGTTCATTGTCTTAAATGTATAACCGCCCAAAACTCTTTAATTTGCAAGAATTCCATGTACTGTACAGGTATGTAACAACTGATTGAACAGGTAGGAAATCACATTTCTTCCTCACCCTGAAAGGAGTACTGTACAACCTATGGACAAGCACAGATGCCAATCCCCACTTTGGTTCTGTTTATCTGGGCATTGTCACTAACTGCTAACTGATTACAATCGCATGTTGGAATGTTGCTACAGTCACCCCAAATTCTCTGAAACAAACTCAAGAATTACTTGATTTCAATGACTAACATGATTTGGGCATGACATTTCAAACATACTAATGAACAGAACATCTTCCTCCTCTATATTTTTCTGAAATAAAATGAAATGAATTGCACTCTAAGTTCTTAGGCTATTGTCACTTCTATATAGTGTTGGAGGAGTCCAATTTGTCATCATTCCATTTAAAATTGTAGATGCAGGAATGCACAGCAGACACAGTACCTACCTTTGGTGGAAAAGGCTGCAACCTTGAAGGAAATGCTTCAGTTGTCTGATGTGTTCAGGAAGGCTTTTAGGTTTTTATATCCTGAGAGAGTTACCCAGAATGGGTGGGGTTTTATTCATTCTGAAATCACATGAACTATCATCTTTGCACTCAGATAGCCTCAATTCAGCTTTTTGAGTAACTTGTTGAAGACATGTTTGCATTTGAGATCATTTAAGGAGAGCCATAGCAGGGGGGGTGTAGACTTTTGCAAAGAAGTCTTCTCTGTTTTTCACATTTAATTCATTATTATAATTGTTTATGTTTCTTTCATTTTGAATGTGTCCAGCAGGCTGTGTAGATCAGTGGGAAACAAGTAATATGATGAAGCGCTATCCAATGAATTTGGAGCCATTTGCTTGTACTTGAGCAGACAAGATGTTTCTGTACACTTCAGAATACATTCAGCAGTTACATAATCAGTTAAGACAAGTTTGCCAGTTCTAGGGGCAGCCATACATGCCCTAAAATGAACACCCCCTCCACCATGTTTCACAGTTGAAGTGGTATGCTGTCCACATGACCCTTTTCCAGACCTCTGCAGGCTTTTTAGGTGACCATCCTTTTTGAGGATAACTAGTGGTTTGCACCTTGCAGTGAAGCCTCTGTAGCTCGGCTGGTGACGAATTCTGCGGATGGTAGTCTCTAACACATTCACGCTTACTTTCTATAGATTGTTCCTGATCAGTGGGACAGTTGTTTTGGGTTTTTTCTTAATTATGGTGAGCACACTTAGGTCATCCACTGTAGTCTGCCTTTGCCTACAACCCTGTGTGTGATTGCTGAGGTCACCAGTGCTTTTTTTTCTTTTTAATGATGTTCCAAACTGTTGGTTTTGGTAAGCCTGAGGTTTTGACTTTGTTTCTGATAGTTTTTTTCCCTGATTTTGTCAGCCTAATAAAAGCTTCCTTGACTTTCATTGACACCACTTTGGTCCTCATATTGACAGACACCAATAGCAGACTCCAAAGGCAAACGCAAAGCCGAGAATCAATACTAGACATTGACAGCTCTCTTTACTTTAACCTCACAGTTATTGTTTGATTTCAAATCCAAACCTATGGAGTATAGAGCCAAAAGAAGAAAAAATGCTTCACCGTCCTATTACTTATGCAGGGCACTGTATATAGCAACAGTTATGGTAATGAGTGTAGAATGCGTACTGGTATGTGTGTATATGTATATGTATACAGTATGTGTGTGTGTGTGTGTGTGTATGTGTGTGTGTGAGGTCCTCTTCTGCCTTCCTCAGACACTGCATGGCGTCTTCACCACCCTCTGTAGAGCTGTTGTAGATGGCCAGGCCCAACAGGTATTGTGATATACTGGAGTTGCATACTAGATATTCTATAGATATAAATATTCTATCTATTCAATATCTGTCGGTCATTTGTACGAAAGTGTATGAGAACAAGTTTCATAAACAGAAACGCTTGACAAGCCAAGCATGACAGTTTATCCTGCGGTCGAGTTATGATGGTTTTCCTCATAACTGGGCTGTGGCAGCAAACTGAGGTGTAAACTGACTCTATGCTGCCATTAGTTGGATGGTGTTTGGAAGTTCCCTGGAAACTGTCCTCAGTCAGACCAGTCTGTAGGCATTTTTTGGTGTTTGGTAAAAATGTTTTTGTTTTTTTTACTTTTTTTTTATACTCACAGTATAACTACTTAAAAACATCTCCACAGGACATTCTGCAGCTATCTCATGTCTTTGTGGCCTCTTATATACACATGTTGATCACACTTTCTCAGCAGGAATGTAGGAATCTCTTACTGTAGAACAGGTGTCCTTACTACTTTATGCCACATAACAAAGATATTAATTTTTATTGGATCACACAGTAGTTACATCAGCATGTTCTCCCTTTGATAACACGTCACTGATTTCTAAATGTTCTAAAGCTGTTATAAGCTGTTATAATGCTGTTATAAGCTTAAGTGTGTACCAGGCCCAGGACACATTTTGTTAGAGTGGCATACTAGATATTCTAGATAATAGAAGTATTGGCATACTTCATGGCTATTCAGGCCATTTGTTATCATCCACTTTTTTTTAAATACTGTCTGCTATCATAGGCACTTGTTACCATGTTACAACTGAAGCTAATACACTTCCTTTTCGCTGACTTCCTGGCAAATTTTCATTGAATATCTACTATCAGAAGATGCCAGTCTTGTTTATTGAGGTCTGGCGCCACATCATGGTTGTTTTGAAATAGCAATCTGTTCTGTTTCTGCACTTGTTCCAGATAACTATCCACAGATTCCACACCTGCTTGTTCTCTATGAAAATCTATCTCAATATAATTGAAACTACACATTAGTATGGTTCCGATGAATGACCTATTTCCCATCTTAATATGAGATACACAGTATTTGGGAACCATTGTGACACAGAATTAACCAAAGACAGACACAAGTTGTTGCTTTACTTCAGAAGGTTTTTATTGGACAGTATATCATCAGACTGAGGTGATCACATTTCCTGTTTTGTGAAATAAGACAACACAGGAACTCAGGGTATCTAACACAACAGCACCTTCCATACTTCATAATATTTATTACATTTTGATAGAAATTCACCAAGAAGACCAGCTAATCTCTGAAGAAACTTGTTCACTAAAAATCATCTATTTGACTGGTTTTCATGATATATCACTGGATGATAGACATTATAGTGCACTATATGCAATTGTCTTAATTGACTCTATTAGTGAGATATCTGTAGCAGAAAAGGAGTAAGTTGTTATAAGATTCATCTGTCTGAAAAGAGGGGAGTGTATGGGACTGGTTAGTGGAGTGTGTGTTGTTCTGTGAAGCACCTGTTCTCGTGTCGGTTAAGAAGCATGACGCTAAACCAGTTTGCTGTGATAAGAGAGACGAGTTACTACCTGGATCTCTACAGATTCACAACTGATCAACAACAGGAGAAGAGAAGAGTCAGTGTGTCGCTTCTCATATCATAATATGCATTGTAGCTACTGCATGATATTTAATCCATAACAAGTCACTGAAATACATCTTCAGTGTGCAGCTTTCAGCCACCTCAAGGCTTTGAGTCTATTTTGGCACAGACATAACTCATGGTTTTAAAGTCAATGTCTAACTTAAGTCTAAGGCATTTCTGGCCAGTTTCCACTACCTGTACATTTGACCTTATACCAGATTCATTCCTGATAGATAGATAGATAGATAGATAGATAGATAGATAGATAGATAGATAGATAGATAGAAACTTTATTTATCCCAGGGGGAAATTCAGGTTCCAAGTAGCGTACAGACATAGGGGTATCACACATAACATACACATACATATGATGGGAACAATCAAGTGTTTTATATCACTGCAAGCAGCAGAGTTTAAGTGAGATAAACAAATCGCTCCACATGCACATTTGTCATGTGAAGTACAGATCTGCGGTCGTTCTGTACATCCTGGCAGAAAAACAGAAACAGTTTTACAACAAGGAGGGTCAGATTCCATTACAAAACACCTGGAACTTCTACTCGCTTCTGTTAGGCTTCATCAGCAGAGACCACACTAGATGCATGTCATAATAGGGCTATTCTGGCACTATAAGAGATATTAGACATGAACCTCCCACCCCCCCCAGAACAACGTATATTGAATTTCCTTGTTTTTTATTCAAAACAAACAGAACATAATACGACTTATTTCCTCAAACTTTGACCCAAAGGTCTCGAACTGTTCTGTTCTGTTCTTCCATAGACAGAAAATAAATAAACCTCAGAAATGACACTCAATGACAGTCAAATCACACACAGTGTGCATTATGTGTTTGAGGTACAGTGCCTGGGTGTACTTGTGTAAGTGGAAGATATCATCAACAACACATTTGAATAATGTAATTGTTTGAAAATACGTACTTGTCCTCCATAGGATCCATGAATAATCTGGGCCTCTTAGCAGGCGAGGCAGACAAGGACCAAGGACCCAAGGACCAGGGTAAGAGGAGGCATGACGGGCTGGGCAGCAGCAGTGGAGGTGCTTGGTGGTAGTTCATCCTCTTCCTCATCCACAATACTAAAAGACAATATAGGAGTGATTAATACAGAGGAAAAATGTAATTCACACTTCAAATTGCAACTCCAGAAACATTCAATGGATTGCTCTCAAGCCAGACATTGCCACTTCTGATGTCTACCCCCACAGTCATTTTAGCGGGGGTAATGAGGCCCTATTGAAGGTACCGAGGGGGTTCACTCATTGATCTCGTCTTTCATACAGCAGGAAAACGCCCCAGGTTCAATCAATCCTCGATTGTGATACCTCATTGCAAACCTGAAATCCTCTTCTTCCATACTACTCAGAAATAAGCATTGAGAGATTGGCCGAGATTCTTCTGAGCAGTCCATTAGTCAGAATCACAACTAGCTATTCCCTTTCCCCTTTCCTTCACGCTAAATGCTAAGTGGGATGCTTGGGACGTCACTCCACTGAAATTGACATTAATGGTGCGTTCGGCAGCTTTTGGAAACCAAGGAACTCGGAGATACGAGTTTACATTTATATTTGCATTTATGGCATTTAGCAGACGCCTTTATCCAAAACGACTTACAACAAATCCATTTGTCTCAGTAAGTGAATCCATGAGTCATAAGAAAAAGTAATCCATGATAGGACCAGGGGCTAATTGGCAGTCACAATGCTAGGAGAAGCATTTTCTTATCTTATTTACAGGAGAGAAACTTGTACAGGGGGTAGTGGGGATGAAGAGGTCTTAAGGAGGGACAAGACAATGCATTGTCTGGGTCTATGGCAACATTTACGATGATCATAACGATGATCATAACGGTAGGTCGGTAGCCTAATTCATGGTCTAATTCATGGAATGGCAGAGTCGGACCTAAACACGCTCACATCAACGATGGACACGCTGGTTCGTTTAAGTCTGTGTTGGTGTTTGTGTCAGTAGGCTACCATTTTATATATGTGTGTCTACGTTCTATTTACTACTATTCTATTTACGAAATGATTTAGCGTAAAGAGGTCTTTAGGTGTTGAAATAACAAGTGAAATAACCACTCCAAGTCAGCGTTATTATTGGGAAACTCGGACCAGTATGATGACACCCGAGTTGTGATGTTTCCACTGTAACCTTTGACCTTGTTGTCAGAAAACAGACGGTAAAGATCTCAACAGTATTTGTTGAATTTTAACATATTGAATTGTTAAGAATCACACGTGTATGTATAATGTATGTTTCTAGTTTCTTAACGTTCATTATGAATTGCAAACGAAATCTCATTGGTTGAAGAATGCTTTGCTGGCTATGACTTCACCAACTGGGAGTTACGAATTCCCGAGAACCAAACGAACACACCCTTAAAGGATAAAGGTAAGGATGGGTTCAGGTTAAATTACAGTTGTTTCATATTTCACACAACATTACTTATGCAGGGCACTGTATATAGCAACAGTTATGGTAATGAGTGTAGAATGCGTACCGGTATGTGTGTATATGTATATGTATACAGTATGTGTGTGTGTGTGTGTGTGTGTGTGTGTGTGTGTGTGTGTGTGTGTGTGTGTGTGTGTGTGTTTGTATGTGTGTGTGTGTGAGGTCCTCTTCTGCCTTCCTCAGACACTGCATGGCGTCTTCACCACCCTCTGTAGAGCTGTTGTAGATGGCCAGGCCCAACAGGTATTGTGATATACTGGAGTTGCATACTAGATATTCTATACATATAAATGTTCTATCTATTCTATATCTGTCGGTCATTAGTAAGCGCATGAGAAAGCGCATGAGAATGTTTCATAAACAAAAATGCTTGACAATAAGCCAAGCATGACAGTTTATCCTGCGGTCGAGTTATGATTCATGGTTTTCCTCATAACTGGGCTGTGGCAGCAAACTGAGGTGTAAACTGACTCTATGCTGCCATTAGTTGGATGGTGTTTGGAAGTTCCCTGGAAACTGTCCTCAGTCAGACCAGTTTGTAGGCATTTTTTGGTGTTTTGTAAAAATGTTTTTGTTTTTTTAACTTTTTTTTTATACTCACAGTATAACTACTTAAAAACATCTCCACAGGACATTCTGCAGCTATCTCATGTCTTTGTGGCCTCTTATATACACATGTTGATCACACTTTCTCAGCAGGAATGTAGGAATCTCTTACTGTAGAACATGTGTTCTTACTACTTTAGGCCACATAACCAAGATATTAATTTCTATTGGATCACACATTAGTTACATCAGCATGTTCTCCCTTTGATAAAACCGCATTGATTTCTAAATGTTCAAAAGCTGTTATAAGCTGTTGTAATGCTGTTATAAGTGTGTAACAGGCCCAAGACGCATTTTGTTAGACTGGCATACTAGATATTCTAGATAATAGAGGTATTGGCATACTTCATGGCTATTCAGACCATTTGTTATCACCCACTTTTTTAAAAATCCTGTCTGCTATCATAGGCACTTGTTACCATGTTACAACTGAAGAAATACACTTCCTTTTCGCTGACTTCCTGTTGTTCATTGATGTCTGGCGCCACATTATGGTTGGTTTGAAATAGTTTAATCTGTTCTTTTTTCTGCACTTGTTCCAGTTAACTATCCACGGATTACACACCCGCTTGAAACTCAATTTCAATTAATTATGTTTCTTATTACATAACTGAGAGTGACTGACTGTATTTCACATCTTTAGATCGGTCATTTCAGCATTTAAATATTTGACACATAATGAACCACATGTTGTGCTTTACTTAGGGTTATGGTTTTTATTGGAAGATGGGGAGTCCCCCCTCTTGAGTAAAATACATTAAAGTGCTTAATAGTAACAGTGCTTAAAGTGATTTAATAACTGATCATCAGGTATACAGCACGGTATATCATCAGACCGACATGATCAAATTTCCTGGATGGTGAAAAAAGACAACACAGGAACTTATTTACTGTAATGCATCAGCACATATAAGCCTTAATTATATAATCCATAATTAGCAGACCCTAACTACAACTTTTATCACAATATCCAACTAATTACTAGGGCAAATCAAGCTGAATCACACGTGATTATATGAAGACAAAATATGAATATACACTCACGCACTTTATTAGGAACACTATACTAATACTGGGTAGGGCCTCCCTTTGCTCTCAAAACAACTTAAATTCTTCTTGGCATTGATTCCACAATCGTTTGTGGTCCATGATTTGAGATTCTGGTCCATGATGACAGATGTAGGAGACGAATGATATTGGTGGATATAAGTGATTTGCATATGAGGGAGGTAACCTATATTTGAAAGTATAAAATGGCGGACTGAAATGATGAAAGTAACCCCTTTGCAAACGTGTTCACTTTTATTACTTGTGAATAAAAGTATCTGGATAAACCATCAGCTCTAGTCTTTGGCATTTTATTTCAAAGTATTTTTAACTTGGAATTCTAACACAGAATATATATATATATATTATATATTGTACTGTAGTATCACTTTAACCAGTATATATAATATTCTATTATCACACACAAAAATATATAATTAAAATTATGTTATGAACTATATAATCAACACTTTTTCAAAATTTGATATAAAGTTTTCGAGACAAAAAAGCTGTAACATCTCTTTAAGACTATGATGATTACAAAGTGATATTGTTAGATTGAGAGGTTTATAATAAAAAACTGCCTGCACTCTGTGATTACTGGTCTGTGCGTAGGCCTGCTCATGATCAGAGAACCTGACCCACTCACTCAGGGAGAGCAGGTTCACCAACTGGTTGAGACTTAAAGGCTCTCTTCTGTTTGATGACCTCCTCAATCTCCCGGAGCAGGTTTGCCTTGTTGTTTGTGATGTTCATGGCGGCCATCTTCATCAACTCGTCAATCATCTCTGGACTGTAAGACCGCTGGAAGGTAGTATATTTCTCACGCCACGAATCCACAGTCTGATCTAAGAATAGAGAAATACTCTGTTAAAACAAAATTATGATTCTATGAATGCTCTAAGTAGCAATCTGCAAATAGCGTAAAAATTAGGCTTGGTATGCTAAAACAACTGCACAGAAATCTGCTGCAGATGATAGACCCTACTGATGTATTGTGAGCAATGATACCACAGTGAATGATTTTGCTGCACTAAAACTGAAAAAGTTACAGCAAGTGTGTTTTATTTACCACCACAGTTGTTGATGTTGAACAGAGGCATGTGGATCACAGTGGGGACTTTGCCGTTGCCCTTGAATACATAGAAGTCTTTTGTATTAGTGTCTTCAGGATCCACAACAACTGTTGGAAAGGACATACCCATATCCTGGCATTTCTTGAATGCGTCTGTCACTGTCTGTGGAAATAAAAAGACCAAAGTGGAGAAATGTAGGGTTGTTTTTGGAATTCAGATAACATTTGTCAAGCAGTCTTCAAAATACAAGACTTGGTGGTATTTTTTTACATTATCATCTCGGCACTGTAACTCAATCTTTATGAGAGAAAAGTGTTGTGTGTGTGTGTGTGTGTGTGTGTGTGTGTGTGTGTGTGTGTGTGTGTGTGTGTGTGTGTGTGTGTGTGTGTGTGTGTGTGTGTGTGTGTGTGTGTGTGTGTTCTTGCCAGCATGGGATCCCCGTCACTGAAGTCAAGGGAGATGATGAGGTCAACTTCTCTCTCAGGCCTCAGGACACAAAAGTATGGAGAATTCAGCAGCAAACCAGCGTCTTCAAAGTGCCTGATGTCTTCTTTCTGAATACTTTCAGCAACGTCTTCAGCTGAAACAGGGCCAGAAAATATGCATTTGTGGACAGATCTCTGAATGATGGTGATCTGAAATAATTGACCTAAGCCGTTTTCAATCTTTATATTTATTCCTTTCATACCCCCCATTAAACCTACATATATGGGTTACAGTGTCATATCTTTACATAGATAAGCTAAAACCTTTTGTTCATAGAGATTGGAATATGATATGGAATATGGAGTATTAGGGCCAAGGTTGTACTTTTTTTTGCATGGATAAAACTTAAAAACCTCAACATTTCAATCATAAAGTGTGGGAACAAAGTCCTGGTGCGGACGCCATGACAAGAGTGTCATGAGTGACAAGTGACCCATGAGACAGCAGGCCATTTTGCAATTGTCAGGCGGCTGAAGAAATTTGGCAAGGCCCCTCAGATCAGCTTTTTACCTCAACAGCTTTTAGATGCACCATCGAGAGCATCCTGTCTGGCTGCATCAACGTCTGGTACGGCAGCTGCACCACCTCGACCGTAAGGCTCTGTAGAGGGTACCGAAGACGGTTCAGCCCTCAATGGGGGGGGGGGGGGGGAGCTCCCTGCCGTACAGGACATCTACACCAGGTAGTGTACTGTAGTAATTCTGCCTTCTTGAAATATTTCGACTTCATTCTCAAAGTTTAATTTGACTTTATTTTCGAAATAATGCAACTTTATTCTCGTAATGTCTAGTTTTTAAAGTGTTACCCATGCAAAAAAACAAATCTTAAGTACAACGGCCCATTTTTATTTCCTTTTTGTTTATTTTCTTTTCTCTTAATACTCTAATACTGCGCTAATACTCTGACGTAACATCATACTATAAAACAATGTTTAAAAGGAGAGTGAAAGTGGGGGGAATTAGGTCGACTGCAGAGGAATACACTCTACACTCAAGAAATTATAGAAAAATTTAATAATTCTGTAAAATACAAGTAAGCATACTTTAGAGCACTACTGTACTGTAGTATTCATGGTCTATCTATGATAGTTTAGTTATCTCAGTCTGAACCAGGAGCTCACCTGCCACGTTGTGAAGGAAGTTGTAAATGGTTCCCCAAGTCCAGCTGAAGGACAGCTTTAGGGCCTCAGATGCATACCATTGTGCTATGAGGCAGATTGCAATAAACACGACTTAGAAACTCCAGTTCAAATGATGACATAAATCATTTTGGTGGACGGTGCAACTAACTTACCGCTTTCTTTGTCCTCGACGGAGTCTGAGTTGGACTCGCACACATCCTCACTGTAGCTCTTGACTTTTTTCTCCATCTCTCCTGATGTAACCCAATCAGCTGTGTTGAGTACCATATCCTCACCCCTTTTGTTCTTCTTTCCTGTGAACAATGCAGAGCAACTGAGATATCTTTTAACAACGCCCTTAGAGAAAAAAGTTCTAGTTAGTACCAAAAAAGGGTTCTTCATTTGTCCCCATGGGGAAACCCTTTGAAGAACACTTTTGGGTTCAATGTAGAACCATTTTGGGTTCTGTTTTGAACCCTTTTGGGTTCCAATGCAGAGCAACTGAGACATCTTGTAACCATTATAACAACAATGCAAGTTAGTTGTAAATATCATAGTCATTTTAGACGTTATCACTCTCAATACTTGTTGTGGCTTCTGTGTCATAACTGTTGCATATTGCTAATATACAACATTTATGAGAAGGAGGAAATTATGATTTATATCGTTTTACAATTACAGTACATTTAAGGATACCTGAAGCAATCTATTCAATCAATGTAGCAGTTTAATTCTGGTCCTTTTGAAATAGATATCATTGATACACAGTTCGTTTCTGAATTATCAAAATGTCACCTCTAGTATCGTCAGTTGTGATCTGCAACTTAGTGAACTTGATGCTGATCTGTCTTGTGGACTGTCCGGTACCCTACCTTTTTGCAGTGAATTCAACTCTGTTTCCAAAAGAGTGCAGTCTTCCCCTTTTAAAATACAGATATTCAGATTCACCACTTTCTGGAGAATAGCAATGATATTGCTTTCCTTCACCTCTGCACTCCGCTTTTTCTTGCCTTTAGGAGTTGAAAACAATAAACAATAACAATAATTACAGAAAAAGTAATCTACATAAATGATTAAATTAATGTAAGTAAGACCAATCAGAATAGATACAGTGTGGCATTGGTGGATAGCCAGCTTACCACTTAAACTTCCAATCAAAGTGTTCCATATTTCTTGTCTGTCAGCGAGGGCACTGCCACACAGACCTTGATGCAAAACAAAAGGTTTAAGACTTCATAGGACACATAAGACACAGTATGCCGCTATTGCCTTTATTTGAATTGTGGGAAATGTACCTTGAATGTACAACATGTCCTTCTCTGCTTGTTCTTTTTTGAGAACACCACTGTCAAATTGACTCCCAAAACGCTTTGTGTCCACAAAGGCACCAGTGAGAGAATATCCAGCTTCATGAGGGGTCAGCTCAAACCAGGGATCTGTTGAGAATATCTGTTGAGATATACTACAGTATACTGTGGGCAACATTTATGCAATAATTCAGATTTTTTTTTTTTATTACAGTTCAGTCAAGACAGTTTAATCAGTATTTGAATGAAAATAATAAATGTAAGTTTGGCGTAATTGGATGGCTCCCCTCTGTATAGCTCCCTGCCTGAATTTTAACAACATAAAATACAAAATGCTAATATGGCAGGGAGCCCATGACTTGGCAGGTGGAGGCTGGGGCAGTGGGTGGGATGACCAACAAGTATTACTCATAGCCATTGGCGTCACACTAATTAAACATGGTAGAGTGTTGCACAAACTCTGCTGGTTTTAAGCCTTGTCCCTGAACATGTGATGGATGTTTTTGCATACATGTGAATCGCCCTACACTTTTGTATTTAGCACTATTAACCTCTGAGTACGAGAACCAATAGTGAAACTGCTGTTGTACTCGCACCAAAAATATTTGTTTGTCTTATGGGATTTGATTCCATTACTTCTACACATTTGCTCTATCATGGACATTTACTGTTGGGCTATTTGCAGGTGAAATTGTAGCCTATTGCACCTATAAACACTGCCTATTCTCTTTCTTACTCTCATACTGTAAAACATACATGAACACATTTATGACAATACCTTTTTTCAAATTCTCATCTTTGCTGTCTTTATCAATCACAGTGTAGATGGGATAGGGGTCCTTGCTGTGGCCGTCTCTATGGTCGGAGAGTTTCTTTTGATCTAGCTGAGGAAGCAAAGAGCAGCAGCCCTCAGTAACAAAGCCCAAGACACCAAGAAACAAACACTGATTTACAAAAGACTTACAGAAAATGTATTATTATTTGTATTATTATTATTATTATTATTATTACTAAAGGTGAATGTAACAATCCAAATGAAGTTTCATGTGCTTACCGCTGCAACAACTTGAGGCACAAGAAGTGCTGCCCAGACGTCCGTCATGGAGTAATTATCATTTTGTTTGTAGTATTGCTGTAGTTTGTTTTTTCTTGTACTAAAGTCTATGCTACCAAGCCCAGTCCTTTTAGCTATGCCCTGTGTCACCTGCTCAAGGTTTTTGGACCAATTAGGCTTCTGGTATAAGGAGGACATGCACCTGTAGAGAAACAAACTCAATGATATGACCCATGTGGTTACTTTACATTTCCTAAAAGTCCATTATGGTCCATGGATTTAAAAGTGATCTTAGTGCTAAGAAGCTCAAGGGAAAGGCGACCCAATCAGGAAATTAATTATGTGGCAACATTACACATAATTAAGCCACAATATCACCATAAACCATATCAAAATGTTAAGTATCTCCAGGTTTTGTGTACATGTACAGTATTCATTGTTGGAGCATCAGGACCTTACCATGTGGATCCTGACACCCCACTCAGGTATAGGATCCAGTCCAGTAGGTCCTCCTTCCCCATCTGGTCCAGTGATCCCAGCAGCCCCACCATGGCTCTCTCACCCCCTCCAGAACCCAGCACCGCAATGTTGGGAACTTCGTCCTGCAAGAAGGTTTTGAGACCTTTCATATACATACACTGATTGTACATAACTGCCCGTTACTGTACGTAACGGGCTGATTTGAAAATAGATATGACTGGTATGTCTTACTATCGATAACACCCACCAGAGAACATGTGATGTTGTTCCTTTTCAGACATTCTTGGACAGCTGATTTTCTATCAGTGATGTGTTTCTTCTCCTCCTCGTTGAGGGAGTGTCCTAGTCTGATTTTTGAACTGTTTCAATATACAGACAGACAACAGACGAGTTAGCATGAGCATACACATACCAAAAAAGGATGAGGTGAAAATGAATGCAGTTATCTGAAAGGAAAACAGATTACCTTATCTCAGACATCTGTAAAAATAAGGAGATGCAGAAATAAAAGCTCAGATCATTGTGTTAAATGTACAGTGCTTTCAGAAAGTATTCAGGCCCCTTCACTTTTTCCACATTTTGTTGTGTTATAGACTCAATTTAAAATGGATTTGGGGTTTCAGATTATAAACATCTGAATCCCTTTCATTTGAATGTGTGTACTGCTATTGCTGTGATGTTTTGGCACTTCATAATTGTCCAATAAATAAATAAATACATTCATTAATTTAATCAATCAATTAATCAATCAACAGTCACATTGTATTTTCAGGCAGTTTACAATTGATGTGACTGTTGATTGATTTAATTAAATTGAATGGGCAAATTAATTAATACATTTATTGGACAATTTTGAACAGCCACAACATCACAGCAAAACAGGTAAATATGCAAGAATACACAGCAGTACCTACCTTTGGTGGGAAAGGCTGCAACCTTGAAGGTCAGAATTCAGTCTTCTTTTTCAGGAAGGCTATGAAGTTCTTATATGCTGAGAATTACTCGGGAGGGGTGGGGTTTTCTCAAAATTCAAGGTGTGATCCAAGATTACCTGTTTTGCTGACATGCCCTCAGCTGATTAAACTTAATCAGTAGAATGTAAAGTAGCTATGACTGTGATCATTGGCCTACCACTCATGCCAAATCTACTATTCATATAAGAGTACAGTTTTTTGCAATGTATTAGTTTTTTTTTTTTGTATTTTCTTTGTGATTATTTTTTAAGTGCCATGGGATGTTTATCGCCGAAACGGCATGCTCTGCAAGGCAGTGTCCCATTCAGTGCCCTATTCAGAGCCCTATTCAGAGCCCTGGGGTATTTTCTTTAATAGATAATTGAATGCATACTGCTCACCTGTGAAATTCTTTGAATTATCTAAATAACAATCTGCAAATAACATAAAAATAAGGCTTGGTATTTTTAGTTGTTGTTGTTTTTATGTTCTTTAATCTCAGACCCGCAGAGGGTGTGGGAGCTTTGCCTTGGCAGAGGAGATAAGGAACTTGGCTCTGGTTGGGGAGTGGGGGGGGGGGTGTTAAAGGGGCCAACTAAATCTGTTATAATATCACATTTCACAAATCTGTTATAATATAATATGATAATATCACATTTTGTAACACAATGTATATTGTAGGCGTGTGAGACTGCAAGTACATACAGCTATGTTTTATTGCAATAACATTCAATTAAAATTATGATGGTGATGATGAAGGAATTCACTTTTTCACTCGAAATAAAGAACATGAGACTGACACCAGTATCTCATAAATTGGGAAATCAAATGAATAATTTATTATCGTTCATTATTATTGTTCATTCAATACTCAATTCAGTTCTAGTAAAGCACAATCAACAGAAAAAAAAACTTGCAAGGAGAGGGAAACAACATAACCCTAACCCTAACCCTAACCCCAGGTGAAATAGAATAGTTTACTGGAAGGCTCTCTGATGAAAATGTAAACAGTCATGTTATGTGCTGAAAAAGACGTTCTCAAACACGTGCGTGGAGAGGAGAGATAACAAATTCGCAGAACTTAGCCTCATGTATCTCTACTACTTAATAACACATTGCACAGCCAGTATTAGTTGTTTATGAGCACTCCCCCCCCCCTGCCCCCCAAGGGACCTAACTGTGATATAAGTTCAGGCTAGGTCTCTAGGGGCGGGTGGCTGGGGTGAAGATGGAGTGTGTGAGTAGGATTCTCAGTAGTTGTAAAATACCGAAATGTGACTACAAAAAAAAAAAAAAAAAAAGTGTATGCTAAGTAAAAACATATATTTAATAGAAATTCCAAGTATGTATATACAGACAAATTCAAAATGAATACTTAAACCAGATCAGAAGGAGTCATTCACCCACCCTGGGACAAAGGCAGGGTGGCTGGTTGGTTTAGTGTTTCTTGGCAGTGCAGACTGAGGGTAGACCCGTGGTGAGTTGGTGCGCACCCATGGGTGGTCAATCGCACACTGCAATGGGAGACGTGTGGGTGGGCTGTATTGGAGGAGCTTTGAGATCAGGTCCCGTACACCATCAGACACCACCATGGGGAATTGCAAGTCCACCTACAACCCAGGGAAAGTAATTAGCCAATCTCACCATCTACAATTGCCTTGGTTGCATATCTATATCCATTCCAGTGGAGATGTAAATAATGATGTCATTTTCAACTGTCATCAAATGTTTCTAAATTACAAAGATATCCTTTCTCTCCATTGACAACGGTTTTACTGTCTGCAATAACAAACAATGTAACTTGTTGCCATTTAGTTATTGAGCATCAAAATATGCAAACCTTTGTGACCTTCTTGTATGTGTCAGAGTGGCTGTCAGTTTCAAACGGGGGGTTTCCAACCAAACACTCATAGCAGAGTACCCCTATGCACCACAGGCTCACCTTTTCATCATGGATGCGCCCCTCAACCATCTCTGGTGGAAGGTAGTCCAGTGTTCCCCACATTGTACGGCACCTAGAGGGGGGCAGACAAGAACAGTTGCAGCTTTAATGGCAACAACTGACCGAGAATGACATTGGGGGGAAATGCGTTAGACTTACAGTGAGTGACTGATGGAGAATAAGCTAGCATTGACCAAGACCTTGACCGTACAGAACACGATTCAAATCCAGTTTGCGGCTGGAATGGGTTTCAGTGATTCCTCACCTCAGGGACGGCGCATGGACAGACCAACCAAAGTCAGCGATTTTCAGCTCTCCACAGAAGCCCAGCAGGAGATTCTCTGGCTTGATGTCCCAATGAATCACCTTCCTGTTATGGCAGTACATCAGACAACTCCTCCATGTACTGAAAAAGGGCATTCACAGATATTAGATCAATTCTGGTGGCTTTGAGCAACACATGTTAAATAAAATGTAGACAAGACACAAGGTTTGACACATTGTATAAAGTGGTCCAAAGTTACTAAGGCCATAATCAGACCATGTCCATATGTTACAGACCATGTCCATAATCAGACCATGTCCATATGTTACAGACCATGTCCATAATCAGACCATGTCCATATGTTACAGACCATGTCCATAATCAGACCATGTCCATATGTTACAGACCATGTCCATAATCAGATCATGTCCATATGTTACAGACCATGTCCATAATCAGATCATGTCCATATGTTACAGACCATGTCCATAATCAGATCATGTCCATAATCAGATCATGTCCATATGTTACAGACCATGTCCATAATCAGATCATGTCCATATGTTACAGACCATGTCCATAATCAGATCATGTCCATATGTTACAGATCATGTCCATAATCAGACCATGTCCATATGTTAGACCATCATCCAACACATGCCAGCCATGGTAACTCAAGGGCAAATACAACATGCCGTTAAAAAAAATGTTTCAGTCATTGTATAGAAGAAAACCAATAGATTCCTCAGAATTTAGATTTGGTTTGTGTACCTAAAGCCAGGTACACATACAACTAGAGCACCGATATTATCGGCCGATATTGGCCTTTTACAGAAATATCTCTATCGGGACATTCCTCTGATAATGCACCAATATGCGGCAGCCTCACATTCCAAAATTATCGAAAATCTGTAATTGGGTTTTTTCATAGTAACTTATACACATATAGCTTTTTTATGATTGAATAAACATGTATATTGGTGTTTGGTGTTACTGGAGTGGCAAATAAAGTGGCTGAATTGAGCAAAGTAACGTTAGCTCTTTGGACTGCAGTCAATTAGTACAGTCGCTAACTAAAAGGATGTTGACTGAACAAGACAGTTATTCGGCATAAGGAGTCACACGTTATTTATGAATAATTTATTTCACTTGTTAATATGGCTAGCTTGGATCCATGAATTTCAGAGTCAGATGTTCTAGGTAACTTTTGTCACAAGCAGCTTGGGTGCGTAGTTCCAATTAACGTACTGCACAACGCAGTTGAAGAGAGCGGAATATACCACTTTTTAAAGTGTCTTGTGGAGGGCTGGAATAAACCAATACTGAAAATGACAGTGGTTAGCAACTCTTGTTTTAAGAATGCTTTTCATTCTTAAAACAAGAGTTGCAAGATTGTAGTTAATAAACTTAGATGAAGAAAGGAAGCTGCAGAGGTCCGGATGAGTCAGTTTAATCGTCTTTAATTAATCATAACTTCATCTTTACAATCCACGGCCAGATGTGGGGGCTCCTATACAGCCAATAATGTCCCCTCCCTTCTAGTCTAGCCGTTCAGTCTTATATACCTTATCTTACAGAACAGCATGTACTATCTTCCAGATTTGGGCATGGAAATCCCAGGTCTACATTATTCTAGACATTTTCAACCTATACGGTGGTGATGTTCATACCCTTTACCAAATAAGGCTATTCCCAACACTATCTCTCCTGTACCATCCCGTACTGTCTCCTCAATCTACAGTGGCCAACTGCATGCTGCAACATTTCAAGTGCACAATACTGTAGGCTTATACATAACACATCAGGCCTTCTTCTGGTCAGAGCAAAATACACTACAAGATCATTTTAGTTACATCATTTTAAACAGTTTTGATCTATGCAGTTTCTCAACTAGGCAGTTTGGTCTTGGCTGTTGTCTGGCATCTGTATCCGGCTGTGATAAATCCCAAGAGTTTCTCTCATCCTCTCACCTTCTCCAAAAATCATTGTAGGAGGTGATCGGAGGTTCCTCCACTCGAACCATCTTATACTATGTTAGGAGGAGGCATGGTGTTGAGGAAAGAATTTTGCGATTTACCCATGGACACTGCTGTTACCGTGGGAGTGCGCTGGTCATTAAAGTGCCCACATCGCTGCAGCTGCTTGTACTTGTATATCTCCCCACGTGGATATATATATATATATCTTATTTATCATATTTTCCAGGCATCTGATCACTGCTAGCCCTAGTTGGTAACTCCAGGGTTTTTAATCTGGTCTTTTTCCCATTCCAAACTAATTTGGAAAAACCCTTTTCTAGATCTAATTCTAGCTAGCTACCTTTTTAGTCACCCACAACAGAAGATTTTGGGATAGCATAGGGCCTATAAAGCCAATGCATACGATGTTTTAATCTGACCACTAGATGGTGACAAAATGTAACCATAAACCACCCGGAGTGTAAACTCACTTTCCCATGATTCTATTCGCTCGGCTCCATAAGTAGGAAGTAAGCGCTTCATCTGATTGTTGCGAAACTGGTATGTGATCAATTTTCAATGTAACTGTTGATTTAGTAATATGTCAACTTATCGACAATGCACGCATGAATGCAATATATCACTGTATGACCGCGCGTTGTCACGTGTATTTTTCCATAGAAGATTGTTCCATGATACTTTGCCTGCGATATAGTTGCAACTCCAAGTCTGTACTTGTCCGCCTGTTCTAGCAGGATGAACAATATTTTCCACAGAACTTAAAACAGTTAATTATAGTCTAACTTTAGCTTCAGTAGGGCATTTCTGACTGAGTCAGCTACCAACCACAGGCTAACCTCAGTCGTAGACTTGTACAGTATTTTAGGGATTCGATTGGACACACCAACCAGACCTGTACTGCGACAGCATTCTGTTTACTACAGCATTTGGTTTGTGATCATGTACTGTGTTAGTACCTGCCAATAGCTACTACTGTAGGCATTTTGACAGCTGCTGTTCCAATAGTTTAATTAAGATGAATGACCAGTCCTTCTGTCCTCCATCCTCTCCATAGAGTATACAAATCAATGGATTTGTGAGAACCTGTAGCCTAGAGTGAAGGCAATATGGAGGTTGTCAGAAATGTGTTTAATATCTCTCTCTCTCCCTCCCTCCCTCCCTCCCCGCAGGTTGTCTGATGGTATAGCATGGGGGTGCAGGGTCTGACCAGCTACGTGGAGGGGAACCGATCGTTCTTCCAGGACCTGAGGTTCAGGGACAGTCGGCTGGTGGTGGACGGCTGTAGCCTGTTCTTCAGGCTGTATTTTAACCATGGTTTGGAGCAGCAGCATGGGGGAGACTACGACACTTTTGCTAGCCTGCTCTCTGAGTTCCTCTCTGCCCTGGCTGCCTGCAACATACAGCCCTACGTGGTGCTTGACGGAGGTACGGCCCAGGTCCTATGCATGTCATATGCATGTTCCATGTATGTCTATGAATGTTTTATTCATGGCTTATGTGTCCTGTTGATGTCTTAAGTCATGTCCTAGCCAAGCTCTAATGTGCTATTTTTCGTCTCAGATTTTGGCTCTGATGTGATTTCAGTGGTTGTGTTGGTTAGAGCAGAAACAAACTGGCATAGTCTTCCTGCGTTGTAGAATGCCAAGACAAATCCCTATCAACGTAGAATCACTCAACAAGAATGTCTAACATTTATTTTATTTGTATGTTTATTTGAATTCTTAAATCTAATCCTTTTTAATAGTGATCTGGTTGTGCTTGTGAGGGATGGACCCCAGGTATATTGTTTATTGTTTGTGTTTATGTTTTTGAGGGATGGACCCCAGCAATAAGAAGCTTGCCACTGTGAGGCAGCGTCTGCAGAGTAAGATCAAAGAGGCGGACTCTCTCTCCCACGGCCGCCGTGCCTCGGTCCTCCCCCTCCTCACACGAGATGTCTTCATTCAGGTCCTCTCCCAGCATGGCGTGCCATTGGTCCAGTGCGCCGTTGAGGCAGACTGGGAAATCGCTTGTTTGGCCAATCAGTGGGGCTGTCCTATTCTGACCAATGACAGTGACTTCTTCATCTTTGACCTACCAGGTGGGGTACCTGCACCCAGACTTAGAAGTATCCGGCATGCAGAATTCCAAATTGAGGAGATGATTACTTATCATCAAAACCTGACTCGTGTTTATTCATATCAAAATGTGCAGAAAATCCCGCTAAAACACAGAATTCACTATAACGCTTTCACGTTCGGTTTTGTTTTTAACAACGATGTTGTTGCCGATCAAAGATAGTTACTCTATCATTACTAAACATGTAGTTTAATTTGCCTTGAAATGTTGACATGGTGGCGCCGCCAAGTTCGCAGCGTTGCGCAGCGCCAATCTTAAATTTTTTGGGCGAGAACCCTGGTAGATCACTAGGTTCTTCAGGAAGTAAATTGTTCCAAATGGAACCCGTTTGAGTGCATTGAACTTGAATGGATTGGAGCAGTCTCCTGGTCTCATCTCTCTCATCATGCAATGTAAGTCGCTTTGGATAAAAGCGTCAGCTAAATGGCATATATTATTATCTTTTAATAATATATGCAGTTTAGCTATATTATGTTAACGTCTTTTTTTTATTTTATTATTTAGGATTTGCACACACACAATAACAAAATGAATCTTATCTTCATCTTCTCACCTTCTCTTCTCTCCTTCTTCTCTCATCCTAGGGGGTTACCTGCCGTTCAGTTTCTTCCACTGGACCGACCTTCGCGGGAAATCGGGAAACAAGTACATCCACACACGTTGCTACACGGTGAGTGGTTTGTGTAAGCGGTTCGGGGGCATGAACCGGCAGCTGCTGCCGCTGTGTGCCGTGCTGGCGGGGAATGACTACGGCACACCGAGGGGCACCTCCACTCTCCTCTCCATGCTGGACCTGACCTGCCCGGGTAGGGGAGGGGGAGGGAAGAGTCCCCCCTCCCGCATAGAGGGTCTCCTCCTCTGGCTCTCTTCCTTCCCTGGACCAGAGGAGGCGCTGGAGGAGGTGGGGAGGATGATGGGAGGAGGAGGAGAGAACAGCAGTCTCTGTTCCCTCCTGCGGGCAGGCATGCAGGACTACCACCTCACCCCTCAGAGCTCTCTGGTTCGCTGGTTCTCTGGAGGCTCCATGGCACCAGGGGGGCAGATGGCCGATCCCAGCCCGCTGCCGGAGTGCCTGTCCTGGGCTGCGGGGCGCGGAGCTCTGGCCCCTCTGGTCCTGGATGTCCTGGTGCTCCGCAGGGTCATGCTCACACCGCAGGTGGAGAACAGCAGACTACCCAGCAGCCACTGCTGTGCCCTGCCCATACGTCAGGCTCTGTACGGGATTCTGCTGCACAGGGAGGGGCAAGAGAACCAGGAGCAAGGGATGGGTGGTAGGGGACAAGGGGGTAGGGGACAAGGGGGTAGGGGACAAGGGGGTAGGGGACAAGGTGGTAGTGGACAAGGAGGTAGTGGACAAGGAGGTAGTGTACAGGAGACTCCAGACCAAGGGAAGAGGGGGAGGCGTGGGAGACAGCGGGGGGGGAGGGGTCGTGGGGAAGGGAGGGGGCAGGAAATGGGGCAGGAGAACCAGGAGCAAGGGATGGGTGGTAGTGGACAAGGAGGTAGGGGACAAGGTGGTAGTGGACAAGGAGGTAGTGTACAAGGAGATAGTGTACAGGACCAAGGGAAGAGGGGAAGGGGTGGGAGACAGCGGGGCGGGAGGGGTCATGGAGAAGGAAGGGGGCAGGAGAGTGGGGGGGGGCCAGGGAGCCAGCTGAGACCTCAGGGTGATAGCGGACTAGCGGGTAGGGGCATGGTAGTGATGGAGCAGGGAGAGACGGGTGTAAGGGGAGAGGGTACCTCTGGCGCCCCCATGTGTGTGGAGGAGTATGACAGGCACGAGCTGACACTGAGACGCAACCAGACGGAGCTGCACCCGCCCAGAACGACGCTGTACCTGAACACGCTCAGCCAGGTAACCATAGCAACCCCCTGTCAGCATCCCTTTGAGTTTTATTTCTCTACGATTCCGATTTAATTTCATACTGAGGATTGAAGATTTTTGTAATACATTTGGACTGAGTGATGAAGTCTGTTTCCAGACTGAGTAAGTTAATTTAATCTTGTTTAATTCAGTGTGTTGCTGGTAGTATTGCTGTGGCTATCCTGTCTGAAGCCCTGGGACCTAGTTTCTGTTGAAAACAATCTGCTTGAAACAAATTGCTGTCAATCTCCAGTGGGAGGGGCTGAAACTCCTCTGCAAGGTATTAAAGTCCCTACTCAGCTTTGACTAGAACTAAATACATTTGGACTGAGTGGTGAAGTCTGCCTGGTCGTTAACTGATCGTTAGATGGGAGGCGCTGCAACCCTGCTAAGTCATCAGCAATTACAGAATCTTCTATCCGGATGGTGAAAGAGCGACAGCCTCCTGACAAAGATGGAGTCAATCTGTGGTCCATCGAGGAAAGCCAAACTACTAAGTATTTTTATTCAATTTGATTATTTTTCACTACTCTTGAGTGTATTTAGCGCTACCTACATCTTGTATTGCCCACAAACCCGCTTTCTCTATATTGGCAAATATCACTGTGCTTTCTCCCCATTCCGGTTACTTCATCCCTCAGGAGGACACACAGACACTACACCCCCCCTCGCAACGCATCTAATCTAGTCTACCCACCATGCTCAACTGACCACGACCTCACTGTCGCCGGAGGACTTTGGAACTGCCAGTCAGCGGTCCGGAAAGCAGAGGCTATCTCAGCTTACGCCTACTTCATGTCCCTCCACTTCCTTGCCCTCACAGAGACATGGATTACACCTGAAAACACAGCTACTCCGGCAGCCCTCTCTGATGCCTACTCCTTTTCTCATTCCCCTAGACTCCCTGGTCGAGGGGGAGGCACAAGACTCCTCATCTCACCTAAGTGATCACATGATGTCCTTCCTCTGTCACACCTGTCCATATCCACCTTTGAATTTCATGCTATTTCTGTCACCTCCCCTGTCAAACTTCACATTGTTGTTATCTACCGTCCCCCAGGTCAGCTTGGCGACTTCTTAGAAGAGATGGATGTCCTTCTCAGCTTCTTTGTGAGGACGGCACACCACTCACACTACTTGGTGACTTCAACATCCAGTCAGGGAAGCTTCACTCATCTGGAGTACTTGACCTTCTCTCCTCCTTTGGCCTTCCATTTCCAAAGACCTCCTTCTGTTCCTTACCACCATAACCAATTCCTCTCTATCCACTGTCTTTAAGACACTTGCAAGCAATGGTCAGCCCCCAAACCCCTGTACGATCACTCCGCTCTTCCACCTTGGCTGGCTGCCTCAAGGTGGATGCACTATTCGGTCACAGCTTTTCACTGTCCAGGCGCCCCACTGGTGGAACGAGCTTCCCACTGCAGTCAGGACTGCAGAGCTACTACCTATCTTCAACCCTAGACTGAAGACCCATCTCTTCAGGCTACATCTTGACTGTCCCTCCTAAAGACCTCTTCACCCCCACTACCCCCTGTACAGTTTCTCTACTGTAAATAAAAATTAAAATAAAACAAGTAATTCTTCCTTCTTATAGTATTGTGTCTGCCAATCTCCCCTGGTCCTAGCATAGATTTGTTTTTCTTATGATGACTGATGTATAGATGATTCACTTACTTAGGGAAATTTGTCGCTTTGGATAAAGGCGTCTGCTAAATGTCTAAAATGTAAATGTTGTTGCAATTTTTTTCTCAGACACAGGTTAAGCCTAATCCTAGACTGAAAAGCACATTTGATAGAGATTCTCCATTGACGATGTGATTTGGTGCAGGACGACTAGGCTTAATCTGTGTCCAGGAAACCTTCTCTTCGTGTTTGGCATTGGCTTGGATTTAGCTCATTTTAGTTTTAATGTATTAGCTGAAATACTGTCATTATGCTCTGATCACATGTCCACATTATCCTCCACCCCCTGTCTCTGCCCTAGGCACCACTGGCCTTGCGTTTGGGGGTCCTGTTGGATGTTCTGGGGGTGAAGGAGTCTGCTCTAACCCCCGTACCCCCCCACCTCCGCCTGACTGCGGGGGTCACAGCCTTCTGGCTGAAAAGGGCCAGGCCCGCTCCCTCCCCACCCCAGCTACAGGCTCTACTGCTGGGCATGGTCTACGGAGAGCTGGCCCGCTCAAACCCGCCTGGAGCTCCACGCAACCAGCACACAGGTCAATTACAGTCTGTGTCTGAATGATTGTCTGCGTGTTGCATGGGCAGCTTTTTACTTGTCTTCATATAATGCGAAACACTTCATGAATGGCAATTATAGTTATTATATATAATAACTATAATTATAGGGTTTTTTACTGGTAATTGTACATGTTTCCATCGTGTTCTCTGATAGGTCCTGAGACAGACTGGGCTGCAGAGCGCAGCGTAGGGGCAGGGCTGGATAGACAGAGACTGCGGCCAGGAGAGAAGCAGGATATGGATGTTGCAGTGGCTCACGGTTTCAGCCAATGGCAGGCCTGCCTCTGGAGCGCGCTCTGTCTCAACCAGCTGTTGTTACTGCCCCTGCCTGAACCATACACAGCATGGTAATACAAATATACACACACACACACACACGCACACTATTCCCATTGCTTAAACCATGCTATTTCTCTCCCTTAAGGGGTTTGACTTGTCCTTCTACTGTCTTTATTTATCCTCTCTCTCTCTCTCAGGTTGTTCAGTGGCTCACTGGTACATGGGCTGGTCAGGTCTCTCAGAGGGGGGCGCACTGCCGAGTCTCTCCTGGCTGGAGGTCATCTCTCTGGGGAGCTCTACTGCTCCATGCTGGCCGCCGTGCGGGACTGCAGCCACAAAACTCACCCCTCCTCATCATCGTCATCTGCAAGGGGGAGGAAGAGGGGGAAGAGGGGGAAGCAGGGGAGGGGGGGGGGAATTAAAGTCCCATCCACTCGGGAGATAAACAACCGATTTGCAATGCTGATGAGTGAGGAAGATGAGGATGATGATGATGAAGAGTAAGAGAGATGACCAGGTGGCATTTTACAGACTGGACAATCATGGCGCTTTTCCACAAGAGACCCGGTCCCACTCCAGACCTTTTTGGGCCCAAGCACTGTTGTTTGTTTTGCTGCATTGTGTTTCCACCACCAGGGTGACTCTGAGGACTTGGGGAGAGCAGGGAGGAGCAAATGATCGACGTGGTCAGAAACACTTTTTCCAGCAGGGTCACCCACAAAACCAGCATGACTACTTGTAACTTATCCCGAAAAAAAGTCCCGAAAATCTCCCCAAGGTCCCAGGTCTGGGCTTCTTTGGGGCAGTTTTCGGAGATTGCCTAAAGCGACAGTGGAAAAGCGCCATCATTCCAATGTTTTTAAAACAGCTCAGGGAATGCTGTGCGCCAACGGAGAAGCAGGGAACAGGGATTTTAACTGTCGGGGTTCGTCTCAATCATCTAAAGTGGCTTCCTCTCCTTGCCTCCTCTCCTTCTGCTGCATTGATCTGTGAATGGGACAGTTGAAAGCAGCACTTCCCCATACAATGTTCTGTCATTGTTTTCATCTGTGTCAATAATGTTATTTTTTTTTCTTCTTTTGGTTTTATACTCTAAAGGTTTTGATTTGAAATCAAACAATTACGATGAGGTAAGTAGAGATTCTCAGCTTTTATTTGATCAGATTTGTTTGTTTGTTTGAAAAAAAATGCATCGCTGTGCCATTACTTATACAGGGCACTGTCTCTTGTGTGTTTCTATGAGAGCAGCTGAGGGAGAGGGAAGGAGGCCAACGTAGACTTTTGGGATGCATCTCTAATCCTTTTCACAGTAGCAGCTGTACATACTCTGTTCCCAAAAGTGAAGTCTGCCTGTTCCTTTATATACAATATATGTGTGTATATATATTAATTCAGAATTGGTTCTAATGTATTAAAGTTTAGGATAAATGGGATGCAGGTGTTTCTGATTTTATGTCACTCAGATTACAGTCACTATATGCATTTGTGCCTATGTACCATTGTTTACCATGTTTTTTATATTACAAATATGTGTATAATCAATACAAATTTATATAAATGTTTTAACCAATGAGATGTGTTTGTCATGCCTTCTCTGCTCAGGACATTCTGTTATACACTGTAGCCCCCCCTCACACTCCAGACAGATATTGAGACACGTGTGAATTGTCACAGATAAGTGCTTGAAATGTCTCATTCAATTATCTCTCATTCAACTGAAATTACTCTTTCAGTTGATACAATGGCTTCTGCATATCTGTCCCATATTTGGGTGTTTACATACATGGACTTGTCCATACACTCACATCTTGACCAGCATTCTATTTATTACCTGAACTCCCCGTCCACACACACACACACACAGTAACAACATCATCACTCTCTCACACACACACAGTTTTTATTTGATTGTATTCACAGTACAACTTCTAAGAACAACAGGTAACCCTTTCAATGAGGCACACACATACACTATAACACATTGTAACTCAGTATAGGCATGTACTGTTTGTGAGTGCATTATAATGGCCTCATAATATGTAATGTCTGTATTAAGCCTTTTTTTTTTTTCCCGACCCAAAAATATCTGATAATAGCTCAGGACTTTTGTCTTATGAGGTGACATAAGACATTATAATGCAGTAATACATGTTCATAAGCGCTATGAAAGCGTTATAACTGTATGCTTTAAGAAGTGTTACCGAAACACATTTACAGCTTAAACCAGACGAAAGAGAAGCACAGCTGTTGATTGGCTGAGATCTCCTGAGTAATACACTGAAACTGACACAGCACAAATGAATCAAATGTTTCAGATTTATTTGTATTGACCTAAACTATATTTTACAAGAGAGTAATCCGATTTCTGGTCCCGGAGGACGTGAGACCCTGAGAGGTAATACACACTACAGGGCCGGGCCAAGCCGAACCATACTGGCTTAGGTATTTTTCCTCTCATATTGTCCAGCACAGCAAATATGGTGGACGTATAACCAAGCCAGCACAGCACAGCTCAGCTCGGCTTGAATTAGGGTGTAAACGACAGCTGTACAGCAGTGGAGGCTGGTGGAACTAGAAATCGCAGGATGGTACCATGCATGTTTGATACCATTCCTCATTCCATGCATTACAATGAGCCCGTCCTCCAATTTCTACCTCCACCAGCCTCCCCCTGCTGTGCAATTATGCTACTGGATGATAGAGTACCTAGCCTCCAACATGATGACCACTACAGCACCTCTCCTTCAAGCTATACCACCCAACCCCTGAACATATATATATATACATACACACACACACACACACACACACCGCATTTAGAAGTATATACAAAGTTTGTCTCGTAAAGCCACACCCCGCAAACTCACATTCGCTCTGCAACATGTGGAGAAGCATGGACATTTAAGAGTTATAAAAAGCTGACATAAAACAAAGATAGTCCACAAAAAAAGCATCACACACAGACACGCACACAGACAGACACACACACACAGAGGCAACTGAGCACACCTCATGTTGCTGTCGATGATGATGAGGATGAGGATGACGGAGAGGGTGTGTCTCCTGAGTGTGCATGGGAGTGTGTGTGTATCAGATCTATCTCCTCCTCGTTGGCTCCGCAGGTGTCCACAAGACAGATCAGACAACTGGTGACGGGAAACGCTCTCACCTTACTGCAGGTCACCCACCTGGAACACAAACACATTACACTGAGTGAGTTACATACAGAAAGAGATGTTACACACACACACACACACACACACACACACACACACACACACACACACACACACACACACACACACACACACACACACACACACACACACACACACACACACACACACACACACACACACACACACACACACACACACACACACACACACACACACACACACCTGTCAGCATCAGTGTGGTACTCCAGTACGTGTCCGAGACGCCCGACGCCCTGGAAACCAGCCAGCACGTAGATGACTCCGCCCACCGCCGCGCACTTCACCGTGACACCACGCCACGGCATCTCCGTGGCAACCCGCCACTCGTTAGTGGCGATGTCATAGTACTCCACAGAATCCAGCCCACCTACACACACACTTTCCCTTAGCTACATTGAAATACATTATGCCAAATTACAATGTTTCATCATATTTCCACACTACATTACATTACACACACACAGACAGAGACAGACAGACAGAGTACAGTACCCAGTCCACTCTGCCCTCCCACAGCATAGATCCTGTTGTTGACAAAAACCAAGCCGTGGTTCTTCCTGGCTTCCCTCATCCCACACAGTTCTCTCCATCTGCAGAGACAGAGAGAGAGAGAGAGAGAGAGACAGAGAGAGACAGAGAGAGAGACAGAGAGAGAGAGAGACAGAGAGAGAGAGAGACAGAGAGAGAGACAGAGAGAGACAGAGAGAGAGACAGAGAGAGAGAGACAGAGAGAGAGAGAGACAGAGAGAGAGAGAGAGAGAGAGAGAGACAGAGAGAGAGACAGAGAACATATATAGGTGACCCAGAAGACATCTGAAGAGTCTGTGTGTGTACATGAGTATGTCTGTGTGTGTGCACATCAGTATGTCACTGTGTGTGTGTGCGCGTGTGTGTGTGTATCTCTCACTGTTCAGTGTTGGGGTCGTAGACCTCACAGCTGCTGAGGACCCTCCCGGAGACGTTGTTGCCTAGCGACCCTCCGCAGACGTAGATGAGTCCGTTGGCCTCCACGGAGCCGTGGCTGCAGCGCGGCATCAACATGCTGGCCTTCACCTGCCAGCTCTCTGTACGCGTGTCGTAACACTCAAACAGGTCCAGCGCCGAGCTGCCTACACACACACACACACACACACACACACACACACACACACACACACACACACACGTAAGCAAGCAAGCACTCACAGGCGTGTGCACACGTGTAGGCAAGGAAGTGCACACACTTACTCATTCACACACACACACTCACACACACCTGAGCTTACAGTGAACAGGTAACCTGTGGGGGTACCCACCAACTCCTGGCCCTGACCCTCCCGAGGTGTCGATCTTGCCCTACCCGGCCACGTCCGACCCTCCCGAGGTGTCGATCTTGCCCTACCCGCCCACGTCCGACCCTCCCGAGGTGTCGATCTTGCCCTACCCACCCACGTCCGACCCTCCTGAGTACTCGATCTTACCCTACCCGCCACATCCGACCCTCCTGAGGTGTCGATCTTGCCCTACTCACCCACTTCCGACCCTCCGGAGGTGTAGATCTTGCCCTGCGCGGTACAGGCGGCCAGGCTGTCTCTTGACGTAGGCGGTCCTAGTTTGGAGTACCAGCTGTCCTTCACCACGTTGTAACAGTCCATCCTCTTGATGGGGAACAGCTGGGAGCCTCCCAGGATGTACACCACGTTGTCCCAGAAGACGGCCGTGGCGTCACGCCGCTTCTCAAACGGGCAGCGGATGTCTGTCCAGCTGTAGTCCTGAAGACACGCGCAGGTCGGTCAAAACAACGGATTAAAATCGAAGTCAAATTGTTTTGTTATTGTCATTCCGTAAATTGAGCTAACTACGACAAGTTAGCGTGATGAGTATTAAAATATGATAAGAATATAGTTACTTAATAGTAGAATGCGTTACTCTGCGTGTGTGTGTGTGTGTGTGTGTGTGTGTGTACCTTGGGGTTGAAGTATCTGCAGGACTGGGGTTGGGATCCTCCAAACAGAGCTATTCGGTAGTCGTGTTTCTTCCGTCGTGGCCGGCTGCTCTCTCCCAACTCCTCACGATCCTCTGGAGACAAGAGATGGTACCGCATCCCACCTACACACATACACACACACACACACACGAGGTTACACACACACATCACATACACAAGAGGTTACATACACACACATCACATACACAAGAGGTTACATACACACCACACACTTACGAGGTTACACACACGAGAGGTTACACACACTAGGGATGGGCATGATTAATCGACGATCGATTAATTGATCATTAGAATTTCGTCGATTAAATTATTTTTTTAGTTGATGAAACTAGACTTCGCGTCGTGCCAAACAACTCCCCTTACCTGTTGTAAAATCAGCGAAACCCGCGGCCTCTTGGGGCTTATTGCTTAATTTTACCACACGGGGGCAATATTTGAAAAAAAACGCCACAGGCCTACTCAGTTACCTGCGAGTTTCCGTGTATTTCAAAAGTAATCATGAAGAGGTCACGGCGAAGTGTGGTGTGGGACCATTTTGTTTTTAAAAAATGACTTAGTTAACTGCAAACACTGCGAAGCTGTGTATAAGTATAACTCGGCCACGACTCAAATGATGTACCACTTGAACAACGCGCATCCGACCCTGGTTAGTGGCGGTGCATCCTCCTCTCAGTCTCAACCTAGCATCAACTCGGTGTTAGCACGGGGGAGCTGCGATGCACAACGAGCAGAGAAAATTACCCAAGGGATCTGCAAGTTCATTGAGATGGATATGCTGCCCTTAAGTATTGTTGAGGGAGAAGGTTTTCGAAAACTGATAAACTTATTGGAACCAGCATATCACATTCCGTCACGACGTACTATCACCAGACTGATAGAAACTCACTACGAAGAACGGAAGCAAGCCGCGGCCTCTCAGTCCCAGGTCTCTGCTATGACACAACTCCTTGGGGAGCACTATACCACTCAATGCGAGTCTGGCATCGAATCAGAAATTCAGAACTTTCTGAGGGAGGCCCCCCCACACCTGGATTGCACCCCTACATACTGGTGGAAAGTAAATGGAATAAGGTTCCCCAGGCTTGCCAAGTTAGCACGGAGGTACCTGTGCATCACGGCAACGTCGGTCCCCTCAGAGCGGGTGTTTTCGGCGGCTGGACTGACGGTCACCAGGCTGCGGTCGCGTCTGACCCCAGAGCATGTTAACATGCTCATCTTTCTCAACAAAAATCAGTAGACTGGTGCTGAAGTTGTATGTGAGTTACTGGTTATTTTTTATGAAGCTTTGTTAATAAGCCTAATTCATTGTTGGGTAGGCTAATCTCCCTCTTTCTCGACTTGGTGCCTTTTTTGATAGTTTTGAGTTACATTTGGCAAAACCTGTCCGACCTAAGTATTATATATTTTTGGTTAAGTTATTGTTTAACATGATTGTTTTTTTTTTAATATTATTATTATTTTGGAAAAAAAACGAGGGTCAGTTGTGTTTATAAGCACCGGCTTAGCTGCAGGCTCCGCGTATCTTCAATTGAACGGATCCGGTTTAACTGCCACAAGAGTTGTTCATCTTGTAATAAAGATCTCAATGAGGAAAACACGCTGTCTTTTTGTATTTTCATTGCATTTTGAATATAGCCTATAAATAGTGAATTTTAATATAAAAATATTAATGATTAATCGAAAATCGATCGTTAATTCTCCCGACGATCGACTAAGACAATTTAGTCGAATGCCCATCCCTAACACACACACACACACACACACACACATACATACACACACACCTGAGCTTACAGCGAACAGATAACTGAGCCCGCGCACGCATGCACACGCACACACACACACACACCTGAGCTGACATCACACACATTGAAACATATATATGGTATGTGTGCGTGTATATGTATGTATGTGCGTGCATATTCATGTGTGTGTGTGTGTGTGTGTGTGTGTACAGTATCCTCACTGATGACCATCTTGAGGCACTCAGGGTTGTCCTGTATGAGAGGCTCGGCCTGGACGGTCTTAGACAGGAAGGCTTTGGAGACCAGAGGGAAACGCACACGACCCAACACCTCCACCATGTACCTCTGCCTGTTACACACGTCATACTTCAGCCAGCGCACTGCCGCGTCGTAGATCTACACACACACACACACACACACACACACACACACACACACACACACACACACACACACACACACACACACACACACACACACGGTTAGAGAGAGAGAGAGAGAGAGACAGACACACAATGACATATGGTTATCTTCCTGGCCTGTATGAAAATGTTTGTGTGTGTGTGTGTGTACCTGGTCCTCAGCACGAACGGTGAGTGTGTCCTGGTGTAGCAGGTGTGTGAGCTGAGAGACGTCCAGCTGGAGGAACTCATCCAGCTTGTAGGCCTCAGTGAAGTGGAGGTGGATGAAATCATCAGCCGCAGCCTTCAGCTCTGGACAATCCAGACACTCAGCCAGAGAGGAGATACCTACAGGGGAGAGAGAGAGAGAGAGAGAGAGATCAGGCAGACTGAAGATACCTACAGGAGAGAGACCAGAGGAACTAGATACCTAGCTACAGGAGAGAGACTATAGGGACTTGAGACAGCCTGAGAGGAGATACCTACAGGAGAGAGAGAGACCAGAGGAACTAGATACCTGCAGGGGAGAGAGAGAGAGAGAGAGATCAGGCAGACTGAAGATACCTACAGGAGAGAGACCAGAGGAACTAGATACCTAGCTACAGGAGAGAGACTATAGGGACTTGAGACAGCCTGAGAGGAGATACCTACAGGAGAGAGAGAGACCAGGCAGACTGAAGATACTAGAGATACCTAGCTACAGGACAGACACGAGGGACTTGAGATACTACAGTCTTTTGACTGTCCATACAGTCCATGAGGGCAGAGATACTGTGTCTACCAGGGGAAGCTGGGTGGAGGTCGAAATTGGAGGACGGGCTCATTTTAACGCATGGAAACGTGTTGTTTGATACAATTCCTCATTCCATTCCATGCATTACAAGGAGCCCCTCCTCCAATTTCTACCTCCACCAGCCTCCCCTGGTGTCTACTGGCTGGGTCAGAATAAAGACTGAACTCTGATTGTAGAAACGTGACTCGAGATTAGATCTTACCTGGACAGTTGGTAGTGGTTATAGAACTGTGGCTAATAGAGCAGGTCTTACCTAGACAGTTGGTGGCGTCTATCTGCTCTTTGAGGAAGTCCACACACATCTTCTTGACTGGTTCTATCTGGTACTGGTTCGCTGCATCCAACAGGGACTGGACGTTACTGCTGTTTACTGAGATCCTGATACACACAGACACACACACGTTACTACTCAAAGCCCTCTCCATTGAAACAGGCCAGTTTATTTGATTGCGATGTTGTTTGCTTTGCTATATCACAAGAGTATGTTTCTCCTAGTCAGATCAGTAGGTCTCCTATTGCATCTAAAATGGACAAACAAATGTAAAAGACCCATGTGTATGAACGTCCAGCGTAAGTCTGGTGTTAGTCCGGTGTTAGTCCTGTGTTAGTCTGTTGTTAGTCCTGTGTTAGTCTGTTGTTAGTCCGGTATTAGTCTCTTACCGTGCTGTGTAGACAAACTCCACCAGCAGCTCAATGATCTCTGGCTCAGCACTCTTCAGCTCCACCTCATGAGAGGTAGACTCCATCATACTGGCTAGAGGGAGGAAGAGGGGGGGGGGGGGGGGGGGAGAGAGAGAGAGAGGAATAGGGGGGGGGGGGGGGTCTGATTTATGAGATATACCTATGTCACCATCATCATCCTTTGTGTGTGTGTGTGTGTATGGTGGTGGTGGTGGTGGTGTGTGTGTGTGTGTGTGTGTGTGTGTGTGTGTGTGTGTGTGTATAGTGGTGTGTGTGTGTGTGTACTCACTGGTGAACATGAGACTGAAGAAGTGGCTGGCTGCAGCGAGCACCACTCTGTGAGCAGGGAAGTGTCTCCCCTGCACCACCAGAGACACATCACACAGGGTTCCCTACAGAAGACACACACACTGTTAGACACACTCACACTCACTCACTCTGTCGAGACACACACACACACACACACACACACACACACACACACACACACACACACACACACACACACACACACACACACACACACTCACTCTGTCTCACCTGTTTCCTGAGGCTGTTCATGACTCCCATGATACTGGACAGCTGCCTGTACTCTTCCTTGGAAGCAAACTTCCTATCGCTCTTCTTCTTGGACACTGACGCCTTGTCGCCCGGAGGAGTGGCCATGCCGCCCGTCTGTCACACTCGTCTGCTCACAACGTCCCAGTAACCAACTGTGTTTGTTTTGGCTTAGCAGTTAGCTTAGCTAGCCAGAGCTCTGGCCCTAGCTTACTAAAAAAAGGAGGTGTCCAGATCGCAACTAATGGTGTGTTTCTACTTACTGTAGAGACAGCACGTACAGGATTTAACGTTTGATCTCCCTGTCAATAAAGCGCGGTGTGTGTCGGATCAGGGGTTTAAAGAGACGTGGTGCTGTCAGTGTTTTCCTGGTTGCATTGGGGTTATTCAGCTAGCTTCTTCTTCTGGGCCCCTTTTCTCCTTTGTCTTCATGTTGTGACTCCTCAGCGGAATTCGGCGCTACATCGCCCTCTAGAGGAGAGTTCCAGACCACCTCTCTCTCAGACCATAACCAAAAGTTATTTGCGAAAGTTTCATGATGAAAGTCAGTCGACCATGATGAAATGAAGTGTGGAATGCTTGTCTTCACTGTTGATGAATGTTTTTTTTGTTTTTTTTTTAATGTGGGATCGGATATTAGGATAGGACAGGATACCGTCACCTATTCATTTGCCTTTGTTGATTACTTTAGAAAGTTTGGGAAAAGTCTGAAGTTCATATTCAAGACGTGTCACAACGGCAGTTAAATAGAATAGCGTCTGCCAAATGCCTACACTTCCCATCTCACGTGGTAAGAGTACCGTAGCAGGTGCACCTGTCGCTGAAGTACAGGAAATAAAAAACAACACATTCCAGCAGTCTCATGACGCTGACGTCATTAGGAATCCGGGACAGGGATTAATTGACCTAAATCATATCAGCGACAAACATGTCTCTACTACTCTGTTGCTGCCCGTGCCTTTCACCCACTGAAAACACCGACGGCGAGGTACTTTATACAATCACTACTAGGAGGAAACGAAATCGTTTCATATTTCATAATCAATTGTGATACAGTAACAAAACATGACCTAGATGTTTCTGCGATTAGCAACAATGGCAACGCTGTAGCTCCGTTTAGACTCATTGTTTGTTGTTATCTGCTGTTAAAAAGTTATGCTTTAGGGCTGATTGGATTTGTGTGAGCTGCTCCTGAACTCCCACTGGGTGGAACAGGTTGGAAACCAAAGTGTGTGTGTGTGTGTGTGTGTGTGTGTGTGTGTGTGTGTGTGTGTGTCTGACTGTGTGTCTGTCTGTCTGTCTGTCTCTTTGTGTGTGTCTGTGTGTCTGTCTCTGTGTGTGTGTGTGTGTGTGTGTGTGTGTGTGTGTGTGTGTGTGTGTGTGTGTGTGTGTGTGTGTGTGTGTCCTACAGAGGCAGCCCCTACTGCAGCCCAGCACTCCAGGACCAGGACCAGGACCAGGACTTGAGAAACCAGAGTCAGCCAGACTCAGACGCGCTGGTCTGTTTCTGAGCCCTGACCCCTAACCCCTGACCCACGGACAATTTTGGTTCATTGTAATTAAAATGGCAACTCTGTACTCCCTAGATGGGCAAACTAGCCACAGTGCAAAACGAGTCAACACATTTGGGAGAAGTTGTTAGAAGCTTGTACTATATGGAAGTTTGACTTGGTGCTGTGGCTTTAGGGCTTTGTGTGTGTGTGTGTGTGTGTGAATTAAATACAAATGTGTGTGTATGTGTGTTGTTGCAGACACTCTGCCACAGATTCGCAATGGAAGGTTGGCGGTGCGCCGTGTGTGTGTGTCAGAGCTGGACCAGAGGTTCTCTGACACTGCGGAGACCTTTAATGAGCAGCAGGAGCGGTTCGAGCTCATGACACAACGCATCATCAAACTGCGACAGACCTATGGCTGTAACCATGACGACGCTCTGTCGCTGACAGAATGTGTGAGGAGGATCAGAGAGGAGCACGGTGAGCAACACACAGACACACACACACACACACACCTCACCAGATGGCATTCACAGTTCACACACTGCCTATGAATGATGGGCCAAGAGGAGCTGGGTAAACAGAATTGATCTCTGTCTGTCTTTCTCTCTCTCTCTCCCCCCATCCAGAGGACAGATTTAGGGTAACCATAGAGATGGATGGGTATGATTTCTCTCTCTCCGTGGTCCCTCTGATGTCAGAGGACAAGTCACTACCTTCCCGTCTGCGATTGGCTCAAGAGGAGCTGAAGGGTATGTCACAGGACGCCAAGGCCACAGTTGCCGTAGGGACCAAACTCCAGGAGCTGATAGGCTGGCTGCTGCGGGGGGAGGAGCAAATGGCCGAGCAGGTCAGGGAGGCAACGCCGACCTATCAGGAGCGGTGTAGGCTGGAAAAGAACCTGAACGAGACCATGCAGGAAGTGAGGAGGGCGAAGGAACTGTCGCTTGGATACAGACAACAGGCTAGGAAGGTTCTGACTGAGGTCGCTGAGATAGCTGGAGTCAGAACCTAACGCACAAACGCACGCACGTACGCACGCATGCACGCCGCACACACATTCATACACTCTCACACACGCTCACAAACACACAGAGACACACACATACATATACACACATTAAATGAGATATGTTATAATGAAAGCCGCTTTTAAACGTAAAAGTACTATATGCACTTATTAGACCACTGTTGGACAATGTTGTTGTCCACACTGTGTCTACCCGCAATCAAATAACAAGAATGTTGCTTTGCATAGCCTCAGACGTTTATTATTGGAACAAGCTTCCCACTGCTGTCAGGACTGCAGAGTCACTACCTATCTTCCACTGTAGATTGAAGACCCATCTCTTCAGGCTACATCTTGACTGTCCCTCCTAAAGACCTCTTCATCCCCACTACCCCCCTGTACAGTTCCTCTACTGTAAAAATGAATAAATAAATAAATAAATAATAATCCTTCCTTCTTCTTCCATTGTGACTTCTTCCCCTGGTCCTAGCATAGTTTTTTATTTTCTTATGCTCACTTACTTTAGACAAATGTACTTGTTGTGAGTCGCTTTAGATAAAAGCGTCTGCTAAATGTCAAAAATGTCATAAAATGTATTGTAACCCTACTCGCGATGGTATGTATACAGTATAACCTTGTAGTATAAAGTGATATATATATATATGGGCAGTAATTAGGTCTTAATCAATGCAATTTGAATATCAATCAATCATTTAGATTAGATTAGATTCAACTTTATTGTCATTGCACAGAGTACAAGTACTGAGACAACGAAATGCAGTTCCATCATCGTTTCATGGTTGTTAATAGAGAGAGTAAGAGAGAGAGAGAGAGAGAGAGAGAGAGAGAGAGAGAGAGTGTGTGTGTTGTTGCTGCCTGGTATTTCATTATGTGTTGTGTTGTACTGAACATTCTGATTTATGACCGGTACAGTAATTCTTCCGGATTTAAGAGGATTAGATCTGCCCAGTGTATAGATCTTCCTAAAATAGATCATAAATCCATCAATATCAGCATAGCAGAAAGAGGGTCATCTGGAGCGCTGAGTGTTGCTGATCTGACCAGATAGTCTCTCTATTGTACTGTATTTCTGTTCTGCTTTCATTCATGTTGTGGCAGAATATTACAGATCATCACACAGGGGGTCAGAATCACGAGACCAGGTTTGTACCAGGTGCAAACTGCACTGACTTTGTGAATAGAGGATACAGCTAAACATGAAACTGTCTTCATTTCAACTTCTAGCAGTGGAGGCTGGTGGAGGTAGAAATCGGAAGACATGCTCATTGTAATGCACGGAACGGATTGTAATACGTGGAATGGAATGAGGAATGGTATCAAACATGTGTTTGATAGCATTCTTCATTCCATTCCATGCATTACAATGAGCATGTCCTCTAATTTCTGCCTCCACTGTCTTTTAGGTTGAATGAGGTGCAGTTTATTACGCTTAGTAAATCAGGCCCTCAGTGACGAGACCCCGCAGGCAAATATCCATGATTTACCTGATGAAGCCTATGCTGCATCTGATACTGTACTGTTGTTCAATTCAATTCAAAATACGTTATTTATCCCACAGAAGCAATTGCACTGTGCATTAAAAGTGGCAGCATACATAGATACAACACATACAACATTATCTTTGTATATAATAACAGAGAGACAGAGATCAATAGACATGCATAATTTATCAGAGCAAATGTTAAGCTCTGCAATTAAAAGGACTGTTTTGGTGCTTAACCTTTACAAGGCAATTTGCCGTACAGACCTCACGCTGCTCGGGGAAACGTCTGGCATACAAAGGTTGGTCTCTGAGTTAAAGGTTTTGTGTATTGTTTGTCCTTAAGGTTATTGGCAATGACGTTCAGTTTCCATTACAGACCCAATGGAAATGTAACAGTTCCTCCAATTAAAATCCATCCACCTCAATGTATTATCTTAGAATGTTTTGAAATCTCTGAAATCTCAAATTGTCATTCCAAGTGATGAGCGAATGATTTGTGATTGATCACTGTTGGTGCTGTCAAAGCACTGTCAAGCGGCAATGACAGCGACAGCCTACCCTAATCGCGGAAATTATTAAGGCACGGCACCTACGTCTAATCTCATTGGCTGCTATTTGCGGAGGCGCGGTGGTTAGCCTTTATACTGCTTAACCATTGGCTTACACGCCTGCCACTCCCAACGGGTCCTCGGGCTCATGGTAGTCTGAGTGGAGAAAGTAATGAAGATGGAGGGTTTGATGTTGATGAATTATTTAGGCGATTTATGGAGTAATTGATAGCTAACTGCTTGGCCGATTGGAACAATAGCGGACGGCAAGAACGGGAAACTGCAAGATAGCATGATCGTAAGTAAACCCAAAAACTTTCCAGTCTCGGT
>NC_139668.1:5155725-5160725 GCF_951799395.1 Argentina silus
CATAATATATATATATATATATATATATATATATATATATATATATATATATATATATATATATACACACACACACACACACACCTTGGGGGGGGGGTTCATTTACAGCAGCAGTTTTACACATGACAACATGTAAAAACAATCAATCAACACAAGCCAATACATGCCCAGAACTTACAGTCAGACAATACACACCCATCAGCCTCCAACTACACACCACAAACAACTTCAGGGCTATGTCACAACACTCCTGTTCACATCTAGGAGGCAGGGACCCACCGAGCACACAAGTGCCATACATTCCTCCAGCAACAGATGACAGTCAATCATTCAAACGACGGCTCGTAGCTGCTGGGATAGATTCCGGAGGTCTTCTATCTCTCCGCCGTAGGTGCACCGTAAAACAATGTAGGGGGTGGGCTTCCTGACGTGTGTGTGTGTGTGTGTCTGTCTATGCCATTTAGCTGACGCTTTTATCCAGAGCGACTTACGTTGCATTGAGTACATACATTTCAGTATATACGGTCCCAGCGGGAATCGAACCCACGACCTAAGCGTTGTTAGCGCCATGCTCTACCGACTGAGCCACAGAGGACCATAGTGTCTGTCAGTGTGTGTGGTTCCTCTCTCTCTCTCTCTCTCTCTCTCTCTCTCTCTCTCTCTCTCTCTCTCTCTCTCTCTCTCTCTCTCTCTCTCTCTCTCTCTCTCTCTCTCTCTCTCTCTCTCTCTCTCTCTCTCTCTCTACATCTCTCTCTCTCTCTACATCTCTCTCTCTCTCTACATCTATCTGCTGGACAGGTTGCCAGGGGCAGCAGAGATAATGAACTCCTGTCCTTTATCCACTCTGTTCATCACTGTCTCACTTATCCTCCGTTCTCCCTCCATCCACCCATACTTCCCTCTGTCCATGTGGCCTTATTCTTCCGTCTGTCCATCCATTCATCCATCCATCCATTTATCTAGCCGTCCTTTTCTTCCTCCATCCTTTCCAGCTGAGAGAGCACTGTAGCTCTGCTGTGTGTGTGTGTGTGTGTGTGCGCGTGCATGCGCACAGGTGGGTGGTGCTTCCTTTCCTTGCCTCCTCTCCTTGCTTCCTTCCCTGCAGGACCACCAGTGAACAGCTGTCTCCTATGTGGGCATGCAGGAAGAGGGGACAAGGAAAGGAAGCTATCTAGGGTGCATGATCTCTCTGTCCTCCTCCCAAGCTGACTCACCCAGAGCTGTAATCACTGTCTCCTCACTGAGGGTACCCTGCAATCACACACACACACATGTACGTGTCAGATTCCTGTTCCTCCTTCCTGTAATTGACTCTAAAGGAGCATTCCGAGGTAAAGAGGGAGAGAAATAAAGAGAGAGAGAAAGGAAGAACGAGAGTCAAGAAGAGAGAGAGGGAGAGGAATGGAGAGGAATGGAGAGAGAGAGAGAGAGAGAGAGAGAGAGAAAAAGGCTTGGTTAATTTTCTAAATAGAGGCTAGTTTCCACGGTTCCCTGAATGTTGTCCATTGAATGAGTCACCCCCCCGCACCACCCCCCTCCCCCCACCCTGCATTCCTGCCATGGTGCAGTCTATAAATACACCTGCCTGCAGGGGACAGGAACTAGGGGGTTTTTGGGGGGTGGGGGGGGGGGGTGATGGTCACGGAGGGATAGATGACTCGGACGGGACACCAGGGTGATGGCCTGCCCTGCAGGAGAGAGAGTGATAGGGATGGATGACGGGATGGATGACGGGATGGGGGCGGGGGGGGTGGCGGTCAGTTGGAGGATAAAAGGATGATAGATAGATGGATGGCAAAAGGAGAGAGAGGCACATTTTGTGTGTGTGTGTTTGCGTGTGTGTGGATGTATGAACATCTGGCGTAAATCTCAGGTCATCTGTAATCTGTAATATTACATGGGTTAACCATTATAGGCCCCACACACACACACACACACACACACACACACACAGATAATCTGACTATAGCCTTCGTTGTCTTGGGGGTTAACTCATAATGTGAAAGGTGGATTTGCACCGTGTGTGTGTGTGTGTCCAGTGACATGTGAAGTTAAAGAATGTTAACAAGTGGAACTGTTCTTTCTGTACCTAATTTGAGTGTGTGTGTTTCTGCACGGGAGTCCTCATGGATGGAGAGTGTGTTGACTGTCTCCTCCACCTCCCGGATTTCTCCCCCTTTCTATCTCATTCCCTGACCAAACCAAACATATTTCGTATCCTAGTCCACCTTCCCTCTAGCTCATCCGAGTGTCACGACACACACACACACACACACACACACACACCAATGCATACTTTAGTACATAGTGTCCATGCTCGGAACAAACAGATTAAATCCAGCGGAGGAGGGTGGGAGGGAGGGAGATGGACAAAGAGCAGGTTAGGTTCGAGGTTGCCCCCCCCCCCCCCCCAACCTCCCTCTTTCTCTCTCTCTGTATCTTTCTCATTCTCTCTGTCTCTCTCCCCCCCTCCACCTCAACTCCTCTCTGTCAGTGTGTGTGGGTGTGGTTCTCTCTCTCTCTCTCTCTCTCTCACTCACTCACACACACACACACACACACACTTGTATATAACAATAGGAGGGCCCGGAGTTTGCGAGGCTCTTGGTGGTGAGGCTACAGCTGGGTGTCTGACGCAGCAGGCTCTTCCTGTCCTGTCCCTCTGGGTCACTGCGGTGGCGGTGGGGGACAACAGCCAACAGCCACAGCTGGTGGTCTTCAGACAGGTTAACAAGATGGCGCTGTGTGCAGTGACAGTCAAGGTCGTCGCACACCAGGATGCTTTTTAAGCCGCGTAAAGGCTTCGATGTTTGGGGCCCGGTGCCTCCCTGAAAGAATGCTGGCCACCCCCCAACCCTAACCCCAACCCTAACCGACCCTTTTTTTTCCCCCCCGTGAATAAAGTCACCCCTTTGGCACTGTAGAATGTTGACCATTTGGGCAACTTTATTCACCCTCGGCACTGAATGGGTTAGTGCGTGTGTGCGTGTGCGTGTGCGTGTGCGTGTGCGTGTGTGTGTGTGTGTGCGTGTGTGTGTGCGTGTGTGTGTGTGTGTGTGTGTGTGTGTGTGTGTCTGTCTGTGTCCTCTCTGTGTGTGTGTGTGACCTCTCTGTGTGTCGGGGGGGGGGGGGCGGGCAGGGGCGTGCTTTGTTCTGTTGACGGAGAGTGTGGGGGTGTGTGTGTGTGTGTGTGTGTGATTGACGTCACGTCACGTCTTGATTTTTATTGTCAGGTTTGATCTATTTACTGTACCTCAGCCGGGAACAGTCGTGTCTTTAGTTGAACCGTTTATTGAATAGAAAACGCTTATTCAATTAGGCTCGGCGTATTGGGATGGCTCCCCTGACTCTTCTGAGGACAAATCTGATGGGTCACCTGACAGACAGCTCGCCCTGACGGAGTGTCCCGTCTGAACGAAGCTCGTTCCGTTAGCGGGGTTCTGTGATTGGTTGGTGCCAATCGTTTTTCTTTTTTTTTTCTTTTTTTTTTTTTATATTCCCCGAATTCTCTCTCTCTCTCTCTCTCCAGGTAAGACTGGGTTTCTCTCGCTCTCTCTCTCTCTCTCTGACAGCTGAACTGTTTACATCTCTAGAGAGAGAGAGAGAGATTTTCTTTAACCAGTACAGCTCTCTCTCGCTCTCTCTCTGTCTGTAGAACACACACTCTCTTAGCAGGCAGGACCTGCATAACAAGCTGAATCAGGCTAGCTACTGGTGTGTGTGTGTGTGTGTGTGTTTTGATTTAATATTGGTGGCGGCGCTGGTTGGAGTAGGAAGAGGAGGGACGGGAGAACAATAGAAATTCTTTCAGCAACGTGTGTGTTAATGCTTCTCTCTCTCTCTCTCTTTCTCTCTCTCTCAGGTAGAAGTGGCCTCACAGCTGATGAGGGAAGATGTTGGCTATGGACCAAGGAGTGGTGGAGGATTGGCTGTCAGAGTTTAAGGTGAGGTGTGTGTGTGTGTGTGTGTGTGTGTGTGTGTGTGTGTGTGGGAGTGAGGGGGGCAGTGAGAGCTCTAGTGTCCATCATCAGTATTCAGGACACCTCTCTCTGTCAGGCACGTACTCTACTTTACTGCTCTCCATTGCCTCACATACACACCGACAGACAGACACACACACACACACACACACAACGACATGCGTGCACAAGATTGGCAGTATAACCTCCAGACTTGGTGGGATGTAAAATGACAGGGAAATGAAGATGACACTTTAGAGAGATGGGATTGTGTGTGTCGCCGTGAGTGTGTCTGTCGCCGTGAGTGTGTCTGTCGCCGTGAGTGTGTGTGTGTCGCCGTGAGTGTGTCTGTCGCCGTGTGTGTGTGTGTGTGTGTGTGTGTGTGTGTGTGAATAACCACTCCATCTCATCAAGCATGGAGTGCATGTTTAATGAACATTGTCCAAATTAAGCTAGCACACAAACATCACAAGGTGTGATCAATAACTCTTGTCTGAGCAGGGAGACAGAGGGAGAGAGACAGAGAGAGAGGGGGGGGAGGGAGGGAGAGGGAGGGAGAGACACTTACCTACCGTAGATTTGCTCCAAGTTGGAGTCATGTTGACAGCCTGGTTAAAGGTGTAACCGTATACCAGGGTGTTTTTGGAGGAAAATCTAAGATGTCATCGATATAGTCACACCATATGTATCCATGGTTGATATTGGTCAGGCTGTCAGTTGGTTCGGATTTTGTGTCTAACTAACTGTGTGTGTGTGTGTGTGTGTGTGCATGCGCGCGCGCAGACCCTCCCTGACAGCGCTGTGTCCAACTACGCCTCGTCGTTGAAGGACAAAGGCTCCCTCGTCCCCGCCATCTATAAGGTCATCAGGGAGAACTACAGCGATGTACGTACCTTTACTTTACCTCATTTAAAACAAAAAAACAAAACAAAAAATGACTTTATTGATTCATAGTATCTGGAGAGCATCTTCAAGTGCGTGTATATTAACTTTCTCTCTCCCCCCCCCACCCCCCCTCACCCTCACCCTCCCCTCAGTTGT
>NC_139668.1:5163225-5183225 GCF_951799395.1 Argentina silus
ATCCCTGATGCTCTAATTACACACACTGTCTATAACCCCTGATCCTTCTAATACACCCTCAGATTCAGTATGTGTACACACACACAGTAAATACACACACACACACACACACAGTAAATACACACACACACACACACTACCAAAACTAACCCCGTAAAGCTCAACCTAACATGACTCAGAGAGAGTAAACTAACATGATCCACTTTCAGTCTCAACCTAACCTGACTGACATGTAATAATCTGTTGCCTCAGTGCCTCTCAACCAAACTACCAGTTGTTTGACCACACCCTCACATGCTCCTGGCTTGTGCTGTGTGTCTGTGACCTCTCTGTGTGTCTGTGTGTGTGTGTGACCTCTGTGTGTGTGTGTGTGTGACCTCTCTGTGTGTCTGTTCCAGGACCAATGGGGAGGTGGACCTGGGTTCTAAGGCCTTGGATGACGTTCTCTACCGAGCCCAGCTGGAACTCTTCCCTGAAGCCCTACTGGTGGGTGCCATGACCCCTCTCTCCCTGGTCATGTGACCAGAGCCGTGCGCGTGTGTGTGTACGTGCGCGCGTCTCCGTAGGATCACTATAATCCCCATAGATTATGTACATGGTTGAGACTCAGAGACGTTAATCTGTAATCCTCAAGGTTTAAGGCGTCAGACTCCGTATTGTATCTTCGACCGTATCACAATAGGGAAAGTTATACTTCAATCATATTTCCTGCAATGGTTAACATTCTAAACATAACATGAACCATAATACAGAGGGCATATGGAATGTTCCCTTGTCTTCTGCTAGTTTGGGGATCAGATGTCACTGAGTGTTTTGTGTTGCTGCGTTGCCTAGCGAGGGCTTTCTCAGTGACGTCACCCCGCCGGGGCAGGAGGTTCCGTTGCAGAGGACCAACAACAGGCTTTTGTGGGTTGTGGTTATGATGCCGTGTTGTGTTATGAGGATGTGTTACGAGGGCATCATAAGACTGGTGTTTTAATCCAGGACCAGGGCCTGGATTCACAAAAGGTTCTTAAGAAGACATTTCTGCTTACAGTAACTGCTGTTTTTTTTTTTTTTACTTAAGAACCTTTTTGGGAATAGCAGATTATCTTTACTTTCCTCTTAAGAATGTCCTTTACTCTGTTCTTAACTTAACATGAAATGGGATTCTTGAAAATATTAAATATGTTCTTAATTTTAAGATAAATTGTCTTAGATTCATAGCTATGAGAGAATAATGAAGCTCATAAATGCAATTTATCATGTTTAATTGAATGTAAAATGTATAATATCAATCTTTGTGTCTCCAGAAATGGTTTATACATATTATATAATTCATTATTTAGGACTTTGTCCAGAATTCAATATGCTAGCTAGCTCGCTCATCCAATACTGCTAGCTGGTTGCTATGGTGATCTTCTTTAAGATACCAATTTAAGAACATATTTAAGAGTTTCGTAAGACAATTTCGATTTCTTAAGAACATTTTGAGGAATAATACTTAAAAAAATATCTTATGAAGTTCTTATTTATATATATATTTTTAAGAATGTTCTTATTTCTTTTTTTTTTTCTTTCTTTTTTTTTTTCTTCTTCTTAAGAACATATTTGTGAATCCAGGCCCAGACTGGTACATCTACAGTTGACTTGACCCCGGACGTCTGCCAGGAGTTAGATAGACACACATGAAACAACAGAGGGTACAAGTGAAGAGAGGGACCTCAGTGTCCCAGTTTAGGTGTACAGTATGTCCAAATCCACAGGCTGTGTATGTACAGGTGTGTAAGCTGTTTAGTGTGTGTGTGTGTGTCTGTGAAATGTGTGTGTAACATGTGTGTAACGTGCGTGTGTGTGTGTGTGTAATGTGAGTAACGTGTGTGTAACGTGCGTAACGTGTGTGTGTGTGTGTAATGTGCGTAACGTGTGTGTGTGTGTGTGTGTGTGTGTGTGTGTGTGTGTGTGTGTGTGTGTGTGTGTGTGTCCCTCCCTCTCCAGGTGGGTAATGCCATCAAGTCGTCGCTGCACGGCGCGGCCCTGAAGAGCAACAACAAGGAGGGGGCTCGCAGCATCCAGGTGGAGATCACCCCCACCTCCTCCCGGATCTCACGGAACGCCGTCACCTCCCTGTCCATCAGAGGCCACCGCTGGAAGAGACACGGTGAGACACACACACACATATACACACACTCGGAGGGGGGGAGAGGGAGGGAGGGAGGGGGGGGAGGAGGAGGAGAGAGACTGTGAGATCACTCCATCACTTGTTCACACCTCCTCTCATCTATCTCACCTCTGTCATCATCCCCCATTCCCACTGCCCATAGATGTACAACTTGCTAGACTAGACTCTTGACTGGCTGATCTAGAATCTCTGTCGTCTGACTAGCTCTTTGTCCTCAGAGCAGCTTCAGGACAGGAGAGGAGACATGAGAGGAGAGGAGAGGAAAGGGAAAGAGACAGGGAGAGGAGGCAAATCAGGACAGGAGAGGAGAGGTGAAATGAGGAGGAGGAGGCGGCGGGGGAGGAGGAGGAGGAGGAGGCGGAGGAGGAGGAGGAGGAGGAGGAGGAGGGGGTAGAGGACGGTTGATATGCATCCAGAGAGTGAGTCACCTCTCTGAGTACTCTACCTCCCACAGTAGTCAGTCTAGTGGTTCTATCCGCAGTATTACCACTTACTACTGCAGTCTGAGGAAGCAGACAGAGCTCTCTACCACAGCGGCCAGTCTAGCTGAGGAAGCAGACAGAGCTCTCTACCACAGCGGCCAGTCTAGCTGAGGAAGCAGACAGAGCTCTCTACCACAGCGGCCAGTCTAGCTGAGGAAGCAGACAGGGCTCTCTACCACAGCGGCCAGTCTAGCTGAGGAAGCAGACAGAGCTCTCTACCACAGCGGCCAGTCTAGCTGAGGAAGCAGACAGGGCTCTCTACCACAGCGGCCAGTCTAGCTGAGGAAGCAGACAGAGCTCTCTACCACAGCGGCCAGTCTAGCTGAGGACGCAGACAGAGCTCTCTACCACAGCGGCCAGTCTAGCTGAGGAAGCAGACAGAGCACTCTTAGCTTATTCTAGCAATTAGCCCGTCTGTAGAACTCTAGTCCAAACAGTGATGTATTTCTTTATTTAAAGGTAATTTCCCTCCCCCCCCCACACTCTCATATTTGTCATTTTTAGTGGAGAGAGACAGGAAAGTAAGGAGGAGAGGGTATGTCAGCAGGGCACGGGCCGGATTCGAACCCACGCCGACACGGGAGTGTGCGTGGGCGCACTGTAGGCCGTGGTGCTAGACCACCGGGGCACCCCAGGCCCTCTCTAAACCGAGTCTTTCACTTAGAAACCCTTTCTCACGGACGTATGGAAGAATAGGTTCCAGTCCCTCCATGAGACTGAGGCAGGTTGTCTCAGCTCAAATCCCTGTCATCTCTCTCACTAGCATATGTACTGTATTATATCGGAATATTATAATACATGCATATACGTACATTATCATTGTCCGTTATTGTGTCTGATCATCATGATTTTGTTGTTTTATCAGCTGTCACATTTATTTGATCTTCTTCTCTATATATGTGTGTTTTTTTTTGTTTGTTTGTGTGTATTTTTGTATACACGTATGCGTGCGTGTGTGTGTGTCACCTGTCTACATATGTCCGTGTGTGACTCCGTGTCTACATATATGTATGTGTCTGTCTGTGTGTGTGTGTGTCACCATGTCTACATATGTGTGTGCGTGTGTGTGTGTGTCTCCGTGTCCACATGTCCGTGTGTCCTCCAGAGTCCCAGGAGGTGAGTGTAGACAGTGACCCAGCACTGGGGGGTGTATCAATCCCAGAGATCAGTGTGACGGGCGTCAGCGGCGAACGCATGCCCAACGGAGACTCCCTGCGACCCCGCTCTGACCTACGACCCCAGTCCGATCCTGAGCCACTGGGCGGAGCCTCCGAGGTCAGCCCCGAGCCCAACTCCCGGGGGCAGGAGGTCAGGAGGCAGAAGTCTGTCAGGCGATTGGTGGACGAGGGTTCTGGGCCCGCCTCTGCAGGCAGGGGCCAGTACTAAGCCCCTCCTCCTCCCCCCACCCCTCCCCGGGGTAACCTAGGTAACCGTGTGTGGGGGCGTGGTCTAAAGCATGATGGCTGACTAACTCTGCCGGGGGGTTTTTCTCGCGCCGCTCTCCTGCGACCGCTCTGAGCGTGAATTTCTCCTCCTCCTCCTCCTCCTCCTCTTCCTTAATCACACTCTCCGTTTCTCCTCCGTCTTCATCTGTCCATCCAGTCTCACTCCTTCATTCACTCTCCAAGCTCTTCTCCTGTGCAGCTCAAGTTCTGTTTTGTTGTGTACCTCCTGCCCAGGGTTTGCTGTTGATCAACCAGCCAGTGTGAAGCTAGACAGTTTTAGAATCTGTCCTTTTTTAATAAACAATCACCCACCCACACCCTTAACCTCATCCTGATTCTTTTACATAACCGTCCTGACACACACAAGTGGGAGATTCTAATGAAGGTCGTCGAATGTCCCCCCCCCCCCCCACCAAAAAAAAACATAACAGTCCTACTTCAATACGCCTCTAAACAAACAAACAAATAAACAAGAATAAACAGAAACGCTGAGCGGCGTTCCGTCACAGTGTGGTTAGGGGATGTGATGTCGTCGTCTGACATCACCAGGCGTAGCAGGGGGTTTGTTCGAGGGAGTCGTGGTGCGAGTCGCTCGCTTTTTTCCCCCCCCAACACGCCTTGCTCCGACACGCTACCACTGGGTTGCTATGGGAGACCGACAGACTTGCTCCCTTCTGACTGGTAGCTGCAGTAGAGATGAGGAGGATAGGCAGCTCTTGATTGGCCCGGTTCTGCTCAACGTCCGAATTGGATAGGATCGCTACGGAGATCCAATCTGCTCGGACCGAATTTGAGCCTCGTCAAATCTCTCATGACACCCTATTCCCTATAGGATGCATTACCACCCACTGGCCAGAGGGGGCGCACTTCATAGGCAATAGGATGTCATGTGAGAACGAGGCCTTATTTTGCAATGTATTCCCAAGTCCAGCACATGCAGTAGAAGGCGTTTGTTTGGTTTGTGAAGGACCTGCCTATCTGTCGTCTGCCTACTGATGTCTGGTGGTAGTATCAGATCACTAGTAACTACATTACTGTTGACCACTCACAGCAGGTGTGTGTGTGTGTGGAGAGTGTGTGCGGGTGTGTGTGGGGTATGTATGTGTGTGTGTGTGCGGGGCGCTTTGTGTGGCTTTTCCTCCCTTTTTGAAGTGACTCTCCTGGGCTCATGCTTAGCCATTCCTGCTCTGGGGTTTTGGGACACAATCAACAACAACCTGTCTACCTGTAACCCAAACACTGCTGTCTCACACAGAGCCACACAGTACTGTACAACACACACACACACACACACACACACACACCCACACACACAATCTCACACACACACACACACTTTTATACCTGTACGCCAGCGGAGGCTCGTGGAGGTCAAAATCGGAGGATAGGCTCATTGTAATGCATGAAATGGAATGAGGAATGGTATCAAAAATTCCGTTCCGTGCATTACAATGAGCCTGTCCTCCGATTTCTACCTCTACCAGCCTCCCCTGGTGTACATGGCTCTCATTCTAGCTGCTTCTGTACTCCACTGTGGTCGACCCCTGTGTTTCAGACCCTAGTCACTGGGCATCTACATGTCACCATCACTGTCATTCAGCCTGCTCTCCTCTGCCACACAGGAATACATTTATTATTATTATTATTATTATTATTATTATTATTATTAATAAACCTTTACTTAGGCAGTGGGGTCCTACTGAGACTGAGGACTTTGCAGAGGAGCCCTGCTTACAACACGTAGTAACAGAACAGGTGTCAGGCGGTCGATGAACACTGACTGGACCCACCCTGTCTAGGTTGGATGCCGCTGTTGCAGTGTCTGTGGTTCAAAGTGACCTGGTTCTAGTGGTTCTAGTGGTTCTGGTGGGTTCTGACAGGGGAACAACAGGCTGTGTGACAGAGAGGTACTGTAGTTGTGTTTTCCCTCCCACTCTCCTGTCCTCTTTCTGTCTTAATGCTTCGGTTTTTTTCTCTCTCTCTTTTTTCTTTTTCTTTTCCTTTCTCTCTCTCTCTCTCTCAGACGCAGTGGATCTGGGTTCCCCGGACGAGCTGATGGAGATCTCCGAGGTGGACGAGGGGGTGTGGCCGGGGGGGACCGACGTGGCTCCGCCCACCATCACCGTGAGCAACAGCATCTCCTCCGGGGGGAAGGCCAATAAGAAATGTCGCCTGGGCGGGCGGGCCAGTAAGGACAAGGAGGCGTGTCCACCGGCGGGGCGGACCCTGAGTGAGAACGTGGAGCTGTCGATCAAACGCCTGACGCTGACCACCAGCCAATCGGTGCCCAAGGCGGGGGCTCTCAGTAGCCTGACGCGCACGGCCAGCGCTGTGTTCTCGCGCTCGTTTGAGCAGGTCACTGCCGGTATAGCTCCGCCCCCTGGTCACCACGCTCCGCCAGACGCTGGACGCTATTCGTGCAGCCTGCAGGAGGAGGGGCTGGGGTACCTCAGCCCCCCCAACCACACGCAGCGTTCCCCCAGCATCAGCGTGCACCTGGGCAGTGACCTTTGAACCCTTAACCCCCCCCACCCCCATAACCCACCCGACCCAACCCCCAATTTATGACCCTGTACCTGTGACCCGGGGCTTCCAGCCTGCCAGCAGAACTGGACAGCAAACGACTAATGAACACACACTCCTCCCTTGCTACGTCACCTGCCATTTCAGCTGGACTTCAGCCCCCCCAGAGCCCAGCTCCCAGCTGCCTCCCCAGCCCACGGCCTCTCCCTGCCCCCAGAACCCCCACTACAAGAGCCTTCGCTGGGCCAGAAAGAGAGGAGGAAGCCTGGGTATACGCTCCCGGTTCCTGGAACTACTGTACTGCTCTCTGGTGGTGTCCAGATAGAACTGCAGCTCACTGCAGTCCAGTTCTCTTGTGTGATGATCCGAGGACGGGCGCACTCCACTAAAACTGTGTCTGAGAGGATTTTTGAAATTGAGTATTTTAATAGACTCCTGTTTGTCCTGCTTGGCTTTCTGTACATCCCTCCTGACCACGCTCCTGTCTGTGGGCAGGTACTGTGTGTGTGTGTGTGTGTGTGTGTGTGTGTGTGTGTGTGTGTGTGTGTGTGTGTGTGTGTGTGTGTGTGAGAGAGAGAGAGAGTTGCAGTATGACTGTTTTTAGAATAAGTAAGGCTGTTGCCTGATGCAATGAACAAGGTGTGATTCTCCCAAACCGAATGAAACTAGTGTTTCCCCCATTTTAAGATGGCTCCCGTAACCCCCCCCCCACACACACCTACTGATGTCAACCCAGTGTGTCTGCCAGACCAGGGTCAAATGCATTGTCAAATACTTGTGCTTGATTTAAGCTTGGATTTTGCACTTTTGGGACTTCTCCAATGGTTCCAACTAAGAATAAGCTCAAGTGTTTGAAAGTATGTATTTAACATTTTGACCAAGATCTGTTTTGTTTTTTTAAAATCCATAATGCTCATCGCTCACGTTCACACTCCTTTTGCCACGGCAACCACTATATTCCGTGTGTCCTCCTCTTCCTCCTTCCCTCAGACTTTTGAGTTGTGCTCCAAACGAACAAGTAACCACTAAATTAGGAAACCCCCCCCAAAAAAGAATCTTGTTTACAATCGGAATGTTTTGATGATGTCATTATGTAGAAGCAATACGGTATCTCTGTCCTTTTTCCTCTCCCATTATTCTAGCACCTTCTTCTGAATGGCTGTGTGTCTCCGATTGACGAACGTCCGATGAATAAAAAAAATAACTTGATTGGGGTTTGTTGTTAAAATGTTTGTATGATCTACGCTGTATAAACTGTGGTATTTTGCATAAGAAAGAGAGAGACGTGTTTTAAATGTGGTATTTTCCTATGAGAAGGAGAGAGGGAGTTAAGAGAACTGGTATTTTCCTACGAGAGAGAGAGAGTTGTGTTTTTCTAGCAGTATTAACTCCCCACAGTGTTGAAAGCACAAGAGAGCATCCACCCTGCACGATACAGGCCTGACGCCAAAGCTCTTTAACCACGATCCCAAATCCACCCCAGCTCCCTACCCCAACATACTTCTATAGATCTCAAAGGTAATGATAGGTATAAGCTTCATCTAGCCTATCACAGAGCAAGGTGAAACTATTATCGGCCTTTGGCTTTGACACCTATCCGATCCTTTCAAGTCAATATGAAGTAGGGGGCCTCGGGGTCCATTTGGAATTGGGCATCTTTACTCTCCTCTGCTCCAGTCCACTCCCGATCCGAGATGTTGTTAGTACAGTAGTCTTGTGTTTGTCTGTCAGACAGACAGACGGACGGAACACTGTGGTATCTCCTACTGTATGTTTGAACAATGAAACTCTGCCCTTCCGGAATGCCCTGTGTTCTACGGCGAGTGTTCCGTCTTGCCCCAGTGTTCTAGAGCGAGTGCTCCGTCAGTCTCTGTGTTCTAGAGCTGTTTATGCGGTGGTGGAACAATAACAATCATCATGTTTCTGTATGTTGGTTTACAGAATGTGAAGAAAAAAAATAGCTCTCATGAATTGTACATATTGTTGTACTAAAGTTGTTGTTTTTTGGCCTTTTTGTCTGAAGATAACTCACTGCTAGAGCTTCTGGGAATAAAGTGTTTCTATATTTCAGTCTTGAGTCTGTTCTTGCGCTTCATCGTTGTCACACACTCACACCATCATCATTTTCATAACTCAGGGGACGAGGGGACATTGATATTGGGGCTGACTGCTAGAGTCAAATCCCTGTTCATTTGGGTCGCTTAGTACAACAACATTGATCCCAGTTTCCTTAAACACACATCTTGGAGAAAGCAGACAGATTTCATTCAGTCTTTTATGAATGGCGTATTGATTGATTGATTTACTGATAAATTGAGACGAATTAACGTAGCAAATAGTGAGAAGTTCTCATTCTGTCCACAATGTGGCGCACATCACATTTGTGATTCTACCACTGTCGCAAATCCATCTTCCGGCCATGCTTCCTTCGTTTACTTCCGCTTTTACGTCCTTGGCAGGAGCACGGAGTCGTCTTTAAACCGCAGCGGAGGTTTAGCAGTCAAACATGGCTAAACTCAGCAAAGAGACCAAGCAGCGGCTGCAGCAGGTCTTCCAGTGCGGCCAGTTCGTCATCCGATGGGGCTTCATCCCAACCGTACTTTACCTCGGTCAGTATGGATCGCTCGTTGTCGCCGGGGAGCCCGTTAGCTTAGCATCCCAACCTATTGACGAATGACGACGTGCTTGCTGCGATTGCTAGCCGGACAGCTGGGGAATGGGGAACCTCGTTTATGTCATCATGCATATGTCGTGTAGACAATAACATACCACGTCTGGGCCTCTGTGGCTCAGTTGGTGGAGCATGGCGCTAACAACGCTTAGGGTGTGGGTTTGATTCCCACTGGGACCATATATACTGAAATGTATGCACTCACTGCAACGTAAGTCGCTCTGGATAAACGCGTCAGCTAAATGGCATATATATATATAATGTCTCAGATTTTGCATAACCCAACGTAATGCCAGTCTAGCGTTGCTTGCTAGTTAATAAGATCCTCAACAGCAGGCTTCCCCGGTTAATAACCTGTGGTCATAGATAATGAATGAATGTGGAGACTGGAAGTGGTGGGGATGTCCATGTGGTGTCTAGATGTCACCCGACCCATAGAATTTGACGTGAATACACCCGACCCGTTGTCACTGTTTCTTGCATCACTACTGTATAGAGCAGTGTTTCTCAACCTTTTTTCAGTCGCGGCACCCTTTGCATGAATAAAAAATCTCAAGGCACCCCAATATATATATATATTTTTTTTTAATGTTGATTATCATTAGAATACACACACTGTCTCTGACGAACAACAAATGCATGACGCATGTAGCCTACTACTCTTACACGCACGCATACACACACACACACACACACACAGGGGGGCGTAAATGTGACTTACTCTCAGTGAGAGATTTGGGCCTGGGAGGATGCACACAACCGCTCTATTCTCGCAGGAATGGATGACAGACACACACGTAGCTCCTGGTCCACAGCTCTCAGGCGCTCTCTGTACTTGTTCTTGATGCAGGTTAAGCTCGAAAAGCTCAGTTCACACAAATGTCGTGGAAAAGGGTAACAGTATGTCAACGGCACTACTTGACACTATCGGGTATTCCTTTTCCAATGATATCCAAAATGTATCCAATGTCATATCTTGAAATGTCATCCTTAATGTACGATCTTCTTTCATCTCTGCCAGTTGCACCTGTACCTGCATTGGCAGGTCGGCTGCGCTCTCCAAAGCGCACGAATTCCAAGGGTCACGGACCCAGTCAAAACCAGCAAAGGTCTCAGCTGGAAAATACTTATTAAATCTCGTCAAGGGTTTGCAGATGCTGAGAGATAAGGCCAGAAAGTTTTTTGCTGTTTGGATGTGCACTGTACAGGGGAAACATCTCAACTCTCCCCTGTTTCACACAAGAGCGCCAGAGAGTGAGTTTAGACTTGAAGCCACGCAATTTGTCTGATGAGCTTAGTAGATTTTCCTCTTTACCTTGCATTTTAGAATTAAGTTGATTGAGGTGCTTAAATATATCGGCCAGGTATGTGAGTTTCGCGCACCATTGCGCATCTGCAATGAACTCTTTATATGCAGAATTCTCTCCCGCTAGAAACACTCTGACTTCTTCTCTTAACTCGTACAGTCGGTCCAAGCACTTTCCGCGTGAGAGCCAGCGGACATCCGTGTGCAGCAACAAGCTCTGATGCTCGGCTCCCATTTCCTCGCATAGAATGGAAAAAAGACTTTAACGGTCGCGCCTTTATGAAATTAACTATGTCCACTGCCCTGTCCAGTACATCTGAAAGATATTTCGGTAAAGTCTTGGCAACCAGTGCCTCCCTGTGAAGGAAACAATGCGTTGTGCGAACATTTTGGTTTTGCGCTCTGATCCTGCTGATGAAACCTTTGACATTGCCGGTCATCGCAGCAGCGCCATCGGTGCAGACACTGATAAAAAATTTCCAACTTAGACTTCCCTGTTCAAGGTACTCTGTTGTGACACGGTATATTTCCTCTCCCGTTGTTTTGTGTGGCAAACACTTGCAAAATAAAAATTTCTCACGAATTTCTCCTCCATCAATAAATCTCACAAATCCCAAAAGTTGTGCGTGGTCACTCACGTCTGTTGATTCATCAATTTGCAGAGAGAATTTCCCACATAGCCTTATTTTCTCTAAGACCACGTCTTCTATGTCTGCCGACATGTCATTTATACGCCTTCCAATGGTAGAGTTCGAAAGTGGTACCTTTGCGATCTCTTTAGCTGCTTGTGGGCCTATCATTTTGTTTACAATAGCCGTGCAGGCTGGCATTATTACAGGCTGGCATTATTACTGATTCGGCAATGGTGTGAGGCTTTTTAGCCTTAGCTATTATTTCGGCTACCAGGTAGCTAGCCTCCAGTGCATTGTTTGAGACTTTCACCACGTTTCTGCGGCACCCCTAAGGATGCCAGACGGCACCCAAGGGTGCCGCGGCACCCCTGTTGAGAAACACTGGTATAGAGTATGGCCACGCCAGACTAGGTGCTGTGTGTCTTTTGAATGTTAAGAGTGGTCAGAGTTTCTCTGTTGGCTAGCGTTGTTGATCCTGTGTGTGTGTGTGTGTGTGTGTCTGTGTCTGTGTGTGTACGTGTGTACACACTCATGTGCGTGTGGTGTGTGCACACTCCTGTGTGTGCGCGTGGGCGCTTCTGTGCGGTGTGCGGTGTGTGTGCGTTTGGGGGATGTTATGGGGAAGTTAGCCACTACAGGACTTTTGCTTCTCTGACCTCATACCCAGTGGAGTTGCCCCCTTCCGCTCCATCACTCTGCTTACCGGCAACGCCAGCATCACTTTTGTTTCTTCCCCCTTTTCACTTTTGTTTCATTTCACTTTTGTTTCTTCCCCCTTTTCCCATCCTTTCGTCGTTTCCCCTCCAAAGGGTCCCCTCTCCCCTCTCTGCTTAATCCTAGCTTGAGGGCAGTCAGATAACCTGGACCTTTGCCTAGTTTCATGTACTGATGGAATCTTCAATGGAAGATTTCCACAGGGCTTGTGAACAGCCTAGACCCAGCCAGTTTCTAGAGTTATTTTTGGATGCCGTCCTGGTCTGGCATAGAGGAAGTTATGATGACATTATTTTTACTTAAGTCCCGGGGGGTACATATCTGTGGAAGAAAGACGGAGGGTTGCAGAATCGTTCACAAATGACGACAACAGGCCGGAAGTTTAATGACACTCTGAATTTCACAATCGAGACTAGCTGTCCATACCTATGACTGTCCCCTGCTCCCACCCAAAACACATACGCACGCACACACACACACATTGCTATGCTATGCCCTTTCAGTGAGTTGTTAGAACCTTAATCTGGGAGAGATTGCATTAGCAGCCCAGCTTTGTGGTGTCTTTAGCAGACCTAGTACCATAGAACATAGAAAAACATAGACAACACATATTTAAGTCTTCTCCCACCAACTCCCCACCTCCCTTAAGGAGCATTAAGGAGCGTTCCAGCCTTGCTTTTTATTCTTTCCAGACTCTTTACTGGCCAACAGGGAGGCCGCTGGCCGGAGAGAGAGTGTCGGAACGTAGTGGAAAGATGCTGCTCACCCACCCACCATTCTGTGCTTCCTCTGTCATTTTTTCTGAACTCTGAACAGAGTTCTGGGGAAGTGTGTGTGAGTGAGAGTAAGTGTAGAAACTGTGTTGTAATCGTGTGTGTGTGTGTTTTGCGTCAGTGGATGTCTTTTGAAGGTGACTTAGGGCTTGTCAGAGGAAGTCTGTTGAACATTGTCAACATCATACTGTAGTCTATGACCCAGGGGTGCAAATGACTGTTGTATAATGTGTCCAGCAGCCCATGTCTGAGTCTTGTCTCTGTAGTTGGTGATTGTTGTTTCTTCTCTCTTCATTCATACCTGCTGTCTTTGTTTTTGATTGACAGGTTTCAAGCGAGGAGCTGATCCAGGGATGCCTGAGCCCACAGTCTTGAGGTACACAATGTGTGTGTGTGTGTGTGTGTGAGAGAGAGTGAGAGAGAGTGTGAGTGAGGTTAGGATTTTAGTCAGACTAAATGACCGAGTTACTTTCAGAGTAAGACTATGAATCCACCCATCCTTCCTCAAAGACATTGTTTTCACAACGAAAAGAGCTCAGATCTGCAGTCCACAGCTTCCTCTCGTCATATCCTCTTCTTTTCTCTGCCCTGATGAGAATGAACTTGCCAGAGTGTTTGAACCCGGGTCTCCCATGTGGAAGACACAAGCGTCTACCATTGGGCAGGGCAGGGCAGCCATAGTCTAGCTTAAGCTAGACCAATGTAGCACAGCGAGCGCTGCACACAACGGTTTAGGAACCCACCTATCCTCACTCTCATTAACTCCCATGTTAGCGCTCCATATTCAAGCTGGCTTCTGAGCGAACGTATTGATTGGTTCTCACATACTTTGCATTTGGGGGCGAGGTATCTCGTTCCTTGCTCGTATCGAAAAGTGATGGGGGCGGTTCTTCAAACAAACGTACTTCATGGTTCGTTCAATGACAAAAAGATAGAGGGGGGTACACCAACCAGCGTAGGGCTCTGCTCCTCGGACACATGGAGCACCAGGAGGAAAAACACAAGATTAGAGGCTGATCTGCTCCATAGAGCATCAGTAGAGCATCTCTGGTTATGGTTCAGGAGAGGCTGGTGGAGGCAGAAATCGGAGGATGGGCTCATTGGAATGAGGAATACGGGCTCATTGTAAAGCATGGAAATAATAATAATAAAATAAATAAAAAATCCTTCTTCTAGCATTGTGACTGCCTATGGCCCCTGGTCTGAGCATTGATTACCTTCTTATGATGACTGATGGATAGATGATTCACTTACAACAAATACAAGTCGCTTTGGATAAAGGTGTCTGCTAAATGCCGTAAATGTAAATGCATGGAATGGAATAAGAAATGGTAACACCGTCCTCTGATTTCTACCTCCACCAGCCTCCCCTTGGTCATGGTTAAGTTAGGGTTAAGGGAAAGGTCATCCTAAGGATCCCACTTAGCACCGACCCTGTTGAGATGCAAGGCCAGTTTATAACCGTGACCTCTGACCCTGTTCCCTCTATCTCCAGTTTGCTGTGGGGCTGAAGAGGAGGAGGAGGACCCTGACCCGGCCAATCATCTGCTCTCCTCGTGGTCATGTGACGCGTGACCTGACCACTGTCAGCCATCACCATGGAAACGGATGCCATTTCACCCTCCTACTACAACATAAAACCCCCTTTCCTTCTCTGCAGTCCCTACACAACATCTCTGAATTGAACTCTCTGTGTACATGCACATATGTACTATATCTATGGCCCCCATAGACTTGTATGAAAAATATATATGGTCACACTATATATGTAGAGTGTCTATGGGATCTCCTGTAGTCTGGACTAAACTGTTTACTGGGTCAAAGATCTGACGCTCTGAAAACGTTCCTCTGCCTGTCTCTGAAACGGCCAGCAGCTTCTGTCCCTGCTGACAGACAGACAGACAGACTGACTGACTGACTGACGGACAGACACGTACTTGTATATGGTTTTCTGTTTGGGAATGTGTGAAACTACAATGTCTTGTCTGTGATGGGTCTACATCTTGTCTGTGATTGGTCTGTCATGGAGCCGTGTGTGTCTGCATACTGGAGATGATCCCTGAGGAAATGTCTGTTGGTTAGAAGTGGACCTGTTTGTGTCAATAAAACATCTTTGTGAAAAAGGACTGTCCGTTTTGACTCATCTTTGGTGGAGAAATTGTCTTTAAAAGTCATAACCGCTAAAGTCAAAAGACGGTTACCGCCAGCAAGTACTGTATGTTGTGGAAGATGCTCTGCTATATCCATGCAGGAGCCAAACCCATGATTCAGGAGTTACCAGCACCATGTTCCACTCAACTGAGTGTAGCGGAGGTGATTTAGAATCACATTGTGGTGATGAGGCACAGTAGCCTTGCCTGAGACTTCTAAGCCCCGATGTAGCTGATGTACCATGAGGATGTCTTCTTGATAGCGCTTTATGTCTGTGGCATGCATGCGAGAGGTCAATGGTTCAAACCCGGCCACCTGTGTATGCCAATACTAATGCACTGAACTTAGTCAAAACAAGGTGAGGTGAACACACAGGAGCAACACATTTCTGATTCCTTTGTATCCAGTTTATTATTGCTCTTTGAAGCCAACATTGTTCAAGTGTACTTGATGTAGTTACAATCAGTGGGTGGTTAAGTGCACTTCAATGACACCATCAGTAGATAAACAGGAAAATTACACACAGAGTTGCAGAAAACTATGAAAATAAATAACACTCTTTGTATATAAATACTGTCTATAATAAAGTTTTTATAGTTCGAACATATGAGGTACAAAGAGTTCCAAAGCTGCTCAAGTGAAATGTATAGAATAAATTACCATACACACGCATGTATAAATAACAAATAAATATCTAATTCTCTTCTTTAGTAACCGAACAATAAATAACATCATACATTATTTTACTTCAAGTTTAGCCCCACCAAATGCAAGAAACAATAAATTACATTCATAGATCGATAGATAGATAAATAAATATAATAAGTTAAAAAAAATACACTATAGGAGAAATTAGCACTATTTTAGGAACATGACTGAACGCTTACTAGTCAATACGTCTTCAAGGCCTGGTCCCATTGGCTTAACGACAGATGACGTGTCTTCGTACGGAATGATAGTTCAGGCGAAACGGCATCGTGCTACAATAAGGACACCTGACGCAAGACAACTAACCTATAACCTACTACCGTACAGTGGAGTCTGGTGACGGTAGAAATCGGAGGACGAGCTCACACAACGTGTTTGACACCGTTCCTCATTCCGTTCCATGCATTACAATGAGCCCCGTCCTCCGATGTCCACCTCTACCAGCCTCCCACTGACCCAGTCATCTCCCAGTCCTTGAACGGTAGCACCAGGAGTGTTAGCACTAGAACTACAACACCGGCCCCCCCTTACAGCAGCAGGGGAGCCGGGGTCCGGGCCCTCCTCTGCTCCCGGAGCTCCATCTTCAGCAGGGCTCTCTTGGCGTCCATCAGGAAGATGGCCAGCTCCCGGAGGATGACGTGCACGCTGATGTGGCTGTCCCAGGCCGTGGCGGTGGACAGGCCCTTCAGGAGCTGCTCCTGCTCACTGGCACTGAGCTCCACCTGGCTCTCAGGGTCCTTCAGCTGGAGGGGGGACAAGACACAGAGACATCAGACACAGAGTTACAACTCGGGAGGAGAGAACGCAATAGATTAGAAAGGAATGCAATAGAATAGAATAGAGTAGAATAGAACAACACAACAGATCTCTATAACACCATGGGTAAAATGATGAACATCTACCTTCTCTGTGAGCAGCTGGAGGAGGCTGCTGCTCTGGTAGGTGACCCCAGCCAGGAGCTTGGACCTGGGGTAGCCAGCATGGACGTGCTTCAGCAGGACACTGTACTCCTGCAGTCCCCGGGTCAGCTGCTGCAGGCAGGCCTCCTGCAAGAGAAGAAAGGGCTTCCATCAGTATGGAGAGAGAGTGAAGGAGGATAGGAGGTCCGTATCGAGATGAAGGGAAGGATGCATTATTTAGCATCGCTGCACAGGAGAGGTAAAGGCTGCAGTCCGATGCTCTAGATGTCTCCCTAAAGAGACATCTCGGTAGAATGATCCACGTCTGGGTGACAGGGAGTTTCAACCTAATATCCACCCTACTGTAGGTGTCAGTGGGAGGCTGGTGGAGGTGGAAATCAGAGGACGGGCTCATTGTCATGCATGTAATGGAATGAGGAGTTCCTTGTTCCATTCCATGCAATACAATGAGCCCATCTGAGAACAGATGACACCACCAGCCAATGAGAACAGGTTCACCTGTTGTTACCATCCTCTAGGATGGGATTTTATATACAGATAATCAATTATCATTATAGTTTTAAATAACTGTTGGTGAGTTATTGTTGTTATCAAGTCCTATATCTACATTATTGCTCCTTGTGGGATAAATACAGTATTTTGAATTTAATTGAACCGTTACCTTGTTGAAGTTGGTGTTAGGGCAGCCTGCTGGAGGCGAGGAGATCTTGTAGTCTTTAAAAGATTCCATCTGTTTCTCCGACATCTCAAACGTCTCCACAAACTGGTTGGGTAGAAATGTTGTACTTATTAGTGAAATCTTTAAATATAATCTAACAAGAGAAGATTTTACTGGGTGAGTGAAATCGGTCTGAAGGCACCTCTATCCACATTCAGCTGGATTCCATCAGACCATTCCATTCATTCCCATATCACATGTAGTGTACATAGAAATGCGATGTGTTTCAAATGTGCCATGGACTTGTGATCAGTGATGCAATATGCAATATTTTCTTCACACCGAAATGGTGTTCTGTGGTGGCATCATAAACAGTTGGAGTAACGGCCACTCACCTGCTCGTTGCGGAGTTTGGTGACCTCGTGGATGAGCGTCTTGATGAGCTGCTCCCATTTCGAAGGATTAACACTGGGCTTCGTTACCAGTTCCTCTCCCGAAGTCTCCCCCGACACGACCTCAGAGAGCGCGCTTGGCACAGGGCTCCCGGTAACTTGCGCCGCGAGGAACGCCAGCGTCACGGCGGAGAGGAGAGAGAGAGCTGCAAGTGAAAGAGAGGGAAAGGCGGAGAGAACAGTGCGTGAGTGGACGAGAGAGAGAGAGAGATGCATTCAGCCCTGCTGGACCAGTAAGAATCGAAGAACAGTGTGACGTTTACTTACTCAGAGTCGAAGGCATGTTTCCCTTAACTGATTAAACCGCTCGACCTTTTTGTGGGTTCTTGTAATTTTAGTGATGCGCCCGTCAATTTATAGCCATACAACCCAGAGGAATTTCCATCATCTCCTCCCCCAAATTGTATTACTAGTTCGGTGCATCACCTTCATCTTCGCAACTCCGACATGTGACAGCAGGAAGTCAGGGAGATATAGTGTCCATCATTCTAATCTGTTTAACGTCAGCAGGTTTCTACTCTCCTCTATGAAAGAGTCTTAGAGATAAGTCTATGGCCCAAGTTTAACAGGTAGAGGAAGTTAATGTTAGTTGGTGTTAATTGTTTGTCTAGGGTCTGAGGAGAGAATGCTGACCCACTATTAAGCAGACCACTACCCTGCCAACACACATACATACACACACACACACACACACACACACACACACACACACTCTGCCTGGATCTTATCTGTCAATGCTCTGGAAGCTGTTTATGATATACAGTAGAGTATGAAAGACTCTTAGAGATAAGTCTATGACCCAAGTTTAACAGGTAAATAAAGTGAGAGTTAGATAAATGCAATAAAAAATCAATAAAGCTATTCGATTGTATCTTTGATTGCAGTGGTTCTAATTAGGTAACTAACTGCATTGATCCAGTCTTGAGGAGTTTGGGGCTGGGGTTAGGTGTCTAGGCAAGCACACACACACACACACACACACACACACACACACACACACACACTGGACCCCCTCATAGTCAGAACTCCTGGCCCCAGCGTCCCTGTACCATTGGACCCTGGCGCATATGGTTCCAGTATTTGACTGTAGCTTCAGTATCTGGGTCCAGCCAGCAGACCGGGTCTGGTCTGGGCCTACAGTACCGGTTCAGAGGAGTTGAGAGTGTGTTCTGGGCACAGACAGAGGCTTCCACTGCACTGTTCAAGGTTGCTCCCAACCAGTGATGTAGAACAAAGAGCAGGTGAAAGAGAAGAGGGGTGAAAAGGTAGAGGAGTGGAGAGGTGGAGGGGGAGAGGAGGAGAGGAGGAGAGGAGGAGGGCAAGAGTGAAGCAGTAGTTGTTTCTCTGCTGTTGTAACAGCAGGGTAGTCCCCATGTGTGTACATTAACATGATGAATGAGGATGTATCTTCTGATTGGTACATATGGCACTTTCACTTGTGCCAGTGTTAGTGAGGTCATCAGGATGCGCCAATCCTGGAATGTTCCAGAGAGTTTAAGGACAAAATAGCAGTTTCAATTCACAAAAAAAGTACAGTGAAAAACCCTTGTGTCCTTGGTGAACTTAAGGTAGCTAATATTTACTGTCATTTAACTCATTTAGTGCCAAGGGTGAATAAAGTCTCCCAAATTGTAAACATTCTATCGTGCTGGTTTTATATATATTTTTTATTTATAAAAAAAATCATGAATTATGATGTCTCATGTTGTAGCCAATCAAAGTATTGTTGCTAGGTAAATATTACATAAAACACTCGGCACAGAGTGTTCCGGAACTCTTTGACAGTTAGTGAATTAATGCACAGCAATTTCTTGTTGAGAAATAATGTTGAGAAGTAATGTTGTTTCTTATCAATCATATTATGTCCATTCAAATACTAAATAAATGCTAATTTGGGAAGTCCCTTGTGGATAATTTTAGTCATATTTAGTAATTTCAGATTTTCCTCTTTTTTATGTTACGGGACAAAGTGGTTAGTCCCTGATATTCAAGTCGATGTGCAGTCAGTGTGTGCGTGTGCATGTCTGCTTGTGTGTACGTGTGTGTATGTGTGTGTTCAGTGATTTTTCATCTCATTACTGTAAATCTAGCATGTTGTTTTAAGAGTTGCCAACCAGCGGGGTTTGAACCTGGGACTTTTTGCATGGATGCCACAGATAAACCGTTATACCAAGAGTACATTCTTGCGACACAAGAGCTACATCTGGTAGTAGTAGTTGCAGACAGGGATACCTCATCACGACAGCGTGATTTCAAATCACCTCCGCTACAGGTGATTATTGAAATGAGTAGATCTGGGTCTTAAACTGATCTGGGTCTCAATTCACTGGGTATTGTTGTTGATCTGGAGGGTCCAGGTCCAGGCTCCAGACCCCTTCACATGCTCTGTAGATCACACTACTGG
>NC_139668.1:5190725-5193225 GCF_951799395.1 Argentina silus
GAGACAAAGGTAGAGAGACGGAGAGAGAGAGAGAGGGAGAGAGAGAGAGAGAGAGAGAGAGAGAGAGAGAGAAAGAGAAAGAGAGGAGGATAATGATGATAGAACTGTCTCTGAACGCACCCCTCTCTTGTCCCAGTGCACTGGATGTGACTCCTAAAGCTACTAGCTATTCTGTATTGCACTCTGGGGTCGAGTGAGCGTTACAGGACTAAAAGTCTGAAATTCACTTACATAATCCAGAAATGGACCGTGTGTCCCTCGCGGTGATTGATGTGTGTGTGTGTGTGTGTGCGTGCGTGAGTGTGTGTGCGTGTCTGTGTGTCTCTGTCTGATGGGGCTTTAACATGGACATGGGTCTGTGTCAGGATAATCTGAGTGCCTAAAAGGGGGCAATTATCCTGGATTAAGACTCCTATCAAAAGATCAGACACGACAACTCCGTTATACAACCCAGACCTTGCGACCACTCAACCTTCTGTAGCCCACCCTCTCTGTAGCCCACCCCCTCTGTAGCCCACCCTCTCTGTAGCCCACCCTCTCTGTAGCCCACCCCCTCTGTAGCCCACCCTCTCTGTAGCCCACCCCCTCTGTAGCCCACCCTCTCTGTAGCCCACCCCCTCTGTAGCCCACCCTCTCTGTAGCCCACCCTCTCTGTAGCCCACCCCTCTCTGTAGCCCACCCCCTCTGTAGCCCACCCCCTCTGTAGCCCACCCTCTCTGTAGCCCACCCCCTCTGTAGCCCACCCTCTCTGTAGCCCACCCTCTCTGTAGCCCACCCCCTCTGTAGCCCACCCTCTCTGTAGCCCACCCTCTCTCCGTCCCCGGCCCACAGAAATAATAACCTCTGTTCTCTTACATCCTATTCATTATTCACAGAGATTCTATGAACCACGTGAAGACGCAGTTCTGACAACCATTGTTAGAACGCTATTGAGCCGAAACATTGGTGAATAAAAATTGTCACAGCAAGTGAGGGAGAGTGTGAGACTTTCATTTTGATAACGATTTTTTTATCGGGCCGCTTTGTGGCGTAGCACAGTCGCAAGGTTCCTGGTTCGATTCCGACCCTCGACCTATCTTGCATGTCATCCCTCCTCTCTCTCTCTCTCTCTCTCCCCCATCCTTCCTGTCAATCTCTACTGTCTCTGTCCCAATAAAGCAGAAATGCTCTAAAAACATATTTAAAAAAAAATATATATATATATTATTATGATACTGTAAGGACTACCATTGTGAAAGCAGAGGTGACTGATGTGTATTTTAGCAGTTGTTTGTTTACTTGAGCAAGAATGTGATCAGGATCTCAGGTCTGTGAACAGAGCAGGGAGAGGAGGAAGGGGGAAATGGAGAGGAGGAAGGGGGAAATGGAGAGGGGAGAGGGGAAAGGGAGGCAAGGCAGGTGAAGATGATGATGTGATGATAATGATGGTATTCTTTATGTCTTTTATATCTTAAGGACTACCATTATGACAACGATGGTGATATTTAATATGGCATTTCAACGTCCTAATAACATACCAGAATGACAGATTTTCAGACAGAAGGACCTGTTTGTGGAATGCTCACTTCCTGGATCCCCAACATTCTCTGCCAGGTGAGCTCTCTCTCTCTCTCTCTCAATGAGTCACGCAGGTGAGACGATGACGTAGCCTCAACCAATCAACGACCTTGTCTACCCCACATTTTGTTCGACGGATAAACCAACATTGCATGACTATCAGTAATGTATACTCCTCTTAAGGAATGAGAATGTGTATCGATCCGGTAGATGAAAAAGGCGTATTACTAGGCTATAATAGTAGTTACTAAATTAAAAGGGTGTCACTCATCCACAAGGCTACGCGAGCACATTTTCTTTTGAAACCTCACAGGAATGAAAGGTGGAAGTGATGCAATGACGTGTCTTTGCACCTGTGACTGTCCCCTCCTCCTCCCAACACACACACACACACACACACACACACACACACACACACACACACACACACACACACACACACACACACACACACACACACACACACACCGAGAGAGAGAGAGAGAGCAGTACGGAGGAGGAGGACGCGAGAGGCATTGGGTGGAGCAGCGTCGCGTGCTGCGGATTCTCTCGGTTGGTTGTTAACGCGCGCGGTGGGTTCGTTGCAGACGAGTGCATGAGTCCGAGGAAGAGGGAATGGTGAACCGGAGCTCGTGTGTGGAATAGACAGCAGCGGAGGGGAGAGAGAGCGAGAGAGAGAGGGGGGGGAGAGAGAAAGAGAGAGAGGCGGACATGGAAGACTCGGAGCCCGCGGAGGACGGGCTGCTGGCGAGCTTACGGTGGAACCGGAGCGCGCGGGACCAGGTTCAACTGAAACAGAAGATCCGGGATCTACCGGGACTCTTAAAGCACGGGCTGCACCTGCGGAAGAAAAGCGTGAGTACCGAACTCATCTCGCCAACCGTGTCTGTCCATCCCTCCCTCCCTCCTTCCTTGTTGTGATGGTATTCTTTTAGTCACCAGA
>NC_139668.1:5198225-5203225 GCF_951799395.1 Argentina silus
GGTTAGGGTTAGGGTTTTGTGTATCGTGATTGGAGGAGATTGGAACTGTACCACAGATTTGACCAATGGTCAGGGGGCTCAGGAATGGGGAGGGGCCTCATGAATGGGGAGGAGCCTCATCCTTAGTCTGGGGAGGAGCCCTAGGAATGAGGAGAGGAATGGGGAGGAGTGTCGGAAACGGGGAGGGTCCTCCGGAATGGGGAGGAACCTTGGAAACGGGGAGGGGCCTCGGGAATGGGGAGGGGCCTCAGGAATGGGGAGGAGCCATTACCATCACAGGTAATGAGGCAGTGTGAGTGGGTTGGTGTGTGGAGGGGTATGACCCAGCCAGACCAGACCAGACCAGACCAGACCAGACCAGACCAGACTCTCGAGTCATTGTGGTCAGCCAGGCCCAGGGAGGAGAGGGATCAGGCAGGGTGGCCCTGTTTCAGGGGAAACGCTGTTATTTAGCACTCTAAGGGCCAAAAGATACAGGGATTACACTTTCCAGGGACAGCAGAGTGGGCGGGCGTATGATGTAACAGTGGTCATGGGAGGGGGAGGGGGAGGATGTGGAATCTGGAATCTGTCAGTGGAGCTTTGCAACTATATGAGAGGGCCTCTTCTGCCGGGGGGGGGGGGCGAGAGTGAAGGTGTCTCGATAGGGAGATGGGCGACATCAGGGCCAGGGGAGGGTTTGCGGTGGGGCGAGGGGGGCATGAAGTTCTTCGGGGTGTTCTTGGCGACCCCCCCCCCCCCCGAGCAGAGTCACCGTACTCCCCCTACAATCAGCCTGACCCAGAGACTGCTGTATCTGCAGAACCTCAGCTGGAGGGGGGTTGTCTGGGCTTGACCGCGGTTCTCTCAAGAGTGGCGCTGTGCCACGTTGTGAACTTGGCGGCGCCACTATGTAAACACTTCGAGGCGAATGAAACGATATATTGAGTTATGACAGAGTAACTATCTTTGATTGCCAACGACGTCGTTGTTGAAAGCGAAAGTGAAAGCGTTATGATGTTCCTCAGTGGATACCACGTTTTCGCAGGGATTCTTGGCGCATTTGGACGTGAATAAACGCGGGTCGGGTTTTGAGAATGCGGTCCAGCACCACGCTGTTCAGACATCCTGGGGAAAACCCTGCAGCTGGTTCTGCTCGCCCTGGGGAGGTGGATCTGACAGGGATATCTCCGGTCCAGAAGTCGGTGTTACAGGAATGGCAGAAGACTCTCACACACACACACACACAGACACACACACACACACACACACACACACACACACACACAGACACATACGCACGCACGCACGCACGCACGCACGCGCACACACACACACACACACACACACACACACACACACACACACACATACACACACACCTGTCAGAACAAGGGGCCTGAATACTAAAGGAGCCAATCTTTCACAACCCATTGTTAAAGATAAGACTGTTTCAATCGGCTATCTTAGGGCGTGGCCTCGGGGTGACCTCATCAGAGGAACTACTTGCCGACAGTTAATGAATGACCCCTTCATTGGCGCCTCTCTTCCTTCTAGAACACTCTAATGCAGACCACGTGACTCTGATAGAGCCTATGGCTGTGTTTGAGATCTACTACGTGGCCGCCAAGCTGCACAGTGCTGCACAGCAGCAGGAGCACACCAGATCTTCACACCACCTGGATGGGCGTTTAACATCTCTGAAACCACACCCATATGATAGAGACATCTGCTGTAACGTGGTAGATCTCCAAAACTCATCCTACTGCATAGTAATAGATGCGGTTTACGTAGGTTCAGGGCAGGACACTTTAAGTCGAACGGTCGCGTGATCTCGCGTATGGAAAACACAATAAATTATCTTATTGCGTTTCATGTTGTTAAACTTCAGGCAGGGAGCTATGTCATCCAATTACACACCAAACGTAATGTACTACCATTTTTCATTAAACATATTAAACCGACGCGTCTCTGTCTCCCTGAGCAGGCCCAGATCAGCGTTATCTACCGTGGGAGTGTATATACCCTACTGGAATCTGTAATCTGAATGGTGTCATCTATGGGGGATTATCATCCATAGGGGACTGCTACAGTATAATCCCATACAGTAACAGTAGACCAAGAGCTCACCAAGCGGGCATGACCTATAGTGTGGTAGATTATGTTTATATACAGTAAGTGATGGCACAAAGTCAGGATAAAACAAATTATATATATATATATATATTTTTTACTCTGAGTGATAGCAAATGTACATGTATGTTGTTAATCTCTCTGGATAAGACTGCCTTAATGATTTATACATGTAGAGTACAGTATGTGATGTCTGTCTGTATGTATGCTACAGTGATGGTATAGATTGTGTTGACGTATAGGATAGTGAGTGTGTTTACAGAGCTCTGTCTTTAGACCTGAGGCATAGACTAACTTCTCTACCTCTATGCCTGTGTGTGTGTGTGTGTGTGTGTGTGTGTGTGTGTGTGTGTGTGTGTGTGTGTGTGTGTGTGTGTGTGTGTGTGTGTGTGTGTCTGTGTGTTCTGACTGTGTGTATTGATTTTGTCTTGACAGCAGTCACCTGACACCATCCCAGGACCCAGCGCTGGACCCACTGTCCACAAGGTAGGGTGAGACACACACACACACACACACACACACACACACACACACACACGAGAGAGTGACATCATCTCTCCTCTCCAGAGTTAAGTTAAACAAACAATAGCTTTGTGTGTTTAGCCCCAACACAGGCGACATCAAATGTGACATCACCCGGGCTTTCCCCAGGTATTTGGATGTTCTCTCTCCTCTAAGAAAAACAGGTTTCTTTGTCTGCCCCTGGAGGAGAACCACTTTTAGTATTTTTTGGTTCCGCGTAGAACCTTTTTCCACAGAGAGGGTTTAAGTCTGACTTCATTCATCCCGCATGGGGCAATTTGTGTTCAACAAAATGCAGCTGGGTTCGCTAGCATAAAACAATGAGAGTCAAAGATCCACTTCATCTTTACAACAAGGCTTTTAAAGGAGGATGTTCGGCTGCGCTGCTCCCTGAAAGGGTTGTCTGAGGGCATGAAATTAAAAAGGATAGAGTTTCCGTGTGACCAATAAACAATAAAACCATAACAATTATAATCCGGGTGTAAAATGTGTGTGATGCTCCCTAATCCTAACAACGTGTGTGTGTGTGTGTGTGTGTGTGTGTGTGTGTGTGTGTGTGTGTGTGTGTGTGTGTGTGTGTGTGTGTGTGTGTGTGTGTGTGTGTGTGTGTGTGTGTGTGTGTGTGTGTGTGTGTGTGTGTGTGTGTGTGTGTGTGTGTGTGTGTGTCAGTCTTGCTCTCAGAGTTTCCCGTGTGCGGGGCGAGCGGTTAGGAATGCGTTCCTGTCTCACGGACCGTATCCCGCTAAAGACAAGATCCACCTCGCCAGGATCATACGGTAACACTGTGTGTGTGTGTGTGTGTGAGAGCAGGGCTACAGGTATGTGAGGGTAAATCAATGAGTCGGGGGAGAGAGGGGAGGGAAGGGGGGGAGGGAAGGGGGAGGATTGGCTGACTTACCACCACTGGTCAATAACCAGGTCCTGATTGGCCCACTGAGGTGCTGCCAGGAGCCTATCAGGTGGAGTCTGTGACGGGGAAACTAATGTGATGTTATCTAACACACACACACACAGCCTGCACAGCCTCCACACACACACATACACACAGCATTAACACACACACACACACACACACACACACACACAGCGTTAACATACACACACGCACACACACACAGCATTAACACACACACACACACAACGTTAATACACACGCATACATATACACACACACACACACACACACACATACATATACACACGCGCATACATATACACACACGCATACATATACACACACACACACACACACACACACACACACACAGACAGACTGCCAGGGAATAGGAGTGTACCCTTAGGAAGACAGAGGGAAACAGTTCAGTGTTTCAGGGGAAAAACCCTTACAGGGAACTAATGAATAATCAATGATTATTGATTTAATACAAAAGAGGGGGTTTATACTAGGAAAGGGTGTGTGTGTGTGTGTGTGTGTGTGTGTGTGTGTGTGTGTGTGAACCCTGTGTGTGTGTGTGTGTGTGTGTTAACGCTGTGTGTGTGTGTGTGTGTGTGTTAAGACTGTGTGTGTGTGTGTGTGTGTGTGTGTGTGTATGTCTGTATGTCTGTGTGTGTGTGTGTGTGTGTGTTAACGCTGTGTGTGTGTGTGTGTGTTAACCCTGTGTGTGTGTGCGTTAACGCTGTGTGTGTGTGTGTGTTAACCCTGTGTGTGTGTGTGTGTGTGTGTGTTAACCCTGTGTGTGTGTGTGTGTTAACCCTGTGTGTATGTGTGTGTTAACCCTGTGTGTATGTGTGTGTTAACCCTGTGTGTATGTGTGTGTTAACCCTGTGTGTGTGTGTGTGTTAACCCTGTGTGTATGTGTGTGTTAACCCTGTGTGTATGTGTGTGTTAACCCTGTGTGTGTGTGTGTGTTAACCCTGTGTGTATGTGTGTGTTAACCCTGTGTGTGTGTGGGTGTGTTAACCCTGTGTGTGGGTGTGTTAACCCTGTGTGTGTGTGTGTGGGTGTGTTAACCCTGTGTGTGGGTGTGTTAACCCTGTGTGTGTGTGTGTGTGTGTGTGTTAACCCTGTGTGTGTGTCTCCCCAGCCGTAGTTATGTTGGCGTGGAGCTGGTCCAGTGGCTGTGTGATCACGTGCGCTGTCGGACCATGGCTGTACGTGTCTGGCAGGTGCTGCTGGAGCTGGGAATCCTGCTGTCTGGTGAGTACAACACACACACACACACACAGGGTTACCACACACACACACACACACACACACATAGCGTTAACACACACACACACACACACACACACACACACAGCGTTAACATACACACACACACACACACACACACACACACACACACACACACACTCAGACACACAAAAAGAGGCAGGTTGCTATACCCAGCAGAATGAGTTACCTA
>NC_139668.1:5208225-5214177 GCF_951799395.1 Argentina silus
TGTGTGTAATTCATGCCAGTGTGTGTGTGTGTGTGTGTTATTCTGCCAGTGTGTGTGTGTGTGTGTGTGTGTGTGTGTGTAATTCATGCCTGTGTGTGTGTGTGTGTGTGTGTGTGTGTGTGGGTGGGTGGGTGGGTGGGTGTGTGTGTAATTCATGCCAGTTAGTGACTGTGTGTGTGTGTGTGTGTGTGTGTGTGTGTGTGTGTGTGTAAGTGTTATTCTGCCAGCGTGTGTATGTGTTTGTGTGTAATTCATGCCAGTGAGTGACTGTGTGTGTGCGTAAGAGTTATTCTGCCAGTGTGTGTGTGTGTAAGAGTTATTCTGCCAGTGTGTGTTTGTGTAAGAGTTATTCTGCCAGTGTGTGTGTGTGTGTGCGTGTGTGTGCGTGTGTGTCATTAAAGCAACAGATCATGTGAGGCGGTGGTATGTGGTGAAGACAGTCCAGCCACACGGTGTTGTTTACGACAGAGCTTCACCTGATCTATAAATCACCTGCTCTTCCAAACACCTGGCCATGAACAGGTCCTCATGATTTGTAGATCAGTGAATCTCAGGTGGCTGGTGGGTAGACCTCATACTGAAGCCTTTTGTCAGTTGTTAGCAACACGACTCCTCTCCTCTGTCCTTTCCTCCATCCTCTCCTCTGTCCTCTCCTCTGTCCTTTCCTCCCTCCTCTCCTCTGTCCTCTCCTCCCTCCTCTCCTCTGTCCTCTCCTCCCTCCCCTCCTTCCTCCTCCCCTCCCTCCTCTCCTCTGTCCTCTCCTCCCTCCCCTCCTTCCTCCTCCCCTCCCTCCTCTCCTCTGTCCTCTCCTCCCTCCTTTCCTACCTCCTCCCCTCCCTCCTCTCCTCCCTCCTTTCCTCTCCTCCGCCCCCTCCTCCATCCTCCACTCTCTTCGTCCTGCTGAAAACATATTGAAAAAGGGAGATCAAGGCTCCTCCCCTTCTCTTCTCCTCCGATGCTTTTTGGGACGACGTGAGTGGAGGACGGGGGAGAGGAGGCGGCGTATCGGAAAGGGCGACCTGCCGACGTGGAATGTGATTGGTGTAGAGAGATGTCAGTCTGACAGGATGTGTTTGTGATTGGTTTCAGTGGCAGAGCAGGACAACCCAGAGCCAACGGAGACCTCCAATCAGGAGGCGCGCACGCCCAGCGAGGAGAACACCACGGTGAGATACATACACACACACACACACACACACACACACACAGGGGGAAACATACTGTAGGAAGATGGAGTAGAGGAGTATAAGCAAGCTCCTGGCCCAGCTCTGTACAGGAGAAACCTCTTACTCTTCTTTCATTATTAATTCCCTTAATTCCCTCCATCACACACACACACACACACACACACACACATACACACACACACACACACAAAAGGAGAAGAGCACAGGTAAGCAGAAAATAGGAAAACTTTGCTCTCCAGACAGACCATAATAGAGACACAGGCAGATGGCGTGTGTGTGGTGTGTGGTGTGTGTGTGTGTGTGTGTGTGTGTGTGTGTGTGTGTGTGTGTGTGTGTGTGTGTGTGTGTGTGTGTGTGTGTGTGTGTGTGCGTGGCTGTGCAGTTGCTCTCTTGTGTTGTTTATTTGGCTGTTCTCAATGACTGGAAGTGGATGGGGGGGACAGGAAGTGGATGGGGGGGGACAGGAAACTGGAGAGGACAGGGGACTTTGGGTTGTGCCTCTGATTGTGAGAGAGAGAGAGATAACGAAAGAGAGAGAGTGTGTGTGGGGGAGAGAGAGAGAGAGAGAGGGAGAGAGAGAGAGAGAGGAGAGAGAGGAGAGAGAGAGTGTGTGTGGGGGAGAGAGAGAGAGTATGGGAGAGAGAGAGAGAGAGAGAGAGAGAGTGTGGGAGAGAGAGAGAGAGAGTGTGTGTGGGGGGGAGGGAGACTAAGCGATGTTATTGGTATTTTTCAAGTAAACAAACCAAGCGCGGGAAGGTGCCAGTGTGTGATTGTAGTATGTGTGTGTATGTGGTGTGTGTGTGTGTAATGTCAGTGTGTGTGTGTATGTGGTGTGTGTGTGTAATGTCAGTGTGTGGTTGTAGTATGTGTGTGTATGTGGTGTGTGTTTGTAATGTCAGTGTGTGATTGTAGTATGTGTGTATATGTGGTGTGTGTGTAATGTCAGTGTGTGGTTGTAGTATGTGTGTGTGTGTTTGTAATGTCAGTGTGTGATTGCAGTATGTGTGTGTATGTGGTGTGTGTGTAACGTCAGTGTGTTTGTAGTATGTGTGTGTGTGTGTGTAATGTCAGTGTGTGGTTGTGGTGTGTGTTTTTAATGTCAGTGTGTGTATATGGTGTGTGTGTGTGTGTACTGTCAGTGTGTGGTTGTAGGGTATGTGTGTATGTGGTGTGTGTTTGCAATGTCAGTGTGTGGTTGTAGTATGTGTGTGTATGTGGTGTGTGTGTGTGTGTGTGTAATGTCAGTGTGTGGTTGTAGTATGTGTGTGTATGTGGTGTGTGTGTGTGTGTGTTTGTAATGCCAGTGTGTGTTTGTAATGCCAGTGTGTGTTTGTAATGCCAGTGTGTGGTTGGTGTTTTCCCTACCCGTTGGTTGGTGTTCTTTTGCGTTTCCTGTATGCTTGTGTAATGTTTAGGTGGTGTTGTAAAGTGTGTGTGTGTGTGAGTGTGTGTGTGTGTGTGTGTGTGTGTGTGTGTGTGTGTGTGTGTGTGTGTGTGTCCAGAGAGTGGCACCGTGGGATAGTTTAGCTCACAGGAAGAGGCACCCTGCTCTCAGCCAATCAAAACACAGCTCTCCATCTCCACCATAAATAAACACTCCAGCCTGCCAGCTTTCTGATGATACCATCTTACCACCAGGACCCCCGGGACCCCCCCCCCCCCCATCCAGCTCACCCCCCAGCCCCCTCTTTATCCCATACACACACACACACACACACATACACACATACACACACACACACACATACACACACACACACACACACACATACACACACACACACACACACACACACACACACACACACACACACACACACATACACACACACATACAAACACACATATACACACACATACACACACACACACACACACACACACACACACACACACACACACATACACACACACAAACACACATACACACATACACACACATACACACACACACACACACACACACACACACACACACCCCCCTCTAGTCCCACGGGGTTTCTAACATCACAGTATCCCTGGGAGACTTTTTCTATTGTAAACACAAGTGGATAGAAAACAGCGTTTCATTTTGTTGTTCTCCAGCAGGTGCAGTTGCTAATAGATACCAATAGTCCAACAGTGTTACCAATTATCTCTCGCTCTCTTTCTGTTATTCTCTCTCTCATACACACACATACACACATACACACACATACGCATGCACACACACATGCACACACACACACAAAATAGGTGTCTTTTTTTGACAGAAGGCAACGTTGATAATAGGCTAAATGAATTGAGCACATTACAAGCTCCCTTTACGAGAAAACATAGATAGATAGATGGTAATTCCCTGCAACTTTAACTCCCTCTCCTCTTCTAGTTTTCCCTATCCACTGCTCTCTCTTTGTTTCTGTTTCTCTCACACACACACACACACACACACACACACACAGTGAGGCAGGGCCAGCGAGACACATCATGCACACTCCTGCGTAATAGAGGAGTTCTACACACCACACACACACACACACACACACACACACACACACACACACACACACACACACACACCATCCAACAGTGTTACAGTAGCTAATCGCTAATATAGCTGAAAACCGTTTTTTGAAAATCAATCTTCTAACCTGCGCAGTCTTTCACACTGTATCCGTTTCTGCATTGATGGGTAAAGCGAAAATAATGAAGAATATTCAATTATTTTCTGGTGGGGGCACATTTTTGCAGACAAATATGACCGTCTTCATGTCAGTGTTTGTTTGGGGGGTCTCCAGGGACGTTCCACTTTACCAGTGTATTTACTGAGTATCTAACATAGGCCTACACATTTTTAAAGAGGTGTCTTTTTTTGACAGAAGGCAACGTGATAATAGGCAAAATGAATTGAGCACATTACAAGCTCCCTTTACGAGAAAACATAGATAGATAGATGGTAATTCCCTGCAACTTTAACTCCCTCTCCTCTTCTAGTTTTCCCTATCCACTGCTCTCTCTTTGTTTCTGTTTCTCTCTCACACACACACACACACACACACACACACACACACACACACACACACACACAGTGAGGCAGGGCCAGCGAGACACAGCACGCACACTCCTGCCTAATAGGGGAGGAGATATACACACACACACACACACTCCCGCCCACTCTCTCTCACACACACCAGACACAGTTTTAAACCAGACCGTAATACAGAGGAGGCAGATGTACTGTTCAGAGCTAGACAGACAGACAGACAGACAGAGACAGAGAGAGAGAGAGAGAGTTCTCTCAACTCTTATTTTATCTGAGGAGAACAGAAGCTGGAGAGACAGACAAAGGGAGAGAGAGAGAGACAGGCAGGCAGACAGGCAGACAGGCAGGCAGACAGACAGAGAGACAGGCAGACAGAGGGTCAGACAGAGAGAGAGTCAGACAGACAGACAGACAGTCAGACCTACAGGCAGGCAAGCAGACAGACAGACAGAGAGGGAGCGACAGACTGACAAAGCTCTAGACAGGAGAGGAGAGGAGAGGAGCTGGGAGTACCTTGGATTAGAACCGGACTGGGACTTAGTTGTTGTTTTTTTCAGGGGCTTTCTGCCCCTGTTTTAACTGATCCAAGCAGTGTGTGTGACCACTGGTGACTGTGACCTGTGACCTGTGACCTGTGACCTCTGACCTGTGGCGATGTCGTGGCACTGTGGGCTGAAGTACCTGTTCTCTCTGCCCCCCACGCTGCAGCTGGGGGGGGTGTGCGCGCTGAGGGACGGCGTGGGGAGTGTGTGTGGACGCGAAGAGCTGAGCCGGCTAGAGGTGGTCCAGAGGCTGGCCAAGGACGGCTGCAGACTGCTACAGAACCAGAACTACAGACTACCGGACCGGACCAACACGGTCAGTACACACACACACACACACACACACACACACACACACACACACACACACACGCACTGAGAATGGGGGGTAGATTGTACAGTAGTTTTGTTTGTTTTTATGAGTTATACTGTTGTATACACTGTGATAACGGGTATATGATATGTTTCCTGTGTGTGTGTGTGTGTGTGTGTGTGTGTTTGTGTGTTGCTGAAGGGTGACGATACTGTTTAATCAATGCATCTAAACTGTGTGAACTTACTGTAACAACTTTACCTGAATGAAGTGTGTGTGTGTGTGTGTGTGTGTGTGTGTGTGTGTGTGTGTGTGTGTGTGTGTGTGTGTGTGTGTGTGTGTGTGTGTGTGTGTGTGTGTGTGTGTGTGAGAGAGAGAGAGTGAAGTCACCCAGAGCACGATGATCATTCATATAATTTCAGTGTCATTCAAGTTGATTCTTCACTGCCGGTGTGGACAGTGATTGGGTGTGTCAGCTTCTCCACCAATCGGACAGCTAGAATCACAGCAGGCTCCTCCTTTTCTCTCTGTTGTCATGGCTAGTCGTCGTGGACACTCGTTCCATCAGCGCAGGTTGTTTCCATAGCGATTTCTTCCTCTTTAAGTGGGGTGCGATGATGCCCCTTTTTTCTAGCGAAAACAGACAAGACAGACAGACAGACAGACAGACAGACAGACAGACACGTGACACACGTGACACACACAAACACACAATAGACTACTTTATTTGCGAGATTGTAGCATACTGTACAAGGACTAATATTTTTGAAGGTCACAAAAACACCTAAGCGTGCACACACACACACACACACACACACACACACACACACACACACACACAGCCTTGAATGGAGTGTCAAGGTTGATATTACGTCACTCTGGCAGCCT
>NC_139668.1:5229377-5261877 GCF_951799395.1 Argentina silus
TAAGATTAGTCCCTAGTCCTCTCTCCACTGTGGGCTAAAACCTGGTGTCTAAGATTAGTCCCTAGTCCTCTCTCCACTGTGGGCTAAAACCTGGTGCCTAAGCTTAGTCCCTAGTTCTCTCTCCACTGTGGGCTAAACCTGGTGCCTAAGATTAGTCCCTAGTCCCTAGTCCTCTCTCCACTGTGTTAGCTTTTCGGAGAACTCTGGCCCCTCAACAAGCCCCATCCAGGGGCTGTGGGCTAATGATCATATATACCAGGCATTCAGGTCATGAACACTTGGATTCATTCTAACCCCCCCCCACCCCTTCCCCCCCTCCCAGGACCCGTCTCTGAACCACAAGGCCTACAGAGAAGCCTTCAAGAGGATGAAGCCCCCCAAGATCCCCTTCATGCCCCTCCTCCTGAAGGACATCACCTTCATCCACGAGGGGAACAAGACCTTCCACGACAACCTGGTCAACTTCGAGAAACTGGTGAGTTTGGGGACATGTCTGGGGTGTGTGCGTGTGTGTGCGTGTGTGTGTGTGCGTGTGCGTGCGTGCGTGCGTGCGTGCGTGCGTGCGTGTGTGTGTGCACGCGCGAACCTGGTCAGCTTTGAGAAGCTGGTGAGTCTAGTGACGTGTGTGTGTGCGTGTGCGTGTTCCTGTGTGTGTGTGTGTGTGTGTGTGTGTGTGTGTGTGTGTGTGTGCGTGCGTGTGTGTGAACCTGGTGAGTCTAAATGAGTGCCTTTATGTTGATGATGTTAATGACAAGGTCTGAGGATAAGAAGTGTGTGTAATAGTTTGTTACCGTGGTGACTGACTCTCCCCCCCCCCTCCCACCCCCCCCACCCTCAGCACATGATTGCAGACACGGTGCGTCTGATTCGCCACTGCCAAAGCGACCAACCAGGTGAGTTTCACACCTGAACCAGGTGTGTTAGTGCTGGTTCAGAACAGATATGTACAGCGCGGGGAGTTTTTTGGGGGGCTCATATTGATATTTTGGGGGGGGGGGGGGGAGTGTGCCCTGCTGTGCTCTTGACAAGAAGGAAGAGAGTGAAGGAAAGGAGAAGAGAGGAAGCAAGGAGAGGAAGCAAGCAGGAACGGCCCTATTGAGATTCAGCCCTGCTATTTGAATAATCTCTCCTGTGAATAGAGAGTGATGACACAGGGAGGTGGAGAGAGTGCTGTCTCCCTGGTCCCTCTCTTTCTCTGATGCTGCAGTGTTCTGCTGTGCTCCTCTGCCCACTCTCCTGACTCTGACGCCCCCTGCTGGTGTGAAGAGGCAGGGCAGCCTCCTGCACACTGAACTTGATTCACCTGCCTAGTTTGCATACACTGTTTCCAAGCAACCGATTTCAGGGACTGTTCTTCTACCTCCTACAGACTCCCTATAGAACCACTGTCTCGAGCTTATGTGCTTTTATATTCTCCTGTGTGTGTGTGTGTGTGTGTGTGTGTGTGTGTGTGTGTGTGTGTGTGTGTGTGTGTGTGTGTGTGTGTGTGTGTGTGTGTGTCTGTGTGTGTGTGTGTCTGTGTGTGTGTGTGTGTTGATATAATCATTTGTGTCTATATGACGTGTGTGTGTTTGTTTCTCCATCTCCTAGGTAACGAGGTTGCCGGTAGCGACAGTGTGGAGGTGAGGGCGAGCGTTCACAACCTGCACATCATCGACAATCAACAGACACTCTTCGAGCTCTCGCACAAACTGGAGCCACGCGCCTGAACACACACACACACACACACACACACCGCCAAAATACAGCCCAGCACTGAGTCTGTGTGTGTGTGTGAGAGGGGGTAGAGAGATGTCATGTACAGCAAGAAGAACACAGACCTCTCCCAAAAAACACTATGTTACCAAACACATGACACACACACACACACACACACACACACACACACACACACACACACACAGAACCACAAAACACACACTTTCTGCACTGAACTGAAGATGCGGTGCCATGTGCTCCTCCTACCACAAGAGGGAGCCAATCACAGAGCTGCTGACCTACCACAACAAGACTTCCTGTCCATCAGGATCTGGGTTTATAAAGGCTTTATAACAGCTCCTCTGGGGGGTATAAAGGCTTTATAACAGCTCCTCTTTAGTTATAAAGGCTTTATAACAGCTCCTCTAAAGTTAGAAAGGCTTTCATAAGCTGCTTATACACTCTCTCCAAAAGGTGTACAGTGACTGAACTGATAGAGGGAGATCTGCCAAACTCTCTCTGGAGAGAGGAGGAGAGGAGAGAGGGAAGAGAAGAGAGGAGGAGAGGAGCTGACCTCGTTTGTACAGTGTGAATGTCGTCCTGTTTACCGTGAAAGTCGATTTCTTTTTCTTCTCTCCCTGTATTTACGTGTGTGTTCCGCAGGTGGAATGGACACTGTTCAGCTTCAGTTGTAGATGTGTTGGGTTAGCGTAACCGCTCTGGAGTTAACATACAACTCTCAATATATAACCATAGAGAACTCTACATATAGAACTATATACAACACCATGGAACAGCCCTGGAGGACCCAGGGCGTGTTCAGAAAAGGGAAATGTTCAGGTCCGTTGATATTCAATCCCAGTTCTGGAGAGCCGCTGCAGTGGGTCCCGGTTTTGGTCCACAGCCAAGTGGTGACACTATCACACCTGACTGAAGTAATCAACTCATCTTCAAAACCTTGACGAGTTGAATCAGGTGTGTTCGTGCTGAGCTGGAGCAAAAAAGCCTGACGTGCTGGCGCTCTCTCCGGGGCCGAGAGTGAGTGTCACCGGTCCAGATCACCGGAGGCTGTTGGAGGGCTCACCGTAATGATAAGGAATGGTTTCCACGCATTACAGTGAGCCCGTCCTCCGATTTCTACCTCCGCCGGCCTCCCCTGCTGCAGATAGATATGTAACTGTACAGAAAGGGCCACTGCTCTGTGCTTGACCTTGTGTGTAAGGGTCATAGTGACGTGTATAATGTACAATGCTCCGATTTGGCTCTTAAAGCAACACTGGACCTAAGACCATTTCCTGGTTGCCATTTCAGCGTCCTGATTGGTTGTTCTCCTTGTCGTAGACCCCCCCCCCCGACCCCCCCGCCCCTTCCTGACCAAAACAACACTTGCACTCACATCTCCTCTCTCTGTTTTATGACTGTGTAATATATAGATGTTAGGTTTATATCAGAGAAGGCTGGCGGGGGTAGAAATCGGAGGACGGGGCTCATTGTCATGAATGGAACGGAATGAGGAATGTCTGATACCGCTGATACCGTTCCTCATTCCATCCCATGTGCTACAATGAGCCCCGTCCTCCGATTTCTACCTCCGCCAGCCTCCCCTGGTTTATATATATGCGTGCCATGCAAGCCACTGGTGAACCATTTCTCTATGTAAGGTAAGGTGCCAAATAGTAGGAGGGTGATGTTGCACAGAGGTGGAGCAGGTAGAATGTTCCTCTAACCTCTGATTCAGGGTCAGTGTGTGTTCCAGAGCCCTAATGGTAAGGGTTAGGATAGGGGGAGGGGATCTGATCTGAGATCTGTGGTTAGAGGTAACTTCTACCTCAAGCTGTAGACAGCCGTTCTGTTGCAGCCGTGGTTGTTCTCAGTGGCCACGCCTTTTACACACGTTCGCGTCTCACACATTTCTCTGATCGGTGGTGTGGTGTGTTTCACACACACACACACACACACACACACACACACACACACGTCTCACACACACACACACACACACGTCTCACACACACACACACACACGTACACGTCTCATGTATCACACACTCACACACACAGACACACACACGTCTCACATGTCTCACACACACACACACACACAGTCACTCTCTCACACACACACACACACACACACACACACACTGCTTTTCACATGTTTGCATAGCACCCTCCTCAGCTTCAGCTGACGTTTTACCTAGAAATATCCCAGTGACTGATTTCTGAGTAGAGCAATGATACCGTGTGTAACACCAGTCTCCGGGGGTTGCTATGGAAACACAGGGAATTCTTTATTTATTTATTTTTTAAAACCCAAAGGAGGGGAGACAGATGTGTCGGAATGAAACGAGCCAAACACTGCTGTGAGAGGATTTCATACCACAGCACAGATGTCTTTCATTACTGTACAAGAGGTTGTTACTACACAGTAATAACACATGAATAGAGAGGTTATTGCATTCCTGTCTCGTTATGATATTTCTGACTGAAGGGACTGCCCTGCTCAGGGAGGGTCCTGTTGTGAATGCCTGTTTTGGATGCCTGTTACAAAGATTTCACTTCACAAAGCAGCCAGGATGGACCACGGTTAGCCTCACGAGTCACTCCGGTGCTTCATTTCTGTTGCAACTGTGATGGCCGCCGGGCCAAAAGTGTTTTCTGAGGGAAAAAAAATGTTCAGGTCTGTGATGAGTCATATAGCGAGATATACTGGTCCTGGGTCGGTTGTGTTCACACTAAACCTGCCACATCTGGGTCAAATACATCATTTTTCAAATACTTGAGTGTGTTTGAGATGTGCTCGGCGAACCTTGGGAGTGTGAACTTCTGGGACTCGTTAGTTCTGTTCCATTGTACCACCAGGCAAACTAAACCAAGCACCGCTTAAGTATTTGAGAGTGTTTGACGTGTGTGTGTTTGACCCGGGTCAGGAACCTGCACAGGTGTATACATTCCAGGGGAATCTGGTGGAAGTAGAAATCGGAGGACCTGGGTAATGCATGGAATGGAATGAGGAATGGTATCAATTATTACACGTGTTTGATACCATTTCTTATCCCGTTCCATGCACTACAATGAGCCCGTCCTCTGTTTTCTACCTCCACCAGCCTCCCCTGATACATTCCTGTCCCCTTTTCCCAAAGGAGCAGGACATTAGTGCTACTTGTTATTTATTGTAACATTTTGTTTATTTATGTTTTTGTTGATGGGACATAATGTCTCAGAGCTACGTGCCATGTGTGACCCCAGCCATGTGGAGATTGTCCAGGACAATGTTGTTGAACTGTGTAAAATATTATGGTTTGTTGTTTGAGCTGCAAGGCTGGAATGTATAAATGTATGTGTCGTTTCCCTTTCTGACCGCTAGAGGTCAGTATAGGAGAGAGGGACTCAAGGTGGACTCGATGATTGTTACTGTCCTGTGATGTCAAAATGAGGGGGGAAAAAAAGACGAATGGAAAAGGGGGAAGTGGGGTTGTTGTGTTTTTATAGCCATTGTCATGACGATGTAAAGTTCTGTTTTAAAGGATGTTGTTGAATCATTTTGCATGACGTGACGAAAACCAACCCCACACACGATCACAGAGGACACTCCGACTTTGTAATACTACTGTAATGATCATGTTGACTTGTACATATGCATATATATGTTTGAGATGTTATTATTTATCTGTTTAAACGAAAAAAAAGAGAGAAAGACCAAGCAATACGTTTTCCTCCTGTGTCCTCCCCGAACTTCATGACTGCTGAAGCCGCCACTCGTTTTTTCTAAATAAGACGCGTTTTACTATGTCAAAGTTTTACTGAAATGAATAAATCATAGGTTTATGTGATATTAACCACTGTGTTGTTGCTCTCTGATTCTTCTATTTGTTTGATAAAATATTAATAACGGGGGACCTCTTTGTTGAGTGCTGTAGTGTGCTGTAAACATGTATATTGTAATAGTGTTTAATATTTTATGGATTTCTTCTATTTTTGCTCTCATGGCTGTTCCATAGCGTGCTAGTATTTCGCTAGCTCAATTGCCTGTTTGAATAACGTAAGTTGTATATTTATATAGGCTACTTTATACGTGGCTATGTAAATATATTGTTTCTCTCAAGCATTCTCCTAATTGTAGAGGAGGAACTGGGACCCAGTCTTAATGTCATCATGTGATTCTCTTCCTCCTCAAACCCCTCAGCACTGGAGGACTGCCAAAGGGGGAGTGTGGGAGAAGAAGGGAAGGCCGAGGAGAGATGGAGGAAGAGAGTGAGAGAGAGGGGGGGAGGGAAGAAAAAGGGAAGCTGGGAGATACGGGGGAGGCATTGGGGTGGAGAATGATTTGGGAAGCGAGGTGATGTGAGGAGGCGCAGGGGGGGAGATGTGAGGAGGCGCAGAGGGGGAGATAGGAGGAGCCGCAGGGGAGAGGCGGAGGAGGTGGGGAGGTTTTGGGAGAAGAGGAGATGAAGGGGGAGGTATAGATTGGGGGTGGCATTGGAGTAGGGGGAGGGTAAGCCGGTGGAGGCTATAATTGCTTTGCTTGTGTGTGTGTGTGGGGGGGATTATTTCCTGCACCTGCAGTGTCATGTGTTTGGCTTCAAAAGGCATCCAAACTATCAGGCCTGTTCTGTTCCAGACGAGAACATTTCAGAGAGAAATGTATTTACTCTTATTCACAAAGGTAGCCTGTACAGTATCCAACATGCTTCTACTCACATTCTCTCAGCAATCTCTCAGACAGTCTGAGAGACTCAATGATTATAGTGTTGGTTACAGCCAGTCAAAGCCATTATGAACCACTGACCTCAGTGGAGGTAGGAGTCAGAGGATGAGTCAGGCTCATTGTAATGCATGGGATGGAATCAGGAATGGCATAAAATGCGTGATCATTACAGTAGTATTACAAAGTCACGGTGTCCATTCCTCATTCCATTCCATGCATTACAACGAGCCCCGGCCCGTCCTCCGATTTCTACCTCCACCAGCCTCCCCTGACTGACCTCTCTGGGACACCTGTCCTACAATAACAAGATCCTTTTTATCTCCACAGAAACAGCTGAGGTGGAATTTGTTTTCGCTTCCATCATGCAGAGTAAAGCTCTAAATGCACTGAAAGCAATGGAGACAAGACAAAATTATACAGTAATATACAACCCGTATCTACAGTGAGCAGGCCTACGCTACAGTGCACGGTTCAGTGAGACGTTCAACACAGACAGCTGGAACCTACAGTACATTAGCACGAGTGCTTCCTCTTTCATTGATGAACATCCATTAGACTCTCCCACTTCAAAATGAGACCAACGGAAAGGCTTTTCGCGCAAACTGTGTGACAGAAAATGTCAACCGTGGGCTGGAAGAAAGGGAGGAGAAGGAGGAGACGGAGGAGAAGGACGAAAACACACAAAAGCGCAAACAGCTGTTTCTCATTTTCGCCTCTTTTTTCCCTTGGCACGAGCGGTGACAGCACAGCACAGCGCAGCGCAGCACTCGCCGCCTTGCCTCGCTGCGCGCCGGTGGCGCCCGGCGGGAGGTTCGTGCCACCCTGTGATTTGCTTTATCGCACGGCGCCTTTATAAAAACCGTATCATTTCGCTGTCACCGGGATGAGTCTTTAGCTCAGCGGGCTAATGACGGCTGTAGGAGAGCGAGGGGCATGAGGAGGGAGGAGTGACGGGGGGAAGCACACCCGTTACCGTGGGGAGTGAGTGAGTGGGTGGGTGGGTGGGGGGGGGGGGCATTCCGCGTGCGTCTCTAGATGCAGGTGCTGTTGTCGCGCCGCTGACAATGTGCGAGGAAGGTGGCAATTGAGCAGAAAATGAGGAGGAAAACGGACAGGCGGAAAGACGGGTATTATTTCACTCGCGGAAGACGACGCAGACCTCGCAGCCCACTCATCTCCAGGCAATCATGGGTTTGTTTATGCCCGCGGTGGCTGTCAGGGAATGCATGTGGCTCGAGGGGAGGGGGTGTGGTGGGGTGGGGGGGGAGACGGTATTCTGTGAAATTGAGGATTATCCGAAACTTTGAAATCAATCTCTTCATGCATCCAAATTCCAAAACAAAAAACAAATCTGCTGGCACTCTTTTCCACTCCGTACGGCGTCATCTCTCGTTTTATATTCTCCTAGCCTGAGGCCTACGTCGTTTAGCAGACGCGTGTATAGCCTTAGTCTATGAAATCATCATCATCAATCAATGTTACCGTGTAAGTGTTAGCTACTTTATAGTGCCCTTTGTTCTCGTCACGTTCAATAAGGGAACAGTCCTTATCTGTTATTTTACATTCACATTTTGTTTCCGATAAGGATACAAGTTGACCTATTGTTGTTGAAGGCAGACGGTAGTTACATTGTAACAAGCCTACATAAAATTCCCGGGGCAGCAAAGTCTGCCACGCCCACACGCTGTTTTTCCCGCGAAACCGGAGGACGGTGGAGCTCGGACTGTTCCATTCTGACTCGAGGGGGCGGAGGTGAAAGCCCGTGTCCGGACACGGACGGAATAGTCGATATATTCCTCGTACGACTCACGTCCCTTTTTTTGCGAACGTCGTCTCAAGCGTTGTTTACACCATTAGAATATATCTAAGTCACACGACAATGTTTTTAAGCCGAACTACAGACGTATACGAAAGTCATAAACACGGACGACACCCCTTCCTTTTGAGTTATGAACATGAAATCGCCGTGTTTTTTTCGGTTGTTTTTTTTCCAAATAGTTCATTCACTCACATTCATTCATTTGTAGAGTGAACTGCCTCTGAACTACTGAGAGAGAGAGACATAAAAGTTGTCTCAAATGAGTTAAAAATGCCTTTGTCAAGAAAGGTAAGTGAAACAAACCAGCAAGCGATGGTTGAGAGAAACAGTCCCATTCGTGTGTCATGCTTCGGAGTGCTAGTTAGGGGTTTCTTTGTACTGCAAACTGGTATAATATGCTAACTGAATGTTGATAATCTAACTGTTACTGTACAGCCGTCAGTAGCCTCTATAAGACTAGTTATATAAGTTTGTGAAAGGACACAGACGACATATAGGTTGTGATTAGAAATTGCATGGGGAATTGTTGTGTTCCCTGAAATCGATACGTCTGCAACAACTAGGTTTTTGGTGCAGTTGAATCGTGCATCATGATTGATCGATTGATTAATTGATTGATTTATTTATTTCATCATTATGATTATGCCCGACAGACACCCAGAGCCCTAGCTGCCATCTTCGAGAGCCCGAGTGATGACGAGGACTTCCTCGGCTTTGGGGTCGCTCCCCCGGCGGTGGACAGCTCCGAGGACAGCCGGGACAGCCTCTGCTCCGGGGACTCCGGGAAACCGGTGGGTGGGAGTGGGACAGGGACAGCTGGATAAACTGTACGGTAGCTTACGCTGAAGATACTAGTACTGCAAAACATTACTGATACACAAGTATTCATGACAGTTAAAAATGTTTTACTCTGAAACGTTACCTTTAAAAAAATATGAGAAGTCCCTTCACAAACAGTTGGTGCTCCATACTAACCTTACCATATCACTTCACGTACAACATCTCACTGCAACCTGAATACAATAACAGATGCCCCTTCACTTCTTCACTGTTGTTGCAGAAGATGACTTTCTTTCCATTGCTACCATTCCCCACTTGTTGTGTACATGCATCAGCTAACCATCTGTCTCTCTCTGCAGGTCCTGTGTTTTAGGTCAAAGTTCATGACCTCTGAACTGACTCGCCTGTTCACTGAATCAGACAGTGAAGGGGCTGATTTTGAGGGCTTCAAAGAGGAAGATGATGATGATGATGAAGATGAGGAGGAAAAGGAGGAGGAGGAGGGCAGGCTCACCGGCAGGAAAAAGACTTTGGTACTAAGCCTTAATCTAACCCTAACTCAACCCTACTAAACTTTAATCTAACCCTAACCCTTTGGTACTGGGACCCGTACTAAACCTCAACCCAACCCTGTTTGTCACGCTTTCATCACAGCTGTCTGTCTGCTATGTTTGGTCAAGGTCCACATATCCTAGAAATAGTCGTTTTGGATAAAACTAAATTCTTTCTTGTCATGCCTTTATTGACAGGGTGGCTGTGGAGAGACTATGTATGACATGACAGATGTTTGTTTAAGCACAGACTCGAGTAAAAAACATGTATTTTCATCTCTCTCTCTCTCTCTCTCTCTCTCTGCCTTTATTGTTTTGTTCTGTCGCTCCAGTCGGTGGTCTCGGAGGAGGAGAGTGACGAGGACACAGGGTTCTACTCCGAGGGGGAGGAGTCAGCCCCACCCAGGAAGAGGAGTCTCTGTGTGGCCTTCAGGTGTGTGTGTGTGTGGTTGTCTGTTGTCTGTCTTTCTCCTCAGAGAAAGCTCAGCTGTTGCGTCTGAACATTCCATTCTAGCTATTCAGGACAGATGTTTGGATTGTAGTTGTAACTTCCTGCTCTGCTTCAGGTTTCCTGTCAAAAGACTCTCCGCCCAGAAGAAGGAGGAGCCAGAGAAACCCCAGCCAATCGCAGCGGCCCCACCTGAGAGGAGAACCAGTCAGAGGATGAGACAGAAGAGGGATGAGGCTCAGGTGTGCAGTGGGAGGGGCCAGCGTGGAGGGGCGGAGAAGAAACCACCTCAGAGGGAGGAAGTGAAGAAGAAGAAGGAAGAAGAAGTAGAGGAGGAGGAGGATGAGGAGGAGGAGGAGAAGATGATGCTGGAGGTCAAGTCTCAGGTTCTCAGTAAACGAGACAAGAACATCCAGGAGAACAAAGCCATGGTACACAACCTCTGACCTCTGACCCTAATCTGAACCCTCCTATACTGTTTCTATTCAAACTGCTCTTTTTGTCCGTAGTCTTGTTTTTACGTCGTGTAAGTTAAGGTAGATTGAACTGGTTACAAGAGTTATTCATGTCAAGTAAAATAATCTAAAAAGACAAATCCTAAAGATGTTACAACAGTGTTTGGGTTCAGGTGACCGTGGTCCTCGGTGTGGCTGTTAATGTTGTTGTTGTTGTTGTTGTTGTCCAGCTGGCAAAGCTGTTTGCTGACCTGAGTTCCATGGCTGAGCTGACTCCTCTCTCCACTCCCCCGGTGAGTATACACTTAGAAGGGCGCACCCTTCTCTCTCTCTCTCTCTCTCTCTCTCATGGCTCATGGCTGCCTTCTCCATCTTATCTCCACGCTGTTTTACACACTACAGGGCCGACCCCCAACCGTACTATTCAGGCTCTGATATTTTCATTTCATGTTGTCTTTACAAACGCTGTTTCAGCAACTATGGTAGATGAGTATCCAGGCCAGCCCAGTACAGCTCAGCTTGGCTTGGCTTGGCTTGGCTCAGCTCTGTTGGGCTCTGTGGTGTAGAATAAGAGTCTTGTCTCCTCTCCTCTATCTGCACTGATGGAGAGAAGGAGAAAGGGGAGGAGATGAGGCCCATTGAGATGTTCGTGCTCCAGTGTTGGATCTCCATGGCAGAAAATAGGGCCGTTTGTTTTTAGGGTCACTCACTGACTGAAGTCAGTCCATGTCTTCTCAGATAACACACGCGTTCCAAATGTTGTAGTTCTAGTGCGTTGTGGGTTGTTGCTGTTTTCCAGAAGAAGAGGCGTGTGTCTGAGAAGCCGTCCCCTCGGAAGCGGGGGAGTGAGGGGGTGGAAGGGGGGGAGAGGAGGAACCCTTCCCGTAAAGCCAGACCACCAGAGAAGTTTGGGGTGGAGGAGAGGAGTGTGTCTCCCTCCAGACTGGCCAAACACATCAGAACCATGGATGTCAGGAGACTGATGGAGGTGAACACACACACACACACACACACTGTATATGCATACACACACACACACACACACACGCTCGCACATACTATACACACACACACTCACATACATATGCACACTCTACATGCACATACCCACTTGATACTTGTACACACACACACACACAGGTGCATGTACATGTAGGTAATTCAGACACATTCAGAATTTCAAATAAATCCCTAAACGGTTGAAACCAACCGCTCTCCTCGGCCAGGTGGACGATGACATGCGAGAGGAGGGGCGTGGCGGGAAGAAGAGGCGGAGCGACCGAGGCAAGCAGCGGAGGAAGAGCGAGGTGAGGTCGGTGGATGACATCACCCAGGACGAGCTGGACAACGTGGCGGAGCGCTCCAAAGACAAGATCCTGGACAAGGACCACGTGAGTCACTCTAGTCGGTTCTCCTCTACGGTTCCACGAAGAACCCTTTACCCTCAGGTGTGTGTGTGTGTGTGTGTGTGTGTGTGTGTGTGATGGGCTGAGTGAGATGTATGTGTACACCTTCCACGTCTGTTGTGGACTTCTCTGACTCTGTCTCATTGTCAAGTTTACCTGGACCTGTTGAAGTCAAGTCCAAGTTTATCTATTCATATGCACAGAATACAGGTAGTAAACTCTCCAATGAAACGCTTACTACTGGTAAACTCTTGTCCTACACACAAACTGGGTTTACCAGCAGGACAGCGTGTTTGATACCATGTATATACACCTGTGCAGGTTCCTGACCTGGGTCAAACACACACACGTCAAACACTCTCAAATACTTGAGCGGCGTTTGGTTTAGTTTGCCTGGTAGTCCAATGGAACAGAACAGCCGTGTGTGTGTGTGTGTGTGTGTGTGTGTGTGTGTGTGTGTGTGTGTGTGTGTGTGTGTGTGTGTGTGTGTGTGTGTGTGTGTGTGTGTGTGTGTGTGTGTGTGTGTGTGTGTGTGTGTGTGTGTGTGTGTGTGTACTGTGCTGGTGTGTTCAGATCCCTACTGTGGAAGGACCAGAGGACCATAAATAGTTGTGTGGTGTGTCCTCTTCCTCCTCCTCCTCAGGGCAGCACGTGTCACCAGTGCAGACAGAAGACTCTGGACACTAAGACGGTGTGTCGTAACCCCTACTGCCTGGGGGTCAAAGGTCAGTTCTGTGGCCCCTGTCTGAGGAACCGCTACGGAGAGGACGTACGCAGCGCCCTGCTCGACCCGGTCAGTACACACACTTCCACACACACATACATATATATATGTATCTACATACATACATACATGTGTATATATACACACACACACACACACACACCGCCTAGCTCAACCTGGTCAGTAGACACACTTCCACACACACACATAGATGTGTGTGTGTGTGTGTGTGTGTGTGTGTGTGTGTGTGTATGTATATATATATGCACACACACACACTGCCCTGCTTGAACCAGTCAGTACAGACTCTCAACAGTACGTGTGTATGCATGTACATGCTGACCTTGTTTCTGTGTATTTGAGTGCCAGAAAATAAATATATATATATATTTGTTCTCAGCATTTTAAAATCTGTGTACTCCCTCCCTCCCTCCAACCCTCCCTCCCTCCCTCTCTCTCTCTCTCTCTAGACGTGGGAGTGTCCTCTGTGCAGGGGTTTGTGTAACTGCAGTATCTGCAGGAAGAGAGACGGCCGCTGTGCCACTGGAAACCTGGTCTCATTGGCCAAACACAACGGCTACAGCAACGTCCAGGAATACCTGGAGAGGTGTGTGTGTGTGTGTGTGTGTGTGTGTGTGTGTGTGTGTGTGTGTGTGTGTGTGTGTGTGTGTGTGTGTGTGTGTGTGTGTGCGTGTGTGTGTGTGCGCGTGTGTGCGCGTGTGTGCGCGTGTGTGCGCGTCAGCGTCACTGTGGCCTTAAATCAGAGAGTGTCTTCCAGGGGTACGTCCCAATTCTCCATCCTTCTCTCTCTCTCTAAAGTGTACACTCCCATCAGTAAAGGCCGGTGGAGGTGGAAGTCGGAGGACAGGCTCATTGTAAATGCATGGAATGGAATGAGGAATGGTGTCAAACTTTGACGCCATTCCATGCATTATAATGAGCCTGTCCTCTGACTTCCGCCTCCGCTGACTCCCATAAACGGATTTAAAGGTGTACACTTCAGGGGAAGAAGATGGAGGATTGGGACACGGGGCTGCTGTTGTATACATACAGACTCTGATGGAAGTCCTCAGAAGGATTGAAAAGTGTGTCTGTTTCTGTGTCTCCACCAATGACACAATCATAATTGCTGATATTACTCATTTATTTATGTCGCTGTGAGAGGCTGTTGAGTCTGTGTGTTGTCTCTAATGGTCTCTCTCTCTCTCTCTCTCTCTTTCTCTATCTCTCTCTCTCTCTCTCTCTCTCTCTCTCTCTCTCTACCACTCTCTCTTTCTCTATCTCTTTCTACCTCTCTCTCTCTCTCTCTCTCTCTCTCTACCACTCTCTCTTTCTCTATCTCTCTCTACCACTCTCTCTTTCTCTATCTCTCTCTACCTCTCTCTCTCTTTCTCTCTCTCTACCTCTCTCTCTCTTTCTCTCTCTCTCTCTCTCTCTCTCTCTCTCTCTCTCTCTCTCTCTCTCTCTCTCTCTCTCTCTCTCTCTCTCTCTCTCTACCTTTCTCTCTCTCTCTCTACCTCTCTCTACCTCTCTCTCTCTCTCTCTTTCTCTCTCTCTCTCTCTCTCTCTCTCTCTCTACCTCTCTCTTTCTCTCTCTCTCTCTCTCTCTCTCTCTCTCTCTACCTCTCTCTCCCCTTTGCAGCATCCAGAAGCAGCTAGCTAGCACTGGCTGAATCAGAGAACTGCACCCCTGGGCTGAACACACACACACACACACACACACACACACACACACAAGACTGATGCACAGCGTTGACAGGCTTCTATTGTATTCCTGGTTTTAGGTCTAGATAGAGGGCTTTTCTTTTCGACCACTAAAGGCTGTAGGCTGTACCTGGTCGTGAGGTTGTGTGTATATATCTTAGCTACTATATACCTATTTGTAAAGGGCCTTTTCATTTTATACTCTTACTGTGACTGAAGCCCAAATCCTGAATATACCGTTGACGACAAATAATGTAAATAGCTTTGAAAGACACTGTAAACACCTTTTATTCACACTTTTTATATGCAAACACAGGCAGTGATGATTTCTCCATTTTAAGATCACCTTGTCTCTGTGTTGTACATGTTCCCTTGTTTGTAATGTTGCGTTCGTGCGTTCTCGGATTATTGTTATTCGAGGTTATTTGCGTAGAGCTTACTGTTGGTCGACTCTGGTGCGATTCTGAGCGGGGGAACTCAGGCATCATCTTTGAACGAGTTTCCAACTGTAACATCTCAGTTTCCAGCTCACATGAACAGAACCTTAATCTATGGTTCTGTTCACGTGAGGTTCTGGTTGGGACGCAATGTTATTGGCTGCGTCCTGTATATACTGTTGAAGTTGACGGTTAGAAACTCGACTCTCTTCCTTCCCGAAAAGCATTGGAGGAGAATACCTCAGGGGAGGAACCTAGATCTTCTCCTCCAATGGGTTTTGAGTAAGAGGCGAGTGGAGGACAGAGGAGAGGACGCAAAGAAATGAAGTTTCGGACAATTGAGAAACGGCCGGAGACCTGTTTTTTTTTTTTTTTTAATGTGTTTTTTCCTATTTTATAAGTGATTTTAACAACTGCCTCGAAAACCGATCCCTCCACACACATCTGTAGGCCTGTAGAAAAACGACACATCTGCAATGAAGAACTTTTAAAGTTGAAATAAAGTTTGGAGTTCTGACTATTCTTGACTGATTTGTCTTATAGGATGTATTCTACTGTAGATGCCCAGTTTTTCTCATTTGCTTGAGCACATTTGTCCAAACAGAATTCACGTTTTCAAAACAACTGAAACACATTGGCCAAAATGACTAATTTAATTAGCAAAATGTGCTAAGACTCTCAAAACATTAAATACATGACATAAAATCAACTACCTGCACCAAAACACACAACTTGTTAGCTAATGACAAGTTATTTCAATCAATCGTTACACAATAGCCCAATAAATACTAACTACAAGTATCAATATACCCTAACATGGTTAACCCTCTTTTCTACCCCTGTTTTCCGTGCCATTTGTTGATATTATAATTATAATATGTACAATTAAAGGCAAGTAAGGATATTATCACAGCATGGGCTGTATTCTTTTTTCCTCAAATTATTTCACCAAAGATGACCAATGCAGAAAGAATGTCACTCAAGAGCATGAATATCCAGAAACAAAAAGCTTTTTTTTTTATTTTTTATGCTTTTCCATTTTGTCCTTTACTAATTCATTGATGCTGTATATACAGAGAATTAAGAAAAAAAAGCCCATCATCAGATCCAGTGATAGGCCATGGTTGATTACTTTAGAGATGCATCCTTACTTCCTCCCTTCCCAGTAGTTTCCACTGATCTAATGTAGGAGGATTAGTCTTCCCTCTGCATCGCTTTCACCAATCTCGTCATTTCAGATCAGTGATTTCTTCAAGGAAGGCAGGAAGGAAGGATATAAAGACCGCCCCCGGTATTCCAGCCAGGTTAGGTGTAATACCACATTTCACCCAAGGGGGGCACTGTTACTCCTCACATGACACAAACACTGATCTCCCTTGTGAAAGACTAAATGGACCAACCTGACCAGCATCACATTGACAGCCTACGAGGTCAAAACCTCAAACACTATCCTTAACCAAACCTTTAATCCCAACCCTAACATTCTGACCCTAACCTTAACCAAACCTTTAATCCCAACCCTAACATTCTGACCCTAACCGTAACCAAACCTTTACTCCCAAACCATAACCAAACCTTTAATCCCAACCCTAACATTCTGACCCTAACCGTAACCAAACCTTTAATCCCAACCCTAACATTCTGACCCTAACCGTAACCAAACCTTTAATCCCAAACCATAACCAAACCTTTAATCCCAACCCTAACATTCTGACCCTAACCGTAACCAAACCTTTAATCCCAAACCATGACCAAACCTTTCACCCTAACCCTAACATTCTGACCCTAACCGTAACCAAACCTTTAATCCCAAACCATAACCAAACCTTTAATCCCAACCCTAACATTCTGACCCTAACCATAACCAAACCTTTAATCCCAAACCATTACCAAACCTTTCACCCTAACCCTAACATTCTGACCCTAACCGTAACCAAACCTTTAATCCCAAACCATAACCAAACCTTTCACCCCAACCCTAACATTCTGACCCTAACCATAACCAAACCTTTAATCCCAAACCATAACCAAACCTTTCACCCCAACCCTAACATTCTGACCCTAACCGTAACCAAACCTTTAATCCCAAACCATAACCAAACCTTTCACCCCAACCCTAACATTCTGACCCTAACCGTAACCAAACCTTTAATCCCAAACCACAACCAAACCTTTCACCCTAACCCTAACATTCTGACCCTAACTGTAACCAAACCTTTAATCCCAAACCATAACCAAACCTTTCACCCTAACCCTAACATTCTGACCTTAACCGTAACCAAACCTTTAATCCCAAACCATAACCAAACCTTTCACCCTAACCTTAACCGTAACAAAATGTGAACCGATTTGTAAATTCAGCGATAGTTTCCTAGTCAGTCATGTCCCCTTTGTTGTCCCTGATCACCCTCTGGGATTCCTGTGGTGAGGGGCTGACTGAGACTGAGGTCAGAGGTCAGCAGCAGGTCACCTGATGTCTCCTCAGGTAGGGTCAGTTGACCTCAGGTAAATACCAGGTACTTTACCTGTCAGGGAGCAGGGTCATAGCAGGTTCAGGGTTCAAACCGAGGTCAGTGTGTCTTCTTGAGGGGTTCTATTTTCTGCCGGTGCTCAACGGATACATGTCTAAATGCAAGGCGTATGAGTAATTTGTGTAAATACCACAGCGCCGAAGTTCTATCTCCTGCACAGGTGGGTGGAGAAACGGTAATAGAGGCACGTTCACGACAATAAGCAGGTCAAGTGCCATCAGGTGCGCTGAAAGATTCTGGTCTTGGAAATCACATAATAAAAGCAATAACCCAGTACTAATATTCATGTCAATCGACATAGATATTAGACACACCCCATAGCAGCGACCGCGATTGCGCTAAGACTGTTCTTTACGCTGTTAAAATATAGCCTGAGGTGTGTGAGACGTTGTGTTTTGTTGGCGTGTGTGTGTGTGCGTTGTTTGGGTGATGTGGAGAAACACCAGAAAGCTGTCAGTCAAGTGATCTGTCGCTCTCAGGTAAAGCTTTCATCTACTCACACTGACCTTTCAATCACCTCTCACAAGTGTGTGTGTGTGTGTGTGTGTGTGTGTGTGGTGTGTGTGGTGTGTGTGTGTGTGTGTGTGTGTTGCTATTCCCGAACAGATACAGTAGCCTACATACACTTTTCTAAACATCAATAAACACATAAACAAAATAATGATATTATAGAATATATCATAAGTATATATAGTTACTGTATACTACATGGTTGACCCTCCTGTCCCACACCGATGACCTCATAGCCCTGGGGTCTGCTCAGCTCTACACTAACCCCATAACCACTTGTAGAGATCCAAAAGGACTGGATGGGTTTGGGTCCATTTTACACTCTTGACAGACAATGATTTAGCGTTTTCTGATCTACAGCGAGGTGCCCGAGGGTAATGACCAGGATTCCCTTTGGAATTGGCCGCGTGAGTGTTAATTGCTCCTACGAGGTCAGCCCTTCAAAGGGGTCAGAGGTCAAAGGTGAGCTATGACGAGGTGTTACCTCTGCATCATAAACTCATTGTCAGCGTGACCGGAGAGTGAACCCCTCAGAGAGGGAAGCTCTGATCCCTAGAAATCTGTACTACAAAGCGCTCACTTGTTTTGAGTGTACTAATACAGTAATGACAGTCTTTAAGCCCCATCAGTGATATGAATTGGACAGGTAGTGAATGAAGACAGAGAGAAAGAGAGCAAGATAGACAGATAGATAAAGAGAGAGAGGGCGAGCGAGCAGAGAGGGAGAGAACAGAGAAGTTGAGGGGAAGCGAGAGAGAAAAGAGAAGTAGAGATGGAGGGAGAGATAGAGAGAGTTGTCTAGGTCAATGTCTGCTCTATGTTCAGTTCAAACATCACGTAGTGTGTGGGTTTGTGGGGGGGTGTGTGTGACTGTAGGAGAACAGGAAACCGGAGGACTAGGTCGAGACAGGAAGGACAGTTTTAATCACTTTATTGTCAAGTGTTATGCAGGCAAAGTATTTTTTTCTTTGAGCTTCTTTTTCTTCCCATTGACATAACACGTTTGTACAAACTGGTTTTTAAAAATATCAATTAACTGGAGCCTTTGAGGCAAAAAACCCTTTATCAAATGTCATGGAGACGAACAAACATTTTAGAAAAAGATTTACAAATGAGATGCCACTAGAAAATATTAAAGAAAAAAATCGGTTGTCACACAAAATATTACCAAAAACATCGAAATCGTTTGGTATCAACCATTTTCATTTTAGAACTTTTTTTTTTTTGTAATATATTTTTTTTTTGCTTTCGTTCTTCTTCTTCTTCTTCTTCTTCTTCTTCTTCTTCTTTTTTTTGTTGTTTGTTTTAATACACATTATGGCGCGCGCGAGAGAGAGAGAGTAGAAGAAGAAATGAACAGCTATGGTTGGACGTAGAAAAAGAAAGAAGCACGAGTAAAAAGAAGAAAAGCAGCACTACTACAGAACTGTACCATGCTGTACAAACGACCTCGCAATCAACGCGCTTACAACGACACACTTCAGCAAAAGGCAGATATCAAAATCAGGATAAATAATAAATTAGCCGTACATAGTCTTCTTGAACATACTGGTTGGGGGAGGGGGGGTTTAAAAATCTAAAATTAAAAAAAAAAGAGAGAAAAATAAAATTAATTATTAAAAAAAACGTACACACTGAACTAACACAGAGCCACACCACCAGAAACATAGCTAAACAGAACCCCCCCCCCCCCGCCCCTCCCCTCCCTTGTCTCTCTCCTCTCTCCTCCCTGTCTCCCCCCTCACACACAGCAAAGCAGAGGCAAAGCAGCTGGGGAGAGGGGAGGTGACAGCAGAGGATGGTGTGTGTGTGTGTGTGTGTGTGTGTGCGTGCGTGCACGTGCGTGTGTGTGATCACCTATTCAACTGATGTTAAACCCCTCTCCATCTCCCCACCTCACACACACCAGTCCCGTTGTGGTTGTACTACAGCTTGTGTTAAGGCATTGTAGTACACAGGACACACACACACACACACACACGAGAGTCCATCTCCACAATGCAACAAAATAAAAAAATAAAAACAGCACTAACATCAAACCAAACCATAACTCCTACACCTTGTGCCGGCCCAGAATGTTTATGAATTTGCCGTGTAAAGGTGCAGATATGAAAGTCACGACTCTTCACGTCATTTTACAGAGGCCACTGCAGGTTATTAGAGAGCGTTACGGTGAGTTTTGATGCTAGCGCTGCTTTTCAACCTGTTCATGAGAACTCGGAAACTACGAAGCCCAGAAGTTATTGGCGTGGTATATAGCATCCTACTGGTTAATTCTGATACTGATTCTAGAAACTCGGGTATCATCTTTGTACAACGGGTTTCCTGGTTCCGAGCGGACATGAAGGGCAAATATTAGACACCGAGAGAGAACTGACTGGCTGCTTTAGATCAGAGAAACCTTCTCCCCACAATGTAAACATGGTTTCACTAAGATTGTCTTTAATAGTATTGCTTTCACTAAACAAATCAAGTCGTAGAAAGCTAGATTGTTTGATTTTTTTTTCATAGAAACCTATTTTCAAATGTCAACCGTTTCTCCATAGGAATGCATTATTTTATAAATCTTTTCTTTTTCATTATGTGCTTTTTTTTTTTGTCCGACCCTTTAAAAGAACTCTTCCCTCCTCCCTCTTTTAATCTTTCTTAAAAAAAAAAAAAAGTTTATCCACCGACTGGTCTCCAAGGAAACGAAACCCAAACCTGAACTCGGGACTAAACCTGAACTGCAGACTAAACTTAAACCTTAGTCCTGATCTCCTTTTCAGTGCCCAGGTATACTCACACATGCGCTCTCTTTCTCTCTCTCTCTCTCTCTCTCTTTCTCTCGAACGCACACACACACGCACACACACCATACCTGTGACACTCCCTAGAATGATTTACCATTATCATCACTACCACCAGCATCAGAACTGTCAGAAGCAGAAATACATCTTTGTGCATAGAGATAGATTCTGTTAAACCTAAACAACGTCTCTTCATGAAGTTTTAGGACCTTCAGGTCCTCTCTTGTGCTAAATCTAAATCTCATATTCCTCAACCCCCTAGGCCTCGGTTATAGCTCATATCTCATATTTCATAAATGCCAAACTACTATTTCATATATTTAGGCTTAGTTTTGTCATTAGATGTGTTAGTTTTAGATTTCTGATGCGTTTTGTTTTTTTATATTTCGGTTTCAGTTCATCGTATCTCTCTTTTTCTTTGAATCCGTTTTCATAAAAAGAAAGAAAAAAAAAAGGGGGGGGGGAAAAAACAGGGAGAAAAGCCAGCTAACCCCCACAGCGTCGCCATGGAGACCTCGCAACCAGGAAGTAGGCCTTCCCTCAAAAAAAAAAAAAACAGGATGCGACGACTACTCAAACTCCTCCTCCTCCTCCTCCTCCTCCTCCTCTTCCTCCATGTGATTGGAGGCGGTGGGCGTGGCCGGGGCGGAGTCCTGGGAGAGCGTGGCCACGGTGACGATGCGGGGGGAGGAGGAGCCCATGCCTTCGTGGGCGTCGTCGTCGTCGTCGCACATGTCGTCCGTGGTGATGATGGCCAGCGAGGCCCCGCCCTTCTTGTTCTGGTGGGTCTTGATGTGCTTTGACAGGTGGTCGCTACGCATGAACCTCTTTGAACACTCTGGACACTCAAAACGCTTCTCTCCTGGGATGGAGGGATGGAGGAGAGAGGGAGGGAGGGAAGGAGAGAGGGAGGGAAGGAGAGATGGAGGGATGGAGAGAAGGAGGGATGGAGGGAGAGAGGGAGGGAAGGAGAGATGGAGGGATGGAGAGAGGGAGGGAAGGAGAGATGGAGGGATGGAGAGAAGGAGGGATGGAGGGATGGAGAAAAGGAGGGAGGAGGGAAGAGAGAGGGAGAGGAGTGAGAGAGAGAGAGGGAGGGATGAGAGAGGGAGTGTAGTGAGAGAGCGAGAGAGAGAGAGAGGGATGGAGGGAGGGAGGAGAGAGATTGAATAAACACTGTGTATGACCAGAATGCAGTAAAGAGAACATCCAACCTAGTGGACTCATAATCTGTATGTTGACTGTGTTGTATGGTTGTGCTCCTGGTGCTTTCAATGCATGAGTTCCTAGTGTGTGTGTGTATGTTCCTACCTGTGTGTGTGTGTGTGTGTGTGTGTGTGTGTGTGTGTGTGTGTGTGTGTAGGGGGGGGGGGGGTGTTCCTACCTGTGTGTGTCCTCCTGTGTCTCTGCAGCTCGTCGGAGCGTGTAAACCTCTTGCCGCAGAAGATCCAATTGCAGACGAAGGGTCTCTCCCCGGTGTGCCAGCGGAGGTGGGCTCTGAGGTGGGACGTCTTACCATACACCTTCCCACAGCCCTCCATGTGGCACACGTGCTGCTTCTTCTTAGAGGGGTCTCCACTGTTCCTACAACACACACACACACACACACACACACACACACACACACACACACACACACACACACACACACACACCGCTTAGATGGGTGTACTGGAATGTGGTGTGTGTGTGTGTGTGTGTGTGTGTGTGTGTGAGTGAAAGAGAGAGAGATGCCAATGCCAAAACGCTGACATCGTTTTACGTTTACTATTGTTTTGAAACTCTTGTCTGTGATGTTCACTGTGACATTTTTATTATAATTTCACTTGCTTTGGCAATGTAAACGGTTGTTTCCTGTGACAATAAAGGCCTTTGAAATGAAGAGAGAGAGAGAGAGAGGGGGGGGGGGGCGTGTGTGTGTGTGTGTGTGTGTGTGTGTGTGTGAGAAAGTGTGAGAGAGTGTGTGTGTGTGTGTACAGACCTCCCCTCTCCGTCTCGGCAGTTGGGGCAGGAGCAGGCGACCCGGCGTAGCCTCTTGCTGGGCGGCCCCTCCTGGTCTGACGAGCTCTGGACCGACCCCATCTGATCCGGGCTCAGAGAAGACCCCGCCACGTTCCCCACGGTAACCGTCACCGGGGACGACTGGACCTTGATGCCCTCCTGACCCTGTGGCTGACCTGGGGAAGGGAGGGAAGGGAGGGAGGGAGGGAGAGGGAGGGAGGGGTGGGAGAGAGAGAGAGGGAGGGATTGGTCAGTCCGACTGAGTACACTGGTTTCACTCAGCTGTAAGGTCAATGGACAAGGTAGATGCTAAGTGGGATCCTTGGGAAGACTCTACCCCTTAACCCTGACCTGAACCGTTATCCAAACCCTAACCTTAACCCGAACCCTTATCTAACCCTAATCTGAACCTTTATCCTAACCCTAACCTTAACCTGAACCCAACCATTTGTAATCTCAACTTCAATGGGGTGTATCCCACTTAGCACCCACCCCCATTAGACCACAAACAACAGCCATCAGAGGTCCAGCTTGAGCAGAGAGCCAGCAGAGGTCCAGCTTGGTCCAGCTCTTATGTCAGACCCCCAAAGATGCAGTACCAGTATCCACACCAGGGGGAGACTGGTAGAGGGAGAAATCGGAGGACGGGCTCATTGTAATGCATTGGAGCAGAATGAGGACATTTGTTTACAATGAGCCCGTCCTCCGATTTCTACCTCCACCAGCCTCCCCCTGGTGTGTTTGCTGTGTCTACAGACCTGAGCTGTCACGCAAATGATGCTCTCATTCCACATCTCTCAACACTGGAGTATTGTCTGTCTGTAGCCAATCACATTGGAGTATTGTCTGTCTGTAGCCAATCACACTGGAGAACTGTCTGTCTGTAGCCAATCACATTGGAGTATTGTCAGTCTGTAGCCAATCACACTGGAGTACTGTCTGTCCGTAGCCAATCCCAGACAAGCACGCAGAGAGGCCGACCAACCAGCCACCTAGAATCTCTTCTGCAGATTTCCTTTCATGGATGTTACAGGATCTACGTAACAGAGCATTGGAGGGGAATATATAAAGGGGAGGAGCCTAGATCTTCTCCTCCAATGCGTTTTCAGGAATAAACAAGTGGAGGACGGAGAGGAAGGCGAGCAATCGAGTTTCTAACAATCGAGAAAGAGCCTTTGATTCGGTTTCACCATCGATTGAAAGAGAGATTCAATTACTTTCTCTCTCTCTCTCTCCCCCACACTCTAACACACAACTAATCTCTGTTAGGGTAGAGGGTTGTGTTTTTCTGAAATCAATAAACATACACACACAAGTGTGTGCACACGCGCGCGCGCACACACACACACACACACAAAGGTATGCATATACACACACACACACACACACACTCTCTCTCTCTCTCTCTCTCTCTCTCTCTCTGTGTAGTCTTACCCTGTAGGCCCGTGATGGTGAGTGGGACACCCTGCACCTGCAGGCCTGTTTTCCCCAGCCCAGCGATGCTGACCGTCTGCACCCCCGAGCCTGGGTTGATCTGGGCCGCGCTCAACGTGAGGGGGGCGCCCCCGAGGGACACAAAGCCCCCTCCCCCCACCGCCCCCCCGCCCAGGGGGGCCAGGGTCAGCTGCTGGGGGACGGACCCCAACCCCCCCTGCAGGGACATCCCCCCCGGCAGCTGGATGGTCTGCCAGGTCAGCTGACCGGAGGGAGACAGGGTGGGGGTCCGGATTAGGACCTGGGCCTGGTTCTGGAAGGCCTGGATGGGCTGGAGCGTCTGGCCTGGGGCCAGTTGGATGATCTGCTGGGTCTGCTGCTGGGGTTGACCCTGGGCCTGGTTCTGGATCTGGGCGATCTGTTGAGGCTGGATCTGGATCTGCTGGAGGACCTGGTGTCCCATCTGGCCCACGATCACCTGCTGGATGGTCCCGGGGGGGTCCGACTGGGCCTGCAGCCCATTGGCCTGGGCCTGGCAGTCCGGGTCGCCTCCCTGACCCTCCGCCCCTCCGCCGCCATCGGACCCGACCGTACCGTCCGACACCCCTCCGTCCCCGGCGGCGACCGCTGCGGTGATGCCCTGTTGCCCCGCGAAGCTCACCGCCCCTGTCGTCATCAGCGGGTTGCCGTTGGAGACAGCGAAGGTGCCGTCCGCCTGCTGGATGAGCTGCACGGCCCCGCCCCCGCCCGCCGCCAGGCTGTTGAGTGACAGCGGCAGGGCCAGGGTCATGCCCCCCAGGTTCACTGTGGTCATCATCGGCGTCTGGGACCCCTGGAGCGTCTGCAGCTGCAGCGGGAACGACGGGGCCTGGCGCAGCTGCAGAGGCACGCTCTGATTGGCCGAGCTGGTCAGGAGGGTCTGCTGGTTGGCCGGCTGGAGGATGGCCTGGGTCTGGGCCGGGTTCTGGGTCTGGATGAGCTGGACCTGCTGGTCCCCCAGGGCGCCCAGGGAGGCCGACTGGGCCGGCCCGATGTGGACCTGCTGGCCGTCGGCTGTCTGCAGGTGAGGGATCACCTGGTACTGGACTCCGCCCCCCGCCGACGGCATGTTCTGGACCTGGATGATCTGGTACTGCTGCTGCTGCTGCTGATTGGCTGCTACCGTGTTAGTCCCGCCCACCGCCTTCATCTGGGATATATGGATAGATAGATAGATAGATAGATAGATAGATAGGTAGATAAGATAGATAGATAGATAGACAGATAGATAGATAGATAGATAGATAGATAGATAGATAGATAGATACTTCATTCAGTCTCAGAGACTTTTATTCAGTGTTTCACAGTGTCCCAACAACATAACCCGCTCAAACCAACCCCTCCCCCTGCCTTCACCTTGCGTCCCGCCGGAGAGCTCTCATTGGCCAGCGTGGTGGCGAGTGTCACGGCGACGGGTTGATTAGTGTTGTCCTTGGCCATGGTGGGGGCCGCCGTGATAATCTGCCAGCCGTTCCCCGTGAACTGGGCGGGCACCAGCTCCAGCTGCTGGGGTAACAGAGTCTGCCCCCCCCCCGCGTCCAGGACGATCTGCCCCTGGAGCTGCCCCGCCTGGAGCTGGATCTGCCCCCCCTGCAGCTGGATCTGCCCACCCCCCTGGAGCTGGATCTGCCCCCCGGCCTGTACCTCAGCTCCCCCCTGCCCCCCGATCTTACTGCATGTGGCAGCTAACAGGGCCAGCGGAGAGGGCTGGGAGGAGTCCTAGAGGGAGAGAGAGAGGGAGGGAGGGAAAGAGAGAGGGGGAGAGAGAGAGGGGGGAGGGGGAAGGAGGTGGGGAGAGAGAGAGGGAGGAAGAGAGAGAGAGAGAGAGACAGAGACAGAGAGAGAGAATACACAGCAAATACACACACACACACACACACACACACACACAAACACACGTACAGAAGATTACATTCAAATAAGCAGAGACACAAATAGAAAAAGATAGGGAGGGAGAGAGAAAACATGAATACATACACACAAGCAGGCATCCATACAATATCATACAAACATCCATACAATATCATACAAACATACATCATAGAAACATACATACATCATAGAAACATACATCATACAAACAAACATACACACATCATAGAAACATACATACAAACATCATGGAAACATACATACATCATAGAAACATACATACATCATACAAACAAACATACATACATCATAGAAACAAACATACATACATCATAGAAACATACATACAAACATGCATACAAACACATCATACAGAGAGAGGGAGGGAGAGGAAGAGAGAGAGAGAAAGAGAGAGAGAGGAAGAGAGAGAGACAGAGAGAGAGGAAGAGAGAGAGAGAGAGAGCAGTCAGTAGAAGTGGGAGGTATTACAGGAAGCAAGTGGGTGGGTGTGTGAGAACCACATTTCTCTTTTCTCAGAGCAGCAGAATAAATGACTGCCTCTTCTCTTCCTCCTCCTCCTCCTCTTTCTCGAAAGACAGAAAAAAGAACTAGGTCGCGGGTGCAAATATTTAATGCCTCACACCTCTTAGACAATTCGTAGAAACAGCTTCCGTTTTCAAATCAGCAGAATAACGGTCTATGACATTCTCATGCAATGTTGTCCACACAAAAGCACCACACATGCTTTTAAACCCCCTCCCCTGAAATATAACAAAATATAGTTTAGAAAAAAATACAGATTTCTCTGTTATGGATACATCAAAGCAGTAGACTACTACTTATTCATGATCAAAGAAAGCAGGCCAATACTCTCTGAGCTCAGAACTAGACTACACAATCAGGAAGTGGAGAGAGAAACGCCCCCAGGTCACACAGTGTGTGTGTGTGAAAGAGAGAGAGAGAAGGGGGGAGAAAGAGAGAGCGAGAGAGAAAGAGAAGAAGAGAGAGAGTACTGTTTAGTCAACTGTCTACTGTTGTAAATGCAGCCTACCTGCGATCCAGAACTTTTGCCCTTTTTACCGGATTTCCCTCCTTCAGATCCCGTTGATTCCTTCTTCTGGTCTGAGAAATATCAATATCAAATATTATAATCAATACCGTGACAAAATATGACTGAAGTGGGTTCGAAATCAAGTTGATTCATTGATAACCACCCCCTACAGTCATGATTATCTATTCGCTCACACATTCACATGTTAACTAAAAAGTATGACAATATTCTCGCATAATTAGCTCTAAACTGCAGCCTTTATGTAGCGTGTGGACACTATGTGTGTTTTTTCCTGTGTGAGACGACACAAGACACTGATCGTTGATGATAGCAGTAACATAACCTCATACTTAGAAATGCCCTATTATGTATTCTTTATCATCATCATCATCATCATCAAAGGTGTTTCTGAGTATCTGACAGACGATGTAGAGAGATAGAGAGAGAGGGAGAGAGAGAGAGAGCGAGAGAGCGAGAGAGAGAGAGAGAGGGGTGGAGACGGGGAGGGGGGAGGGTACCTACCACTCATAACGCATTCATATATCGGAGAGGAGTAGGCTACGGGGAGAGAAAGGCCGGCCGTGGCGCCGGCGGAGGCAGGCTGTCGACCGGAGAAGGACGGCCTATTTTTTCCGCGAATGGCTCTCTCTGGGCTGTGGCGTAGCTCCCGTTCACCGCCGGTGCCTCTCTCGCGCTCTGACGAAACCACCCACCCGCCAGGAAGGGCGGTACCAAGTGCGAGCACAATTAAACCCACCAAATAACGGGAAAGAGTCCCGTGTCCCGCAGCCCGTTAGCGCCCTCACCACCCGCCGAATACGCCTTTGAGCGAACGGCGCATTTTTAGATTCCCATGAACGGAGAAATCGAACGTTTGCAGGAATGTCTCCAGGTCGAAGTGGGTAGTGTGTGTTCGCGAAGGCCCACCCACTTCCATTGAAGCATCAGGCCAACACCCTCTTCTGTCCTGCTCTCTGTCGCCCTCGGCCGATACGACAAGCCCTCTCGCTGTCCTTCATGCAAAAATCCCCGTTTCCAATAACAGTATTTTATGCGTATTCTTTTTTGATGTGGCACAATTGAATTGGAGCTGTAGAGAGAGATAGCTGTGGCTTTTGTGGGCGGAAACGCTCCTCCCACATATTCAGATTGGACGGCCGGAGTCAGCGTGCGAGGGTTGAGATGGGAGTTGTATTTGGTGAAGCCTCGCCTTTCGAAATGTGTTCTGGCGGCGGGGACTACGCTTCCCATAATGCCTGGCGCGCCAATGTGTTCGAACGGTGCGAGGTGTTTGTAGTCATGTTGGTGTGAGAGGGAGAGAGAAGGGCGGTGACTAGTGTGACGCGGGGGTTGGGCGAATGGGGACGGGAGGCGTGTGTGTGTTTTCTCTCTATCTCTTTATTATAAGGGTCACTGTTCCCTCTCTCTTTTTCTTTCTCTCCCCCCCCCCTCTCTCTAAGATTGATAAACAGCAGCTGTCTATGAACAGCAGTTATTACGTGTGTGTGTGTGTGTTTTGAGAGAGAAAGAGAAAAACACCTGGAGATGACAACATCAAAATCAGACAGAGAGAGAGAGAGAGAGAGAGGGAGGGAGAGAGAGAGAAAGAGAGAGTGCCTAAAATCAGAGAGAGAGAGGGAGAGAGACAGAGAGAGAATGTGCCTATGGGATATGGACCTCGAGGATGTCCTCTTGGCCTAACAGTAGGCGCTTGTGTCTTCCATGTGGGAGACTCGGGTTCGAACCCTGTCTGTCCCATATGCTTAACAGTGTGCGATACCATCCCTCACCATCCCTCACTCCGTTCCGTCCTCCGATTTCTACCTCCACCAGCATCCCCCTGGTTCCTACACCACCCTGATCAACGATGGTCCCTCTTCTTAGGAGGGACGACCCAGAAGACATCCAACACTTACGGACCTGACCGTGTCCACTCAGCTAACCCAGACGGGTCAGAATACGCCGGGCAGAACTGGTGCTGCTGGACCATAAACCAGACGGTTGAGAATCCAACAGACAGAACCAGCCTAGAGCCTTCAGACTGTCCGTCAAACACTGAGGTTGTGTTCTCATTGTATACCATTATTTCCCTCTCTGTCATTATAAGTTCCTACATATACAGGTATTTGGTTTTGTAAAGTAACATGTCTTATGTCAGTAAAGCTTGAATTGGATGTATTGAGTGTATTGTGTTGTAGAGGTACAGGCAGTATGATGTGTGAGAGAGAGAGACAGGAGAATGTTAAATGCAGTAATGTTTTACCCTGGACCTTGGCAGCATCTCTACATGCAGTGACAATAGAATACACACACACACACATACATACATACACACACACACACACACACACACACACACACACACACTCACGCATTCCAGCAGGGACACACTGACACACACACACACACACACACACACACACACACACACAGACACACGCACACACACACACACACACACACACACACACACACACACACACACACACACACATACACACAGTGACACACACACACAGGCACGTAAAAATATGTAGGGTGAGCGCGCCCTTCTGTAATTACCGTGGAAGCCAAGCCCCTCTGTCCCGCCCTCTGGGCCGCTCAGCAGGGCGTTGCTAGGCAACGGCAGTACGAAGGCTGGAGGTGTGGCTATGAGGGAGGGGTGAAGGGGGGGGGGAGGGACTCACATGGTGGGGAAGAGGAAGAGGGGGGGAAGAGGGGGAGGAGGGAGGGCGGAGGGGGGTTTGATGTACTACTAAGGTTTTGAGCCAAGGGCAAAACAGACACGAGGTGAACAGTAGACTATGCTATTCTTGTGTTCTATAAATCATTTGGGGTTTTTTGCAGGGGGATTAGTAAGAAAGCCTCAAAACTTCACCAACAAATCTGTGAATTCGACTTTTTATTGAATCTATGAATCTATTCAATCTCTCCAGGGGAGACTAGACGTCTCCTAAAGATCTCAGTCTTTCAGATGGTGAGATTTTTGACGGCTCTATCTTTGATAACAATTCTGACCTGAATCAGAAATCATTGACAATTGAGGTAAAGTGCTGTAATGGCAAACAGTCTGTCCCAATTCACTTCTTCACATCCCTACATGGATTTAAAAGCATAGCATTGGTGTAAGACACTATGATTACCCCAATCCTAGGCTTTTAAATCTACTTTATGTGGGAAAGTGCACAAGTTTACATTTCAGGGATTAATAGTGGAGCACTGGGATGCAGGGTTGGGAGCAGGGGAGGCTGGTGGAGGTAGAAATTGGAGGACGGGCTCATTGTAATGGACGGAACGAAATGAGGAATCGTATCAAACTGGAACGGAATGAGGAATGGTATCCAACACGTGTTTGATACCATTCCTCATTCCATTGCATGCATTACAATGAGCCCATCCTCCGATTTCTACCTCCACCTGCCTCCCCTGGTGTGTGTACTCTATGTAAACAGTTGGTAGGGAGGAGGGCTCTCAAAAACAAACCCATTAAAACTATCTGAAATGAATTCACCAGCAGAGAGAGAGGGAGAGAGAGAGAGAGGAGAGAGAGAGAGAGAGAGAGAGAGAGAGAGAGAGAGAGAGAGAGAGAGAGAGAGAGAGAGAGCTAGAATTGTTATAGATGAGAATATCTCAAGAGTGGGATTGATGAGAGAAGGTTACACGGTGAGTCAGGTGTCAAACTGGAGAGTTCCAATAAGCGCCACTAGAGGGAGCCATATACTGCATCTAACTTCTCTACCCGGAGTCAGGACACCCCACCACTACCCTACACCCTGCACAGCCGACCTGTTCATCTTCCATAACGTAACACAAATAGGCTGGATTATTGAACCAGATACTTCATCTTAAAAAAAGCCCTTTTCCACTTTGATTCTGTTATTCAGAATAATCTGACCTCCACAAGGACACAAACAAACTTTGGCTGATTTACTAACAAACTTTGGGCTGTGTCAGTGTGACGGTTGGGGTTCAAGTCCGGGTCTCCCACATGGAACACACAAGCGTCTACCATTAGGCCAAGAGGACATCCTCAAGGTCTGAGAGCAATACTTGAGTTTCCATGTCTCAGGCAGCAGGGCTACCTCATCATGAGAGCATGGTTCCTAATCACCTCCGCTACGCTAATTCATCACTGGTATAGAGAGAGTAGGGAGAGTAGAGAAATGTAGGGGGAAAATGTGTGTGTGTGTGTGTGTGTGTGTGTGTGTGTGCGTGTGTGTGTGTGTGCGTGTGCGCACGAGCACACACGTGCGCACATGTTTTTCTAAAGTGCCAAATATGTTGTGAATAATTCACTTTCAGCAGATTACACAGATTGACAACTCAGATTAGGACAATATATACAATACACAGTAGGACAGACAGTTCCACAGTGTCACGGACATTTAACTGAAGCCTCTGGCAAAACATCCAGTATTTCAGGAGCTGATCCGGGGCTTAAAGCATCCACTGTCACCCGTGAGTCCAGAGCCTCTTTGGTGTAAAGGGGTTCAGGCTTCACTTCAAACCAGAGACGGATTCCACTCAATTACACGGACAGAGGATTAAAACACTGTTATCTTGTGAAAAAAATGTAATTCCAATTCTCTCAAATTCGGGGCAATAACGACGTCGATATGTGTTCTTTTTTCATAAAACCAGTTATATTCCCTCTCAATTTCAAAATGAAATGGAAAAACTATTAAATATTAACCCCCCCCCCAGCATCAATCTCACTCTTGAGATATTCTAATCTATAACAATTCTAGTGTGCTCTCTCTCTCTCTCTGTCTCTCTCTCTGTCTCTCTCTCTGTCTCTCTCTCTGTCTCTCTCTCTCTCTGTCTCTGTCTCTCTCTCTCTGTCTCTCTCTCTTTCTTTCTCTCTCCCTCTCTCTCTCTCTCTCTCTCTCTCCCTCCCTCTCTCTCTGCTGGTGAATTTATTTCAGATAGTTTTAATGGGTTTGTTTTTGAGAGCCCTCCTCCCTGCCAGCTGTTTACATACGGTACACACACCAGGGGAGGCTGGTGGAGGTAGAAATCGGAGGACGGGCTCATTGTAATGCATGAAATGGTATACATGAGGAATGGTATCAAACCCAACATTCAATGCATTCCAATGAGCCTGTCCTCCGACTTCTACCTCCACCAGCCTCCCCCTGGTGTGTACTTACACTATATACCTGTGTCTTTGAGTCTGTGTGTGTGAATGCCTAGTATGTGAGTCAGTGTGTACCTGCGTGCAAGTGTGTATGTTTGCATGACACATACAAATTGTATATGTCTGCGTGTGTGTATGTGTGTGTGTGTGTGTGTGTGGATGAATGTGTGTGTGTGTGTGTGTGTGTATGAATGTGTGTGTGTGTATGTGTGTGTGTGTGTGTGTGTGTATGAATGTGTGTGTGTGTGTGTGTGTGTGTGTGTGTGTGTGTGGATGAATGTGTGTGTGTGTGTGTGTGTGTGTGTGTGGATGAATGTGTGTGTGTGTGTGTGTGTGTGTGTGTGTGTGTGTATCACCCAGAACCCTGGCGTCAGTGTGTCTCTGTCTCCTGCGGGTGAGGGTGTAA
>NC_139668.1:5274695-5288150 GCF_951799395.1 Argentina silus
ACACACACACACACACACACACACACGCATAGTGTGGGAACAGGATGCGTCTGAGGAGGGACATCTGTTCTGGTGGCTCGTGAGGGCTTTGGTCAGGTTAGCCGGAAGGGAGGAGACCTGTGCATCTCCAGCTGTGCGCACGGGGATGCCCGGGGCTACGGCGGGGGAACCGGGAAGACACCGTGAGAGTGTGGAATGATGTTGGATGGGAGGTCCTCTGCACTAACGGCCGGAGGTGTTTATCACGCTGTGGGAAACATCTCTGGAATTTATAATCTCCATTATTTAGTTCAGGCGACAACCACAAATAAAACCTCTGTTGTTTGTTGCGTAACGGAGCTTCTGGTTTGCGATGATCCTCTAGGCCTACCTCGTGCATCTACCGGTGTATGATCAACGGTTATTTGGACAGATCAGACGGTTGACACTTTACAAATTATCCCCGGTGAAGTGATTTGTTCCCGAGACCTACTCGTGCGCACGGAGACCTCCGCGGCACACTAATAGCTGGACCACTTGTCCCTCGCGCAGCAACACTGAGATTAATCTCGCGGACTATCCATCACCGCGCGCTGCACCGTAAAGCACGCGGGGGGTTGAGAGGATGAAAAAGATTCGCGCGCGTTTTTAATTAACTTTCTCCCCTCTGTCCCGTAATGATGCAAGCGAGCCATGTATGGGGTAGAGCGTGGATGGGGTAGAGGGAAATAGGGAGGAGGGGGGGGGGGCACAGTCAGCGGAGGAGTGTGTTCATATCAAACAAATAAAAGTGGAGTGATTAAATCCTGCTGCTTTATTAAATTTGAAATTCAAATGAAACGTGATCCCCCCGCATGGAGGACGGCACGAGCGCGCAGGGAGGGTAAAGCCTACATGTAAGGTCAAACATTAGGCCTACATATGAGGTCATACATTAGGCCTACATGTAAGGTCAAACATTAGGCCTAAATGTGAGGTCACACATTAGGCCTACATGATGCAGTGCTTGACACAAGTCAGTCAGTTTACATTCAATAAAACATCTGAAGACCAAGAACCCAAATTATAAGAGACAGGTTCCTGATGAAGAGAAAGATATAGAGAAACAAACATGTGTGTGAATATGATCAGAAAGAGCTGATTTGGAGCAGATTTGGGACAGAAATATGTGAGTGAAATGAATTCAATGCCAAACTTTCGAATTTCAAAAGAGAAATTGTTAGGCTGTAGAAATAGGACTGACTGAGCCTGAAATGTGACTTTGGATCTTGGGTTCCTGGATTCCTGCTCTGAGGAGCACACACACACAGAAAACAGGGACAGAAAACAAAACCTAACATCTGTTTATGCTGCTGAATAACATGAAAACAGAGGGGCGTCAGAGAAGTCTCATCCTCCCTCTCCCTCCCCTTCCCTCCCTCTCCCTCCCTGGGGCTGACCAGACACGCCCTTGAGGCAGCGTGGCCCGTGAGCCCATACGGACGGGCTGGTCAGTCATTCATCCGGTTGGTGACACATCCTACGAGTCTTAGCCTGAATAATGACGCTGACATGACATCATTGTGGCATGTAGCCACCATTTTGCAAATGGTCTGGGGGGGGGGGGGGGGGTACGTCATATAGATTCCAAACAACAACATTACTCGTAAAAGCGTATTACAAGACTTTATAGAGCTGTTTCTGATATGTGATAGAATGTTTAGAGTGTCACTTAGATCCATTCTGTATCAAAGCTTGTGGAGAAAGTCTTAATGTAACCTATGTTTATGGGTGCGTGGAGATGCGCTGGACTTGGGGCAGTTCCGGGATGACCTCATGGTAAAATGTGGCATTCCAGAGCGGGCGCGTCTCTGATTGGTCGTCTCGGGCCCAGCGGCACTTCAAAGCCGTGGAGGCGCTACAACTAGAGAGGAGCGTGAACAAAAAAAAACACTCTTCACATTTCCCCGTATAAATGGCTGCTTCGATGGCTGCGACACTGCTAGGGGTGAGTTGAAGTTGTAGTCTAGGAGACTCATGCTGACTTTCTCCTCTTAACTGAATGACGCATTGATCTAACCCTAGTTTGGAGGATTAATAGGGTGTCAGAGCGGAGGGAGTAAAAACCGTAATGAAATAAACAACGATTCAAGGTAACTATGAGAGAGAGGGACGTTCATCTCCAATATGTTTGTTTTTTCCCAGCAACGATGGCACTTTTACTAATGTGATAGCTAGTCAGTTTGTTGTGTGCGTAGACGATAGGTTTTACTTTCAAAGTGCAAAGACCTTAACAAATAAACTGAATTCTCTGTCAAAAGCAGAGAATGCATCTATATAAAGACGCTAATGACCAGTGTGTCAGAAACATACATAGGCCTACCTGTTGCGAGACAAAAATAAAAAAAAATGTAAAAGTGTATTAACTCTAAATATTATAATGTGTCCTAGCTATTTTGTTCACTGTGTTCATTTTGTTGCAACAGTCTTTTTAGCCGTATAATCCATTGGGTTTGCAATAGTGATTATAACACGTAGACTTGCAATAACTTCTAAATTGTGCATGCTTTACGCACGGGCTATATTAATTTAAAACTTTGGTTAGTGAATACGCTGCCTTACGCATGGCTGTATGGCTTTTACGCACTGAGCATCAGTGTGATTTATTTGGTTGTCTGTCCCGCAGGAGGAACATCGGTTGGGCTGCACTCCCCTGGCCATGCTAGCCGCTGCCTGCAGTAGGATCGGCGACCCCAGCCCCTCTCCCTCCCCCGCTCTCTCTGATGGAGCCCCGGGTCTCGGCAAGGGCTTCCATCCATGGAGGAGACCCGCGGCCGGAGGCACCAACATGGGCACCAGCCTCGCCTCGCTCGGGGTCTCCGGTGGGACCTCCAGGAGTAACGGGACCGGACTGACAGACTCTTATAATGGATCCACCGGTTCCAGCGCGTTCTCCCTGACCAGCAGCGGCTCGTGCAGCTCTCCGTTTGGAAACGAGTATTCTGTGTTCCAGACCGCAGACATCAGCCCTTCCGAACACACGCACGCTCACACGCACCGGCCGGTGTTCCTCTCCAAACTCCCCGGCTCAGTGGACGGTCTCACGGGGATCTATCCAACGATGAGCATGCACGCGCACCCCTACGAATCGTGGTTTAAGCCCGCTTCAGAGGTCAGTAACGTTACCGGCGGCTCGCCCGCCTGGTGGGACATGGGTACCGGCTGGGTGGACACGCAGAGCCCCGGTGGGCTGCCCTCTCCCCTCAGCGGCTACAGCACCGACTACAGCCCGCTGCCCCACAGCCACCCCGCCTTCAGCCCCGGGCCTACTCAGCACCTCCTCCCCGCCTCCCAGCACCTTCTGGACGGCTTCAGGCCGACTCTGTCAGCCTCCTATCCGGACTCCATCCCCGCCGGAGGACCGGTGATATCCGGAGGCCCCGCGGTCTCCCTTTCGAGCTCTCAGCGGTCCTCCTCCCGGCGCTACTCCGGTAGAGCCACGTGCGACTGCCCGAACTGCAAGGAGGCAGAGAGACTGGGACCGGGGGGCACGAGCCCTCGGCGCAGGGGTGTGCACAGCTGCCATATACCGGGTTGCGGGAAGGTTTACGGTAAGACGTCGCACCTGAAGGCGCACCTGCGCTGGCATACCGGGGAGAGACCGTTCGTTTGCAACTGGCTCTTCTGCGGAAAACGCTTCACGCGCTCCGACGAGCTCCAACGGCATCTGCGCACGCACACCGGGGAGAAGCGGTTCGCATGCGCCATCTGCCACAAGCGCTTCATGCGCTCCGACCACCTCAACAAGCACGCGAGGACGCACAGCGCCGGGGGGTCAGAGGAGGCTGAAGGACTGGAGGAACCGGGGACCGGTAAAAGGAGCGACACCGACAGTCAGCCGAGCGTCCCCGGGAGCCCTAGCCAGTCCCCCGACCTGATGCACGCGCCGGATACGGTCCAAACTGCGGTCATGAACGGACACAACTCACTCGAGTAAAAACATGGACAAAGATAACACAAAAAATGTCGGTGTATTTGCCTAAAACAACGTTTGTGGATCGTTCTCAGCTGGCATCATGGGCCATATTCTTAAAATCCAACTCTCGTAAATCAAAAGTCTAACTTTTCAAACGGCTTTTCAGTTGGGAAGAAACTACTAAATGTTTACACGGGATATGTGGGTGTTCTTGGATTTTATTTTCATATTCTGGTGTTATTCTGAACGGAAATGTGGCACCTTAGTCTTGAACTTCCCTGTGGATGAAAGTTGTCCTTTTACCTCATCATTTTTTTGTGTGATCTTTTTGCAATCTACAGTTTTACCTCTCATTTTATGGATATATGTTTTATTTTGTTTTATTTCGTGAAGCAGAATATGCCACAACTTATTCGACGTTTATCTAGAGAAAAAAATTACTTAATGGATGAGAGCAGTACGGAGTTTGTGTAATATTATGTTATATTTTATTGCGCGTTGCTTTGGCTCACAGTTGAAACATTATTTTGTCTTTTGAGAACAAATTCAAAATTGTAGGCTATATGGTTATTTTTGTCATATTTATCCACGAGTTGGACTTGTATTTTGAAGTCTATAAATCGCACTTTGAATTTATATTTAAAATTAGTTTTAAAAGAAAGTTCTGCGTTTTAATTTAATTGGGCATGTTTGGATGTGCTGTTGATGGTTCCTCGTAATAAAAACGGAGTGGTTTTGTTTATTCTCGTGTATGTTTATGTTGAATAGAAGTACGTGGGATTCTGATATTATTTCCATGAAATAACAAGGCTAACAGCCTACAGTATTAAATCAAATTCTAAGAATTCCTATTGAAGATTTGTGTGCATTTAAAAATAGTTTAATGCTTTACTCAATAGCTTACCATCTGCTTCAAACAAATAATTCAAAACAGTTTCCAGAGGTTTCTGTAAAGAAATACGAATATGGTTGTCTTAATAGTCTGACTTGACCAGACTGACTTGCACATGCACTGCAATAGGCTGTGATCATACTTGTTCGTAATTTTGAATGTAGTTTTGATTGTACATATTGTAAACAGGGCTCCCCAGGTTTCATTGGGACACCCTGCTTTAATAAAGGTTTTATAATAATCTTTGTAAAATAGGTTGTAGATGTAAAGACAATAACTGGCTTCTCAAATGTGATTTTCGTGGTCATATCTTAAATTGTTGATACATATTCAATTAAATGTCTAATTACGTTTTTTTAAATAAAACCCAGGCCAATCAGGCATTGATCTGGAATTGAAGATCAAGAGTAAATTCTTCCAGTAACTTCCATCACACAATAAAAAATATATAGCCTCTGCGATTATGAAGACAATATCCATAAATTCTTATACTCGAATAAAACAATTAACAATTGTGGTTCAAATTAAAACCCAGGTTTCATGATACGCTGCATAAAACACTACAAGGACAAGGAATGGGCAAAATTTCACACATTTGCTTTTTCACAACGAAATTGTGGGATAGAAAATGCTAAAAATATTTCAGACTGAAACGTCAGTAGAATTACAATCCAGGGCCGTTGACTGAAAGTCCAGGGTCGTTTTGTTGTCCCAGTTCGTCCCTGTTTGACACCGTCGTTAAGAAACCCATAAAGTTCTCATAAACTTGTAAAACATATTTCAGTGAGTGATGAGATGGCTTTTAGACAACGAGAAGTTCGAGGTGGTGATGTGGCCAACACATAATAAAACACGGCATAACAAGAGTCCAATGTGGTATGCGCAGGGCTATTTGTATACATATCCCGTCTAAATACAATTTGTAATATTCGTAATACTTGTCGCTGCACAGTTATGAATGTAACGTGACACGAAACTATCGCAAAATTGATAATAATTCATTGTTGTGAACTGCTCAGCAGTTTATCTGGGTCTACTTCATGAACAGGTCCGGCTCGGCTCAATAGGCTTCCATGCCACCTGTCCGGATTGAGTTCGCATGTGGCGCCATCTAGCGGTCATATATAGCAACTTGCATTCATACATGAACCATAGACATAGGCCACATACAGGATGTGATGAAGCGGACTCAGTTTGTGATGAATAATTAGCACCTTTTCTGCTAGGTCAGTGTTATTTGCGTTAGGGTTTACCCAACAATTCAATCTACAATCCATATTGTTCAGGGTTTTTGTTTAGTTTTGTTCTGTTTTGTTTTAACACCACATCCCTGAATATGACGTAGGTTGGCAAGGCGGTTGTGAAAAAAACAGGCCGTCACAAAGTTATCCATATAAATCTAACACGTTTAATTTAGTTGAAAACATTCATGTTACATACAATGAACCCTAGTTACATGAATTTACAGCAAATACACAGAAAAGTGCTGTTGTTATTCCAACGCAATAATTCAATGCCCAGTGAGAAGAGATGATTCTTATTGCGATTCATGCTCACACTAAGATGCAATGCATTCAGTAAGAGAAATCTAGTACCACAAGATTTAACATGACCAATAAAAAAACGGTAAAATACCAAATAAACCAAATAAATCACAATAAATAATGATTAGTGTTCTGAACTAAAAAAAAGAGAGCAGCTATTGCTGTAAACATTATGTTAAATAAGGATCAGACAAGAGACAGGATTGGGTGGGAGATCCTCCAATGAGAGACCACCAGGAAGTGGGATCCAGTGGGTCTCTGAGCTGAATGAGTGTATCCAGATGGATGTTGATCGAGGTGCATCAAAGTAGATAAGACCATGTGACTGCTTGCGCTGGGAGATTCCAGCCATCCTTTTCTCTCAAGTACCTTTACCCACAATTGGGTCAACATACAACATACACTGTTACACTGTTTAAGGCCTGGATCCATGCCTTCAATTTTGCCCATGTTTTGAGATTTTGCTTATATTTTGGGTTCTGATGGGTTGACAGTTAAACTAAGCTCGAGCCATTTCAAAGTTACATTCTTCAAGAATCAATGGCTGTATATCATTCATTTAAAAGTCCAAAAACGGATATACTCGGATTGCCCCTTTAACTGTTTCATACTAACACCCAGGCCCATGCTAACCAAAAAGGTTCAGACCTCAGACCAGGCTCTGTGCGTACCCTGTTTCAGACTTGGGTTGATTCGTACCTGTCCTTGTGAGGTCATTTATGGTGTTATTGATTGGTTTCTACATCCTGTGGTCAGATTAGAAGGAGTATCTACATCCTGTGGTCAGATAAGGAAGAGTATCTACATCCTGTTGTCTGATTAGGAGTATCTACACCCTGTGGTCAGATTAGGAGGAGTATCTAAATGTCATGTCTGTCCCAGGACCAGAGGTCATCTGCTCCTTCTGTTGAAGCTGCTCAACAAACAAACAATACTCTGGAATACTCGAGACTATTCAGATATGTGGGTGACAGGTACCCCTGTCAGTCCAGTGCTCTGCTCCTACCGAGCCAAGCCCTGTCTCCCCCCACCCCAGCCCACCCCCACCCAGCCCACTCCCCACCCTTATTCAGACCCCCCCTCAGCCCACCCCACCCCATCCCTATCCAATACACTACCCCCCCTACCTAGCCCTACCCTCGCTAGCTAAGCCCCTAACCCCATCCCTATATCATCCCTATACCCTAGCCCAATACCCTAGCCCCATACCCTAGCCCAATACCCTAGCCCCATACCCTAGCCCAATACCCTAGTCCTATACCCTAGTCCTATACCCTAGCCCTATACCCAGCCCAGCACTAACCCCAGCCCTACACCAGGGGAGGCTGGTGGAGGTAGAAATCGGAGGACGGGACTCATTGTAATGCATGGAACAGAATTAGGAATAGTATCAAACACACTGTTTGCTTTGTCCACCTATACCCTCCCCCCCTATTCAGACTCCCCCCCCCCACACACACACACCATTCCTCATTCCATTCCATGCATTATAATGAGCCCCATCCTCCGATTCCTACCTCCACCAGCCTTCCCTGCTATACCCAGCCCAGTCCAGTTATTCCCAGGTTGGTCTCCAGTCTGAGGTCGGAGGTCAGAGGTCGGAGCCTCTGCAGTACTCAGTAGTATGATGCAACAAAAACAACACTAGTGCAAGTCTACCACGACTATTCACAACAAATAACAATAATGCTCATTTCAACTGAGAAAAACAAAGTATAAACAGTACCGTCTGTTAGAGAGGCAGAACACTACCTGGCTTCTCTGAACATTACAAAAGCCGATATATATAAAAACAACACATGCAAATTCCATATTCCAGAACCAAATATTCAACATTCCAGAACCAAAGCGAAGACACAATAGTGAGCTCAAGACTGTGCAGTTTGAAAACTCTGCTGGCGTTTCAGTGTGATTCCCACTTTGACCACCAGGTGACAGGCTAACGCAGGTTAGCATGGAGGTCTGGACCGAGGGACTGGTTTTAGTGGAGAGTCAGTGAATGTAAACTTGTAAACCTTAATCATGTAGTGTTTTTGTGGTAAAAGTAAAAAATAGGAAGAGTGCGCATACACACACGCGCGCGTACGCGCCTACACACACACACACACACACACACACACACACACACACACACACACACACACACACATACACACACACACACACACACATACATACACACAGAGAGGGAATGAACTGATAAAGTCATAGTACCCTGTTAGAGGAGACGTCTTCTAAACATCCCCCTTTTCTCCAACCCTAAGTCATAGCTAAGAAAAAAAATTATCTTGTTCCCAGACACTTGTGCCCAAATGCTCAGAAGGTCGGGTGGACCAACACGTCAAACTTGGCCTTCATTTCACCCAAAAGAAAGACCGGGAGAAACTGCCGGTCGCGTAGCCATTGGCTTTACCTCGCGTCAATCAATCGACCACAGCACTTCCTCCCCCTCTCTCTCCCCCCCCCAGTGCTTGCGCACCACACGTTTCTAATTCGGAGTGTGTGATTCGCTGAAATCAAAGAATGACAAATACTTTACTCAGTAAATACCTTCCCACTAAGGCCAGGTTTGAGTCATTGTTATTCCAAGGTTACTGGCTAATAGAGAGAGAGAGAGAGAGAGAGAGAGAGAGAGAGAGAGAGAGAGAGAGAGAGAGTTTGGCCATCGTGGTTCCAACCCAGAAGCATTGCAGTTCTTTAGGACAACAACACTATCATTTCATGGAAGCCATGTTGTCACCTCCCGGGCTATATTGACCAATGACAGTCCACAGAATCTCAAGTATTCTAACTAAACCACTAGTATTATGGAATTCTCAGAGACAGCAAGATCTCTAAAGTTGACCAAACTCTCCCTAAATAAGACTCTTCATGCCTCCTGACCCCTGACCTCTGACCCCCACTGCCAGGTGTCGCCCAGGGGCATCTTGGGAACGTGGATGTGCATCTCCACAGGGTGGTCCGGTGGGCAGTCCCTCCGATAGCTTACTGTCTTCTCATTGGTCGACGGGACAAACGACAGCTCCTGCATGGTGGTGACACATAAGAGTTAGTAACACACACACACACACACACACACACACACGCCAACACACACACACACACACCAACACACACACACGCCAACATACACACATGCTAACACACACACGCCAACACACACACACACACACACACACACACACACACACACACACACACACACACGCCCGCCATACACATATACAGAATATGCATATACCTATACATCATTAATAGCATCAAGATGTTATACAGCAGTGGTGTGAAGAACAGAAGTGAATGTGTGTGTGTGTGTGTGGGTTGGCGTGTGTGTGTGTGTGTGTGTGTTGCCGTGTGCGCGTGTGTTGGCATGTGCGTGTGTGTGTGTGTGTGTTGCCGTGTGCGTGTGCGTGTGCGTGTGCATATGCATGCCCACCTGTGTGTGACTTACCTTGCCTGTAGGGAGGTATCCCTCCTCAGTGGCGCCCCCCAGTGTCATGCTTTGTCTCTGCAGCAGGAGCCACAGCAGAGCCACCATCACCAGCCCTGGGATCACCGTCAGCACACACACACTCAGGAACGTCCCCATGATCCGCCCACTAGACACACACACTGAGGGGACACACACACGCACACACACACACACACACACACAGATTTTTAGGTCAGTACATTCATCCATTGCAGCAAACAGAGTGGAGAGCCATCAACATTTGACCCTGAGAGAGTTACAAAGCTCAACTACCCTACACACACACACACACACACACACACACACACACACACACACACACACACACACACACACACACACCCAGTGATCACAGATGTACCAGTCAGAGGGATGGTGTTGCTGGTGTCTAGATCATGTGGATGGACTCGTCTCACACAAAGAGGCTAAAGTTCTGCTCTGACATTTTTAACGGTTACCATGGAGACTTGGCTCCTGCACCCGGGGAGTGGGCGTGCACGGGAAGACAGGCCCGTCGGGGGAGGGGAGAGAAGGTGGGGAGGAGGGGGGGGAGGGGGGGGGGGAGGGAGGGGGGACACAATGACCAGCGCTGTTCCAAGAGAGGGGGAGGAGTGCGTTTGTTGCAAGTTGCACTTGGGTGTGTGTGTGTGTGTGTGTGTGTGTGTGTGTGTGTGTGTCTGTGTGTGTGTGTGTGTGTGTGTGTGTGTGTGTATGTGGTGCATCAGTGCATATGGGTGAGTGTGTGTGAGTGTGTTAAAGAACAGAAAGAAATATATATATATATATATAGAGAGAGAGAGGGAGGGAGGGAGGGGGGAGATGGGAGGAAATCTAAAATACAGCTGTCAAATTGACAGCAGCCTTGCTAACTCGAATACACTGGAGTACAGTTATACAGCAGGGGTGAATGTGAAGAACGGAAATGAATTAATGTCTGTGTGTGTGTGTGTGTACGTGTGTGTGTGTGTGTGTGTGTACATGTGTGGGTGTGTATGTGTGCATATGTGTGTATGCATGCATCTGTGTACGTGTGTATGAGTGCATATGTGTGTGTGTGTATCTGTGTACATGCATGTGTGTGTTCATATGTGTGTGTGTGTGTGTGTGTGTGTGTGTGTGTGTGTGTGTGTGTGTGTGAGTGGTCCTCCTACCAGGGTGTGTGTTGATGTGGACCTGGGTTCTGCCTGCCACCAGGCCTGTCTGGAACCGGTAGTGACAGCTGTCAGTGCTGGGGTACACACACTGTCTCCACTCCTCCCCTACCAGGGCTGGACCAGGGGGGAGGAGGGAGGAGAGGAGGGAGGGGAGGCGTGGAGGAGGGAAGAGATGGGACAGGGGAGGGACAGGGGAGGAGGTGGGGAGGGAGGGGGGAGGGAGAGGGGAGGGGAGGAGAGAGAGAACATCTATTAGTTCCTGTCCGATCGGCTCTGACCAATCAGAAAGAGAATAAAGACCAAAAGAAGGCCTGTACCTGTGACATCATCCATGTAGCCCACCAATGGGGCGCAGGTGTGGTTGCACTGTCCCGCCTCTCCCTGAGTGAGACCATGAGACAGGTGGCAACCTACACACCTCCTGAGAGAGAGAGAGAGAGAGAGGGGGGGGGGGGGGAGAGAGAGGGGGGGGGGCAGAGAGAGAGAGAGAGACAGAAAGAGAGAGAGATCAGATCAGATCAATGTTATTCAATATCGAAGACCGGTAAACAACACAGAGTGATTGACAGTGGTTCTAGCCAATAGGAGCAGGTGTATTTGATCAAGGCTAGTTACCAGTGTGATTGACAGTTGCTGTGGCAGGTGGGACATCTCTCACAGACTCTTCCAGAGTGTTGGGGCTCGTCACACACACACCTGCCGCACACACACCTGCCCTGCCCGCTGCATAGCAACCCGTTTTCAGACAAACAGGTCGCCGTGGAAACGAGACATCCGCAGCTTTCACCTGCCCAGCCCTCTTCACACACACACTCGCCTAAAACACACACACCCTGCCCTGAGAGAGAGAGAGAGAGAGAGAGAGAGAGAGAGAGAGAGAGAGAGAGAGAGAGAAAATATGATTTTGGGCTAGTCTCTAAATCCAGGAACACACCTATACAACTTATGAAAATATCATTGTTGCATTTATCTTTCACAAGTCATAAAAGTTATAGTGTCTTAGGTTGTATGTGTGTTGTGAGCATGTGTATGTATGTGTGCTGTGTGTGTGTGTGTGTGTGTGTGTGTGTGTGTGTGTGTGTGTGTGTGTGTGTGTGTGTGTTACCTGCACACAGCAGGCCGTGTTCGTAGGGGCAGGAGAAGTCATCCATCTCACAGTATTTCCCGTGGATGCTTCCCAGACTGCTCCTCTTGCACACACACCTCCCACACTCACACACACCCCGTCCGCTACAGTCCACATCGGACCCCTCCGCCCGGCACTGCCACGCCCGGTCTGGGTCCCGGTCCGGGTTTGATTCTGGATTGCTCTGGTCTGGATTGCTCTGGTCTGGATTGCTCTGGTCTGGCCTCTCTCTACACGTTGACGGCTGGGTCGTGTCGTCCTGGCAACGCCGGTTCTGTCCGCAGCGGCAGTGGCACAGGGAGCGGACCCTGACCACGGTCGACTCGTTAAAACCCACGGGTTTGACGGACACCAACACCTCATCATCATCATCATCATCATCGTCACTCGGACAGGAATGCAGGCCAATGGTGATGTTGAAGTAAACCTGTAGAGAGAGACACACCGTTAAAGGGTTAGTTCACTATTTTATATAGTCAGATGTTTCCTATGCTCGAAAAAAAGGTTCTAAAAGGGTTCTTCATTTGTCCACATAGGGGAACCCTTTGAAGAACCCTTGTGGGTTCAATGTAGACCCCTTTTGTGTTAGATGTCGACCCCTTTTGGGTTAGATTTTGACCCCTTTTGAGTTCCACGCAGATCTCTTTTCACAGAAGGTTCTGAATGGAACCCAAAAGGGTTCGACATGGAACCCAAAAGGGTGCCTCTATACGGACAAATGAAGATCCCTTTTAGAACCCTTTTTTTTTTTTAAGAGTGTAGTCTCATGTGAGTCGCTGAATCAAATGATAACAAATACTTTACTCAGTAAATTCCCTCCCACTAAGGCCAGGTTTGAGTCGTTGTTATTCCAGGCTTATATGCGCTGTGCGCAATCGCCTGGGGACGAGGTCAGGTGGTTCGAGAGGCGTCTATGGTCCAGGAGAAACTGTAAAAGAAACTGACCATTGGTCAGAGTTCCTTTTTTTTTTTTTAATATGTTTTTAGGGCATTTCTGCTTTATTGGGATAGAGACAGTAGAGATTGACAGGAAGGATGGGAGAGAGAGAGGAGGGACGACATGCAAGATAGGTCGAGGGGCGGAATCGAACCCGGGAACCTTGCGATTACGTGGTGAGCGCATTAGCGTGCTACGCCACTAAGCGCCCCCGGTCAGAGTTCCTTAAAGAGTTTAAAATGCGTGGCTAATTCACCTCAAAGTACCTTCCGACCAAGTCCGAGAGTTCATTTCAGGTGATATGGCCGCGAATGTTGAACTCTCTTTGCATGGAGTAAGCTCGACGCAAATAACTTCCAGGAATTTGAACTCGGATGCTCTCGAGTTTCCGAGATC
>NC_139668.1:5293350-5303350 GCF_951799395.1 Argentina silus
TACAGGGAGCCAGTGTGTTGGATGTAGGACACGGGAGGAATGCTCCAGGTCTCAGAATTCCTAATTACTGCCTAATGAGCCTGTCTGACCTAATTAACAACTGTTCCCGTTCACACTCTCATGATCACACACATTATCATTCCAGCCCGAACTATTGATCACAACACTGACATAAATAATCAATGGTGGGGGGGGGGGGGGGGGGGGGGGTCAATAACGCTGTAAACATGACAATGGGTAACATAAAGAATGATCTTAAACATGCTTGGACTAATTTAACATGTAATAACGCAATATAATGTTCAATAACAATGTTCTCCTTGACCACTGCAATGCATCACAATGTTGTGTCATTGACGTTAAGGTGAGTGAGTCCTGACATTGCGCAGTGGTGATATGGAATGGCGGGGCAGTCGCTGATCAATGATAATATCGTTATCTGGTATTCAATCAAACTCTCCCGGTTCTGTCAACGGACACTCACCCTGAGCAGCTCCGATGAAGCAGACAGCGACCAATATCACGCAGGGCAACACAGGATGCTCAGCGAGGTTACCGTATTTACGTATCCAGGAAGTCATTATATCCGCACCAGGGGGCAGAAGCGGAGAGCAGCACGAGATACCGGCGGGCAAGGCAGCTCCGGTCTCTAACGGGACACCGGGAACCGTGCGTCCGCGCGAACGAAAGGTAGCTCCGGGAATACACGGGGCCGCGGGGGCATTGTCACACAGCTCGGTTTTTTAACCAATAACCTCTTTAATCCCGGGCGGGCGGCGGTTTATTCTCATCCCCCGGAATCAGCTTACCGTGGGAATTCACCGGGGCTCGCACTTTAACCCGCGAGGCTCGTGAGAGAAAGTGAAAACAAGCAGAGGCGGTCGCTCGGTTCCTTCCATCGGTTCCGTTCCGCAGGTGTCGTGTCGCTTTGAGCGTCTCCGGTCACTGTCTGCGCACCGGGAGACAGCGAGGCCATTCGAACGCGGTTGCAGCGGCTCAGTCCGTGCGCATTCTCTCCCCGGTCAGTCTTCTTTTTATCCCGTCGATCCTACCGAGCGTTTCCGTCCCGCGGGTCGAGCGGTAGCCTGCGTACCGTATGACCTCCGCACATGCTGATGTCGCTTGTTCGCTCCTGTTTTCTTTGAATTCTGCCCCTGTTTTATCCCACTACTGACTCAGGCAGGAGGAGTCATGGCAACGCTTCCCACTCAGCTGAGAAAGAAGAAGAACAAGAAGAACAAACAAAAAAGTGCTTACTACTACAGTGAGTAGGCGGAGAATTCTTGATCAACCGCCACAACAACACCGGCTCGCCTCGGACCCTGCTTTTTGACTTACTTCTTTAGACCCATTCTAATGTGATGAGGTCCCCCCTCCTCTCTCTCTCTCTCTTTCTCTCTCTCTCTCTCTCTATCTATCTTACTTTTGTGGACGGAAGCCAGGCGGGGGTCATAAAAGTCGGAGTGTTTTTACGCGGTAGTTTGCAGCGCGGTGTGAAGGGGTTTTAGCCCATTGTGTGGAGGGATTCCAGCGACATGGAGTAACCTCGCCTCGCCGGCTGGGCTTCTGAGCCGGAGCCAGACTCTGTCTGACAAATGAACAGATTTTACAGCGGGGGGGGTTACTGCATTGGAAAGTAAAGCACTATGATAAACAAAGAGCTCTGTCCTACTTGGCGCAACCATATTAGCTATTTCAACGAGAGAGAAAACAAATGTCCAATGTGGGGCCATATTAGAATAGTCTATTCTATGCATTCGATTAGTGAGAAGGGGGGTCTTGGCTTCGATCCAAAGACAACACACACCATCCAAACTAACAAGGTATCCTCTCTGTGACCCCCACTTTTCTCCCACACACTCACACACACACACACACACACACACACACACACGGAGAGAGAGAGACAGAGAGAGTATTCAAACAAAGCCTCTTATCTCCTAAGTGTCCTTCAATGTAGAACCCAAGCCAGCATGTTATTATTCATCTGTTCATTCACACATCCTCAATGAAGCTCAACACTGTGTGCCAACTCCCCCCTCAGTCCCCCTGTAACACTCATTCTCAATTATGGTAATGATGCATTAATACACACACACATACCAATTGTGTGCGTGTGCGCGTGTGTGTGTGTGTGTATGTGTGTGTATGTGTGTGTTTGGTGAGAACCCCCAGACCCACTCACAGTCCCATCCTACCCAGGCTAAGGCGCGTCCTCCCTGGGTGAGGGGGATGGGGGGGAGTGTGTGTGTGTGTGTGTGTGGGGGGGGGGGGGGGGGGGGGGGACACGTCTAAAATTAAACATTAAAGTGATTCTGGTTTCCCATCCTGATATAGTTGTATAGTGTTTCTCTTTTGCCTTGTCTGTCTGTGTGTGTGTGTGTGTGTGTGTGTGTGTGTGTGTGTGTTCCATAGGGACACTTCAGTATAAACATTCCTTGATGATGTCATCGACTCAAGCACACTGACCACCTGATGACAGCTGTCAGACAACAACGCATTGTCATAAAACTGAGAGTGATACCATACACCAGCCTTAACCATGGGGGACGGAGGGAGGGATGGTGGGGGGGATGGGGAGGAGGGCAGGGGATGGAGGGGGGAGGAGGGCAGGGGATGGAGGGGGGAGGAGGGTAGGGGATGGAGGGCAGGGGACAGAGGGGCTGGGAGGGGGGAGGAGGGGTAGGGGGTGGATAGAGAGGAGGCCAGGAGATTGAGGGAAGGGGACAGAGGAATGAGGGCTTGAGATGGGAGGAGGAGAGGAGGGATGGCGGGTGGGGGGGGGGGGGGTGACAGGGGTGACAGGGAGGAGAAGAGGCTTGGGAAGTAGTCGCCAGAGAGTACAGCAGCCTGGTCCAAAAACAACCCCTAGCCCTTAGCCTTTAGCTCCAACCGCTAGGCCCTTCCCTTAGACCTTAGTTTTTAGCGTTTAGCTCCAACCGCTAGCCCCTTCCCTTAGCTTTTAGCCCTTAGCCTTTAGCTCCAACCACTAGCCCTACCCTTGGCCCTTAGCCTTTAGCTCCAACCCCTAGCCCCTTCTCTTAGCCTTTAGCCTTTAGCTCCAACCGCTAGCCCCTTCCCTTAGCCTTTAGCCCTTAGCCTTTAGCTTCAACCACTACTCCCTTCACTTAGCCCTTAGCCTTTAGCTCCAACCGCTAGTCCCTTCCCTTAGCCTGTAGCCCTTAGCCTTTAGCTCCAACCGCTAGCCCCTTCACCTAGACCTTAGCCTTTAGCTCCAACGTTTTTGGTGCTAGTTCTAGGAACTAGACACTGTACTTGTGTGTGAGCAACATTGTTCTACAGGCTCCTCATTATGTTGCCCGAAAAGCCTGAGGCCTTTGTGGAGAACAAGAGTCCCCCCCATCTCCCCCATCATCCCGCTCTCTCTCTCCCTCCCTCCCCCACCCTCTCCCTCCTCCTCCCTCTGTCCCTGGAGTTTGTGTTAGCGTTTGGCTGGGCTTTGGACCACGCTGGTCTGGTTTCATCAGTTTGATGGAGCCCACCCCCCCCACCCCACCCCCCACCCTCCTCAAAAGGCCCATCTACCCCCTAGCCCTAGCTCTGGCCCCCCTACCACCCTCCATCTCTCTCTCCCAGCTCTCCTCTCCTGCCATGCCACCCCTCACCATGTCCTATCCCTGCCTCTCCCTCTCTCTGCTCCCCATACAGCCCTACTCCACTTCTCTTCTTCCTCTCTTCTCTCCCTCTTCTCTGCTCTCCTCCCATCTCCTCTCCTCCCCTCTCCTTCTCTCCTCTCCCCTCCCATCTCCTCTCCTCTCATCCTCCTCCTCTCCCCTCCTCCCCCTCTCCTCTCCCCTCCTTTCCTCTCATCCTTCCTCCTCTCCCCTCCTCCCCCTCTCCTCTGCTCTCCTCTCCTCCCCCTCTCCTCTCCTCTCCTCTCCTCTCCCCTCCTCCCCCTCTCCTCTCCTCTCCTTTCCTCTCGCTCCACCTTTAGAAGCATTCTTGGGTTGATCTGGTTCAGGGTGGTGATCCTCGGTGACCTTAGGGTCAGAGGTCAAATCAGCGACTCCCAATAACACACACCCAGCACACACGCTGACACACACTAAAAGTCATCATGGCCAACCCCAGCAAACACACACACACACACACACACACACACACACACACACACACACACACACACACACACACACACACACCCCACACACACAGAAACAGGTGGAATCTATGTGAATCAACCCATGACCTCAGAGCACTGACATCACAGGATTTACACAACATTTAGTTCCAGAGAAAGCAGGGTGACTTCAGAAGGTAGAATTAATTAAACCACAAAGTAGCCTACTTGAAAAAAACAACATTTTTAGCTTGTGGTCACAGCTGAAAAAAATGGTTTCCGTGTCAAAAAACAAAATAGCACGAATGGTGTGTGTGTGTGTGTGTGTGTGTGCGCGCGTGTGTTTGTGTGTGTGTGCATACCGTAGGTGTATGTGTGTGCCTACAGTAGGTATGTGTGCATGCGCACACACATGTGTCTGTGTCTGTGTGTGTGTGTGTGTGTGTGTGTGTGTGTGTGTGTGTGTGTGTGTGTGTGTGTGTGTGTGTGTGAGTGTGTGCGTGTGCGTGTGCGTACAATCTGTGCAGACAGTGGGTGGGGGACTTGGGTGGTAGGAACAACTATAGCATAACAGCCTTTCAGACTACAATACTTCACTCACAGTGAACGTCAGGTTCTCTCCTACAACTCTCATTCCGTTCACGAAGGTCAACCGTTCTGAGGCTTTGTAGATAAGAGACCTGAATTCCCCTCTTTAGACTGACTGAATATTCAATCTCTGAGTAAGTGAATCCCCTTCAACCCCACATCTGAAAGTAGCACCTTCCCCCTCACAGATGTCTGATAGTGACACTAGATGACTGTGATTGCTAAAACCTCACATCTGTCTGCTATACTGATAAGCCAAGGTATTGAGCACGAGGCTGCATCACTCAAGACTACATTAGCCCACGAAGCTAAAGCCTAAGTGACAGTGTCAGCAGTGGGAGTCGAGTTGAGGTCCCATCACTCAAATGGAGTTATAAACTGTGACTTTTAACACTGAAACATGCTAGACAGACAGACCAGACGTATGTACAGTGTACAGTGTACAGGCAGGCAGGCAGGCAGGCAGGCAGGCAGACAGGCAGACAGGCAGGCAGGCAGGCAGGCAGGCAGGCAGACAGGCAGACAGGCAGACAGGCAGGCAGACAGGCACACAGCCAGCCAGACGATTTGAAAGGACACATGACACGTCTAAAATTAAACATTAAAGTGATTCTGGTTTCCCATCCTGATATAGTTGTATAGTGTTCCTCTTTTGCCTTGTCTGTCTGTGTGTGTGTGTGTGTGTGTGTGTGTGTGTGTGTGTGTGTGTGTGTGTGTGCGTGCGTGTGTGTGTGAGATTGTAAATACCATGCAGTCATTGTAACTGACCCAATCATGTTTTTTCAGTTCCTTTGTCAGTGCCATGGTTGCTCTGCCCAAAATGTCACACATTTCCATTGAAAACCAAAAAAGGAAACATGGTCTCCTCAGAAAAATAAAACCCCATTTGAGGAATGACTTTGCGACACATATATGGTATACCGTATATGGTCATAGGTCAATATATAGGTCAGGAAATCCACCAGTTCTCCTCGAAAGAGGCAAAACGTCAATGCGGGTGAAGCAACTTCCTCTCAGAATGTTTAGTTCTTGGAATATTGTTTGCTGGTTACGATGGTCCCACCTCATATCCTCCAAACATCTGTGAGGTGCCCCTCCAAACATAATTCAGGAAACCCCGTGGTTGGGACCACTACATACTGTTCCCATGCAACATACATACCGCTGCATTAGACACACACACACACACACATATATATACACACACACACACAGACACACACACACATTCACACACACCGCCGTGTCACTCCTAGTGGTCTTGCGGTCACACACACACACACACACACACACACACACACACACACACACACACACCACACACACACACATATAAACCTCCGCTCTGCAACCATCGTCTTGGCCATCAGCACATAACAGTTCAACCCACAACCACAATGACCACGCTCTCTCTCTCTCTCACCCCTCTCTCTCTCTCTCTCTCACCCCTCTCTCTCTCTCTCTCATCCCTCTCACTCTCTCTCTCTCATCCCTCTCTCTCTCTCTCTCTTTCTCTCTCACCCCTCTCTCTCTCTCTCTCTCTCTCTCTCTCTCACCCCTCTCTCTCTCTCTCTCTCTCTCTCTCTCACCCCTCTCTCTCTCTCTCTCTCTCTCTCTCTCTCACCACTCTCTCCCTCTCTCTCTCTCTCTCTCACCCCTCTCTCTCTCTCTCTCTCTCTCTCTCTCTCACCACTCTCTCTCACCACTCTCTCTCTCTCTCTCTCTCTCTCTCTCTCTCTCTCTCTCACCCCTCTCACTCTCTCTCTCTCTCTCTCACCACTCTCTCTCTCTCTCTCTCTCTCTCTCTCACCCCTCTCACTCTCTCTCTCTCTCTCTCACTCTCTCTCTCTCTCTCTCTCTCACCACTCTCTCTCTCTCTCTTCACACTCCTCTATGGAGTTGTCTCAATCCTAACTCTGGGGAACCAGGTGTTATAGACTCTCTCTGGCCAATCAATAACATTGATTGATTGATTGATTGATTGATTGGTTGATTGGTTGATTGGTTGATGGGGAGTGCGAGTTCACACACACACACACACACACACACACACACACACACACACATATACACACACTATCTATACACATCTATACACACACACACACACACACTATCTATACACATCTATACACATCTATACACACACACACACACCTATAGGCTACACCCCAATATGAGTTACTGCCACCAGGGCAAGTATGCGGTAAAGTATGACACAAAAATAATTTCCTATAACAGATATTGTAGAAACAATAAGTGGCCGCCTGCTCTCTTTTATAGTCCTTCAAACAAAACGTAGTCAGTCACAAGCGCATACGTTTAGAAACATTATAATATTAATAACAAAGGATATGGAAGAGATAGATATTGTGCAATAAAGAGATAAAGTAAACTCCTCCTCCTCCTCCTCCTCCTCCTCCTCTTCCTCCTCTTCCTCCTCCTCCTCATCATCATCATGTTGAATCCTACAAGGTCATTTTCTCATTTTCTTATATATTTTAATTTCTCAGAAACACATAATCTGGTGATACACATCAAAACAAACAAGACATGGGAGTAGGATGAGTGTGTGTTATCTCTGACTGTGGAAGGTTTGTGGTCACTGTGTGCTTCAGCCCTACTTCTAAATGGCTATCCTCTTTCATCTTTCTCTTTCATTCTTGTGTCTGTAAACTGTGTCATCCTCCTGTATCCTATCTGTGTTCTCGTATTTCTCTATACAAGTGTGACGTACCAAATGTTATTCAAATAAACTCGAAACTTGAAGTATTGAAGTAACGAATTCCGGGAAAACTCATTCTGAAAGTCACTTGTCCTTCAGACAGAAAGCAAAAGATAGTACAGTATCTGCGGGAGAGAGAGAGAGAAAGAGAGAGAGAGCTCACAGTCATCCATTGTTCCTCCTCATGTCTCCTCAAAGTCTGTTTCAAGGGCTGGTTTCTTAGACATAGAGGAAGCCTAAATCCTAGACGTGAAAGAAAACCCAGTGGAAAGTGTGATTTAGTCTAGGACTAGGTTTAAGCTCTGTCCGGGAAACCCCCCTCGACGTCAGGGGAGGCTGGCGGAGGCAGACGTGGTGGTGACTGGACAGGTATCCCTCCACCGCCCCAGACCAGGCTGTTTCTACACATCATCAGGGCCCGGCAATGCATGGCTAATTAGTGTTGACACAGACTACTCTTTCATATGTTAATCATCCCCTCTCTTCTCCTTTCTCTTCTCCTCTCCTCTCTTCTCCTCTCCTCTCTTCTCCTTTCTCTTCTCCTCTCCTCTCTTCTCCTGTCTGCTATCATATATCTTCTCTCTTCTCCTCTCCTCTGTTATCATTTTCCCTCCCTTTTCTCCTCTTCTCTCCGCTCTAATTTCTCCTCTCATCTCTCTCTCTCTCTCTCTCTCTCTCTCTCTCTCTCTCTCTCTCTCTCTCTCTCTCTCTCTCTCTCTCTCTGCAGGTGAGAGTGTGTGTGCATCTCCTCCTGTCTCTTCATGTACAGAGTGCCTCAGACGAGGACCGCAGTGTGCTTGGTGCTTTCAGGAGGTAAGAGAGAGAGAGAGGGAGGGAGGGAAAGAGGGATGGAGAGAGAGAGAGAGAGAAAGAGGGAGCAAAAAAGATAAGACAGACACACAGAGAGACATAGAGAGAGAGAGAGGGAGAGAGAGAGAGAGAGAGAGAGAGACGGAGACACAGAGAGAGATAGAGAGAGACCACAGGCTGACCGCCACACCCCAGGGACAGAGTCTTCCTCTGTTCTCTGAGGTCTGATTATGCCTCTATGCCCCAGGGGGGAACAACGCCTCAGGGCCACAGGGAGGGGAAGCACTGCTACGCCATCTGGCGGTTAAGTGGTTTTACACACACACACACACACCACACGCACACACACACACACACACACACACACACACACACACACACACACACACACACACACACACACACACACACACACACGGACACACACACACACACACACATACATACACTTTGATAAACACACTCCTGTGTTATTATGGCTGTAAGTTATGGACAGTGACTGCACCCAGGGTACATTCCAGTTGAACACGATGCACGATGATCAGGTCTGTAGTGTGTAATCTAATACTGTCTCTTCTACGCCCACCACAAATACACTAATTTAATCATTTATTCCTGCAGTAACTCAAATGTGACACTCTGAGACTATTTATAGAACCAGGAAGGCCCTTGGCCATTGGCCCATTGGTCATGCGCCACATCCACCCTGTCACCCCGTCACCATCCCCACAACCTAGTTTGAGGTAAGGTCTATATTTGCCTGGCTGGCTGGAACCGAACCCAGACGTGGATGACACAAGCAGCTACCACTAGGCCAAGAAGACATCCTCAAGAGTTTCCATGTCTCAGACAGGGCTGTCACTCCTCACGAGAGCATGATTTCAAACCCCCTTCACTACATGTACTCCAGGGGAGGCTGGTGGAGGTAGAAATCAGTGGAAGGGGCTCATTGTAATGCATGGAATGGAATGAGGAATGATATGAAACACACGTGTGTGTGTGTGTGTGTGGGGTATACAGTAGTCTCTTTTTCCACTGGATCAGGTAGATGACTGGACGGTTGACAAGCACATAAACTTGATTGTCCCACGGGAAAAAAAATGTATTGGACACACATGGTTGCCTATATGGAATGCCACGATGTCATTCTGGTATGAGTAACTCCCAACAGAGGGGGGACTGAGAAGGCGTCTGGGCTACCTTAAATGGGCCTGTCAATAGGCTGACTATTGGAAGTGTGTGAGTGTGTGTGTGGGTGGGTGGGGGTGGGGGTGGAGGGGGGGGGGGGTGAGTGGGTGTGGGTGAGGGTGTGTGTGTGTGTGTGTGTGTGTGTGTGAGGAAACTTGTTTTCTGCTACTCAGCGTAGTTTCATCAGATGGCCGTTATTTGACCTTCTGACCAGGCAGCTTCTGTAACTCATTATATCACTGACTGCATATACTGTGTGTGTGTGTGTGTGTGTGTGTGTGTGTGTGTGTGTGTGTGTGTGTGTGTGTGTGTGTGTGTGTGTGTGTCTGCGTGTGAGTGTGAGTGTGTGTGTGTCTGCGTGTGAGTGTGAGTGTGTGTGTGTCTGCGTGTGTGTGTCTGCGTGTGAGTGTGTGTGTGACTCCCTTCCATCTTCCATCCGAGTAATCCTATCCTATGTCATTGCTTCTGGATGTTAGTCACCCACCAGCATATTGTCATTCAGCGGTTCTCTGCGATTTCACCCATATCAGGAACAGAAGGAATAAATAGGTCGATTCGGCCGTGGGAAAGGAAGAAAGGAGGATTGTTTTCAATAAAATAACTGCTGT
>NC_139668.1:5310850-5318350 GCF_951799395.1 Argentina silus
CTGTTACAGCCAAGGGAGAAACCTTTACCTAACGATGCCTCTTTCTCTCTCTCTCTCTCTCTCTCTCACACACACACACACACACACACACACACACTCACACACACACACACACACACTCACACACACACACACACACACACACACACACACACACACACACACACACACAGCACACACAGCACACACACACACACACACACACACACACTGTTATCCAGTCAAATGAACATCTCTCAGTCTATGCTCAAAGTGTTCATACAAATGAATAGAAATCCAATACGTTTGAACACTGCTCAATACTCTGACCAATCGGAGGGCAGACTACTGGATAACATTTCCATCACCATTAAAATGAGAATTAAATCAATCTGAGAGGTCTGTCATAATATCCTGACTTCCGTGATCAATATGAGACGTGTATTCTAACCATGCGTCTCACTGAATGTGTCTCTCAATTTCAGGGAGACCTGTCTCCCTGAATGTGTTTAACTATGTTACACTGAAACCTGTCTCACTGAATGTGTCTCTCTATTCTACACGGAGACCTGTCTCACTGAATGTGTCTCTCTATTCCACACTGAGACCTGTCTCACTGAATGTGTCTCTCTATTCTACACCGAGACCTGTCTCACTGAATGTGTTTCTCTATTTCACTGAGACCTGTCTCACTGAATGTGTCTCTCAATTTCAGGGAAACCTGTCTCACTGAATGTGTCTCTCTATTTCACGGAGACCTGTCTCACTGAATGTTTCTCTCAATTTTAGGGAGACCTGTCTCACTGAATGTGTTTCTCTATTTCTCTGAGACCTGTCTCACTGAATGTGTCTCTCAATTTCAGGGAGACCTGTCTCACTGAATGTGTCTAGCTATCCTACACTGAAACCTGTCTCACTGTCTCGCTATCTTACTTACACCTGGGATCAGACATCAGAGAACATCAGAGAACCTCTCACATGTATTTGCCCGCGTAGAACGGGCAAAAGACATATCCGCTTGCCTTTAGACCTGGCTGTCTCACTATCCTTTCCAATGAGACCTGTCTCACTCAATAATATATGCCATTTAGCTGACGCTTTTATCCAAAGCGACTTACATTGCAGTGAGTGCATCCATTTTTCAGTATATATGGTCCCGGCTAGGCCAGAGGCAAACAGGAAAGTGTCTGTCTGGACAGACTGTGCTGCCAGGGTCATATCATACGGGTGGATAGAGACACACTAGTGGCTGTGTGCGCGTGTGTGTGTGTGTGTGTGTGTGTGTGTGTGTGTGTGTGTGTGTGTGTGTGTGTGTGTGTGTGTGTGTGTGTGTGTGTGTGTGAGTGCGTGTGCATGTGCATGTGCATGTGCATGTGCATGTGCATGTGCATGTGCATGTGCATGTGTGTGCCTGGTGTGTGTGAGTGCGTGTGCAAGTATGTGTGTGTGTGTGTGTGTGTGTGTGTGTGTGTGTGTGTGTGTGTGTGTGCGTGCCTGGTGTGTGTCTGTGTGTGTGTGCCTGGTGTGTACGACTGGCTCTGCAGTGATGAGTAGGCAGTGTGAAAATACTCATTTCCATTTACTGAGGTGGGTTTCTCTGGGCTGAGCCAGGAAAGTGGTGTAGGATGTCCTTGAACACACACACACACACACACACACACACACACACACACACACACACACACACAGAAGCATTAGCATTACAGAAGAAGAATATTATGCAGTGTGTCTCTATGTCACCACCCTCTACTAGAAGGTGTCAGCTGATCTAAAGCTCACGTCAGATCACATCCTAGCTAGACTGACAGGCTGCGTGACACACACACACACACACACACACACACACACACACACACACACACACACACACACACACACACACACACACAACCATCCCCAGCTAGGCTGACAGTCTGCTTTTTGAGGATTGTAAGCCTGCAAAAGTGAAACGGTCAGATGTACTAATGTTGGGATAGATAGATAGATAGATAGATAGATAGATAGATAGATAGATAGATAGATAGATAGAACAATAGATAGATAGATAGAATGATAGAATATATATATATATATATAGGAGGGAATCACCTGTCTTTTGCTATGGCATCAATTAGAACCCTCAGATCCAGTTGTGGTCGATGAACATGATTGTTGTTTTGAGAGGGAAACCCTATGACCTATGACCTCCTGTGACCTCTTCTGTCACTTCCTGTTGTTAGCCAGGATGTATTTTCTGTCTGTGGCTGACAGCAGGAATGCTGGGTAAAGGTTTTGTGTCGTTCAAATGTTGTGTCTCTCAGGAGAGGAGAGACAGCGGTATGTGTGTGTGTGTGTTTGTGTGTGTGTGACAGAGAGAGAGAGAGAAAGAGAAATGGAGAGAAAGAGAGAGAGAAAGAGAGGAGGAGAGCGATTGAGAGAGAGAGAGAGAGAGAGCGTGAGAGAGAGAGCGAGAGAGAGAGAGAGAGAGGGGTAGAGAGAGAGAGAGAGAGAGAGGTAAAGAGAAGGGGGGAAAGAGAGAGAGGTAGAGAGAGAGAGGTACAGAGAGAGAGAGAGAGAGGGAGGGGTAGAGAGAGAGGTAGAAAGAGAGAGAGAGGTAGAGAGAGAGAGAGAGAGGTAGAGAGAGAGAGAGGTAGAGAGAGAGAATGGTACTAATGTTACGCGTCCCAGGGAGGATTGATTTTACGACCGCTTGTTTTCCTAGAGCTCACACTGTAAGACCCTTTCATCGACCCCTCTCTCCTATTCTCTTTCTCTCTCCCTCTTTCCTTCTGTTCTCTTTCTCTCTCCCTCTTTCCTTCTGTTCTCTTTCTCCCTCTGTCTGCCTCACCCTTTTCATCCTTCCCCGTCTCTCCCCATCCCTGGCTCTCTCCCCTCTCCCTCCCTCTCTGGCTCTCTCCCCTCTCCCTCCCTCTCCTCCCCTCCCTGTGGCCCCCCCTCTTTACGTCTCTTTTTTCATTCCCCCCTCCCTCTCTATCCTTCTCTCAATTTAATTCGATGAGCTTTATTGGCCCGATAAGACATTATTGCCAAAGCAAACCTATTTTTTCCTCTCATTCTCCCTCCTCTCTCCCCATCCCTCTTTCCTCCTCTCTCCCAGTATCCTGCCCTCTGCCCCCCCCCCCCTCTGATCCTCTCTCTCCTCTCTCCCCATCCCTCTTTCCTCCTCTCTCCCAGTATCCTGCCCTCTGCCCCCCCCCCTCCCTCTGATCCTCTCTCTCCTCTCTCCCCATCCCTCTCTGTCCTTCTTCGTCTATCCTGTTCTCTGCCCCCCCTCTTATTCTCTCTCCCCACGTCGCTCTCTCGCCTTCTCTCTCTCTCTCTCTCTCTCTCTCTATCCCGTCCTCTGCCCCCCCTTCTCATTCTCTCTGTTCTCTCATCCCTCTCCCTCCCTCTATCCTGCCCCCCCCACCCCCCCCCCCACCTCCTCTCATGTTCAGTGACTTTCTCTAAGTCATCACTGTGAGGTGAAATACAAGCCTTCTCCTTGCCCACTCCTCTGCTCCTGCAACTCTCACAGGACGGGACAGGACAAGAAGAGGATCTGTGTGTGTGTGTGTGTGTGTGTGTGTGTGTGTGTGTGTGTGTGTGTGTGTGTGTGTCCGTTCACTGCATGTGTATATGTGTGAGTCAAAGCATATGTTTGCTTGTCTATGCAAGTGTGTGTGTGTGTGTGTGTGTGTGTGTGTGTGTGTGTGTGTGTGTGTGTGTGTGTGTGTGTGTGTGTGTGTGTGTTTTCTGTATTTTGCTGAATCACTTATTGAGTTCTCTGAGAATGTTTTGGATTAATGGTGTGTGAAACTAGCTTCTCTCATTGTGTGTGTGTGTGTGTGTGTGTGTGTGTGTGCGTGTGTCAAATCAAACCTAAATCATGACACACAGTAAATAAGGCAGTAAAGTATTAATAAGGTAAAGTAAAGTCCTAAACCCAATCAATAGTCATAACAATCCATCAATAGTCAAGTGTAGCTTTGGATGGTGGAATATATACAGATAAATATACAAAATATAGCAGCAATGATGTGTGTGAGTGTGTGTGTGTGTGTGTGTGTGTGTGTGTGTGTGTGTGTGTGTGTGTGTGTGTCTGTGATGTGCTGAGGTGAGTGCACATTGTCTCTAGCGCAGGTGTGTGTGTGTGTGTGTGTGTGTGTGTGTGTGTGTGTGTGTGTGTGCGTTAATGGTGTGTGTGTAACACGGTCCTCTCAGATCGTTGACCTGCCGTCTGTTAGGCGCTGCCCCAAAGCACTCTGGGACAGAAGGCTGCTGTGTGCTGGAGTCAACAATGTGCTTCTGTCCCGTCGGCCTTGGAGGCAGACAGAACATTTATCCTCCACACGACTCCTTCATAGGAATGAATAAACCACCGTAATCATGATGATTATCATCAGCATCATTAAGCATCATCATCATCATCATCTTCATCATCATCTTACTCCTCATAATCGTGATGATTATCACCAGCATCATTAAGCATCATTGTCATTATCATCATCATCATCATCTTCTTTATCATCATCATCATCATCCTACTCCTCGGAAGCATATTGATTATCATCAGCATCATTAAGCATCATCGTCATCATCATCATCATCATCATCCTACTCCTCGTAAGCATGATGATTATCATTAAGCATCATCGTCATCATCATCGTCATCGTCATCGTCATCGTCGTCATCATCATCATCATCATCGTTATCATCATCATCATCATCATTAACCATCATCCATCAAACACTGTGAACGTCTGGGTGTCTGTACTGCATCACATGTTGATCTCAGTGATAAGAGATGACCTTTCTGTCCTTCTGTCACTCAGTGGTTCTGAAACAGGTGAGATCCACGTCCAGCTGCCTCAGCCTACAGTAAAGTCACCAGTACACACATCAGAATCACATTCAACATCATCCCTTTCTCGTGGTCCTCCGCTTGTCTCTGTTCCACAACAGCTGTTCCCCTACGGAAGGACGGATGGACACACGGAGGGACGGAGGGACGGAGGGACAGAGGGACGGACGGACGTACGGACGGACGTACGGACGGACGTACGGACGGACGTACGGACGGACGTACGGAGGGACGGGGGGCGGGAGCATCATGGATCGTTATTCCCACCGACGCAACGCTGCTCTTCCCGTCTTCCCCTGAGACCAGAGACTAACCCCATAGGCCCGCTCAAAGGGAGGGAGGAGGAGGGAGGAGGAGGGAGGAGGAGGGGGGAGGAGGGGGGAAGGAGGGGGGGGGGGTGCTCCCTCTTTCCGTGTTCTCTCTTTACCGAAAAGCCAATTAGACTGACAGACATGTGGACGATGCCAGTAGTGTGTTAGTAAACTGTATCCTACAGAGGAGTAGTTAGTAGTTAGTAGAGTGAGAATATATTGTATCCTACAGAGGGGTAGTTAGTAGTTAGTAGTGTGAGAGTATACTGTATCCTACAGAGGGGTAGTTAGTAGTTAGTAGTGCTGCTGAGACCGAGGTCTCTTTTACGGAGGATCCCTGCCTGCTTACAAACATGAAACTATCTAAAAGTACATTCAAAATTGCAAACATAATACAGTTCATTCATGACATGGCATGAATCACAAAGTCGATGTACTATAACGTACTAACCCTAACCCTAACCCTAACCCTATCAATTGAAACAGGTACATTCGTCAGATGACAGAAAATGGCATCGAAAATCGAAAAATCCAAACTGACCAAGCGACACTCGTTTGAGTCTCGTTTGAGATACGTTTCGAAGGTCGCTCCAAGTACTCGGGGCACAGAAACGAAAGGCTGATTTACCGAGTTCAGATAATGCGTGGAACTTTGAGTCACCGGGGGTGTTTTTAATAGTTTTAATAGGAGTTCATCCGCCCACAATAACAGACTTGAGAGCCTATGTAGACGTCAGTGGAAGTCAGCGGGAGAGGAGACACATTCACACTCCCACCCATCACCAGTCTCTGCATGAACCCTCTCTCCTCTCTCTCTCCTCTCTCTCTCCTCTCTCTCTCCTCTCTCTCTTCTCTTCTCTCTCTTCTCTCCTCTCTTCTCTCTCCAGCTGTGTGGGAGTGACGGACTGACCAATATGGTCCAATATGCCATTTTCATATCAGCACTGATATACTGTACATATCTGACATTATTAAGGCCATTTCAACCTTGCCTACACACACACACACACACACACACACACACACACACACACACACACACACACACACACACACACACATACACACACTTCGCCTACAGGTCTTCCCATCCTCCTCTTCTCTCCCGGGGGTGTGACAGATTGATGATTGGCTGCTGTAGGAGTCATTATGATCCAATAGCCTCCCTCCTAATGATGCACAGTCAAAGTGAAGGAGGATGTCACCACGGAGGCGCTTAACGGCCCTCGAGAGACACCTTACTCCAAAGCACCCCGCCAACACCTCCTCTTTATCCACTTAGCACTGCTTGAATGAGTGTGTGTGTTTGTGTGTGTGTGTGTGTGTGTGTGTGTGTGTGTGTGTGTGTGTGTGTGAGCCTTATGCCATGACTCACCTGTCTGTCCAGCCTCCCTCACTGTCAACACAGTCTCCTAATTTAATTGTGTGCCTATAGACAAAAGCACCCATTCCCAATGGCGTGTCCTGGTTGACGCATTTAAGACATTTTTCGATGCTACGTCCAAAACTGAAGATACACTCCGTGTGGGTAAGTGAGTTTGTGTGACTTAGACAAGAAAGAAGTAAAGAAGTTCATCTTTATTAACTCTGAGTTGCGAGGCGGTTAGACAGTATTAGGTATTCACTTCAAGTGGTCACGGTTAGGGAATGGCGCTAGCAAACGTTAGCATTAGCAACAACAATGAGCAAATGTTGTTGTCGACGGTGTGATTTCCAACCAGCGACCTGCGGTTTGCAAGGTAAGTTGTTATGCGTTTGATACCATTCCTCATTCCGTTCCATGTGTTACAATGAGCCCCGTCCTCCGATTTCTACCTCCGCCAGCCTCCCCTGACTGAGAAGGCCAGAAATTGAACAACAAGAAAACAAATGGATTCTTCTGGTCTCAGATGTGAGAGTGATTCCTTGTGACTCCCAGCCTTCATCTCCCAGAGTGCAGCAGGAGAGAAAAACAGCAACAACAACAAAAACAACAACAACAACTACAAAACAGAGAGCATCATGTGTCAAAAGAGGTTTGTTGCTCAGCGGGGGGTGAGACGCCCTGTTCTGTGAGACACACGTACAGGCTTATACACACACCAACATGCATACACACACACACACACACACACACACACACACATTGTGTCCTGTCAGGGGTGATTTTAATAGGAGTTAATACGCCCACACTATCAGTGGAAGTCAGTGGGAGGGAATGCACATTCACACTCTTTCTGTTTCCTCCTCTCTCTCTCTCTCTCTCTCTCTCTCTCTCTCTCTCTCTCTCTCTCCATCTCTCTCTCTCTCTACCTTCCTCTCCTGTCAGCACCTAAGAAAACTGGTTTAAGAATAGTGCGGCCCAGGGCTCTGCTTCGATCTAACAG
>NC_139668.1:5323350-5325850 GCF_951799395.1 Argentina silus
TAACTTAATGAATGAATGGAATTCTATTTAAATCATAAGTGATTCACCCGTTATGGGATCATTAGACACATGAATCTGACATGTGATTGGTCAGAGTTAGGCCCACTGTAAACAGCTGTCTTCGTCTTAGATGAAAGCATCGACATGTCAATCACACTACCCAGCCCTGGACTGACAGATAGACAGACAGACTGACAGACAGACAGACAGGCAGGCAGGCAGACAGACAGACAGACAGACAGACAGACAGACAGACAGACAGACCGACCGACCGACAGACAGACAGACAGACAGACAGACAGACAGACAGACCGACCGACCGACCGACCGACCGACCGACCGACAGACAGACTGGCCAACCCACTTTGTATTCACTATGAATGTGTATGTATGTATGTAAAGATTTAGAACAGCTCTAAGCCTCTCTCTCTATTCACTATGAACTGAACACTTGAGTTGAAAGTATAGATTTCGGACAGCTCCAAACCTGAGCGAATCTCAAAACAAAACGCAGAGAGAGGGAGGGAACACTGCTTTGGCATCAAGTATGAAGACACAGAGAGGTGTTTACCGCGGTAACAGGGTATTCCTATAGTGACCAAACCAAGTTGCAACATGCTTTTTTACAGCTGCCACTTAATGAGGTCTCTGTGCTAATAATCTTGTTTGGATTGGAGCTGATTTGATACTGTTCTTTCACTCTCTCTCTCTCTCTCTCTCTCTCTCTCTCTCTCTCTCTCTCTTTTAGTTCCTGCTCTGTGGCATGTGTGGAGTTCTGTGCGCTAGGAAGAGGACTGGGCTCATTGTGAGTACCCTTTATCTGAAGTACACACTTCGTAGTGGTGCTGTACAGCTGCCCTCTGAGTGTCAGTACTGAGCACGTGCAGACACCATGTGCTCCGGTCTCCAAGACCCTTCAGAGGGAGACAGGGGGAGACAGCAGTCACCTCTCCTCTACCTCTCTGTCTCTCTGTCTCTCTGTCTCTCTCTCTCTCTCTTTCTCTTTCAGCAGTCACCTCTCATCTCCCTTTCTGTCCTGTCCTGTCTTCTCCCTATCTCTCCCTCTCTTCTCCCTCCCTCTCTCCCTCTCTTCTCTCTCCCTCTCTTCTCCCTCCCTCTCTCTCTCTCTCTCTCTCTCGTTCCCTCTCTCCTTCTCTCTCTCTCTCTCTCTCTCTCTCTCTCTCTGGGGAGGGTGCTAGTGATGGATCAATACAGTGAAACCTGGTCTAACTGAGACATCTCTCCACCTTTCCCTCCCTCCCTCCCTCCCTCCCTCCCTCCATCACACTCATGACTGTGTCATTCTCTCTCTCTCAGCTCACCTCTCCCTTTCCATCGCCACCTTTCTCTCTCTCTCTCTCTCTCTCTCTCTCTCTCCCTCCATCTTTCTCTCTCCCCACCGTTACATTCTCTCATCCTCTCAATCTTTCCATTTCAGGCTCTCCTCTATCCCTCCCTCCATCTCTATCCCTCGTTCTCCCCCTCCTCTCTCTCTTCCTCCTGTTCGTGGCGGTGAGATTGGGTTAGTGTCGATCAGGAGTGAAATGTTTCCACACTCTACTGGATAATGACTGAAACTAGATCTTTGCTTTTCCATGCAGGCATTCACTGAAGGCATGTGTAATGGTAGAAGACTTGCGCGCACACACGCACGCACGCGCGCACGCACACACACACACACACACACACACACAGTACACACACACGCACCCACGCATGCAGTATACACACACACACACACACACACACACACACACACACACACACACAGTAACAACATAAAGTCTGGGTGTGGGAGAGCACATCAACAAATCACCAAAACTCAACAGCATATTGCATATATGTCTTCCATCTCTCTCTCTCTCTCTCTCTCTCTCTCTCTCTCTCCCCCCCCTCTCTCTCCCCCCCCCTCTCTCTCTCCCTCTATCTCTCCTTAGCCCTCTCTCTCTCTGACAGAGAAGAGATAATCAGCCAATTTGTATTCTGTTTTGCGCCAGATTGCAATTTAGTCTTCCTTGAGTTTTTGTTTAATTTAAAATACGATTCCTTTTATTTATTCATGATTTGTTTGATTTATTTATTCTTGATGTGTTGCTGTGAAGCAATGTTGGTTCGTTAGTTCCGACACCAGCTGACTGAAGGGGCTCTGTCTGGTCTTAGCTCTTAGGTTTCGAGTGCTTTGATCTGCAAAGATTTGGGGGGGCTTATATCCAATAATCTCTCTCTCTGTCTTTCTCTCTCTCTCTCTGTCTTTCTCTCGCTCTCTCTCCCTCTCTCTCTCTCTCTTCTCTCTCTCATCCTCTCTTTCTCTCTTGCTCTCTCCCTCTCTCTCTTTCTCTCTCTCTCTCTCTTTCTCTCTCTCGTTCTCTCTCTCTCTTCTCCCTCTCTCTCTTTCTCTCTCTCTCTCTCTTTGCTCTCAGATGATCCTGTTTTCGGCATGTTGTATATGTGGTCTGATTGGTGGGATTCTGAACTTCCAGTTTGTGCGAGCGTTGGCGAG
>NC_139668.1:5330850-5333350 GCF_951799395.1 Argentina silus
GGGAGACAATTCAGCCTGGGTCTTGGGTGTGTTAGCAGAGTCTTTCCAGAGGAAGGGACTGATAATGGAAGGTGCCTGGAATTTAAGTTATGTACAAAGTAAATACATAGCCATTAACTCAGTAGGGTCAGGCACTCTTCTCACATTGAGAAAACCCCCCCACAGCATCAGAGTGCAGCTTGACTGGGACAGAGGAAAACTGTCATTGTCTGATCCTGATAATAACTCACACCTACACACGTTTACACACACTTTCACTGAGAGAGTCTTTCCATACATTGGTACTTACTGTCATACCCTCCCTCTGAGGATCTTACCAGTGAAGGCCTCTGTAACAGTGGAACAGCACAGTTAGAGCTGATTCCATCTCTGTCTGTAATAGTGGAACAGCATTGTTAGAGATGATATCACCTCTGTCTGTAATAGTGGAACAGCATTGTTTGAGCTGAAAATCAAATCACATCAAAATTCACCACTAGTGATTTTATATGATTGTTAATTTCCTTTACTGCGTCTACTTTAACACATGATTGTTGTGTATGTACTGATTATTAGTCTGCAGCCTGTAGGCTTTAACACAGTCAACATTGAACTTGTTATGAGTGCATTTGAAAGATATTGTGTAATGAGGGTTATTGGAAAAATAAATATATATATATTGTGGCTGAATAAAGACTAAAATAAAAAAGAGTCATCTTAAATCAAAGTTCATTTCCATACTCCCCACCACCAGGAGGCGAAATAACAAAACCGCTCCATGCATGAGATCACGGTCCCTCCCTACAGCGGAACTCACCGATCCTCGCCTCGTTTGTCTCCTTCCGTACTCTTCTAACAGCATGGCGAACTTAGAGCAGCAGACTGAAGACGAAGACAACTCCAAACATACGAAAATGTCGAAACAAGTCTCGGCCTTAACCCAGCAGACACCCAACCGACTGTCAACGGCAGGCGCCGGGGACGCTGGTGTGGCTGTCCAGTGTTTGATTCCCTCTTTCGCGGACGCATGCCAGCTGGTGTCTGCCCCGTACTCGTGTCTGGTTATGGACACTCACAGAAGACACATCGCCCTGTCGCCGATGTACCTGAACAAGAAGAGGACGGGGATACAAGACGAACTCAACACGGAATTGCTCCGATTCTCGGAAAGGTAGAGGAGAGGAGAGGAGAGCTTAGCTCAGTGAGCCGGCTGGCATGTTTTTCACGTCGTCACTTTTAACGTGTTGTAGTGGTCCTCTGTGGCTCAGTCGGTAGAGCATGGCGCTAACAACGCTTAGGTTGTGGGTTTGATTCCCACTGGGACCGTATATACTGAAATGTATGCACTCACTGCAATGCAAGTCGCTTTGGATAAAAGCGTCAGCTAAATGGCACATTATGTTGCTCTAGCTGCTAGCCTGTGTGTTGATAGCAACAGTTCGATAGATAATGACCCTTGCTTGAATGTATTAGTTGCATTAGAGTGACAATGGTTATATTAGGCGCCTTGCACAGTAGTTTAGGTTCTTAATGCACTACAGTGCCGTCTCTGTGCCGCCATATCTTCCCAGATATTATCTGACAGCAGCAGCAGCAAGGACAACATAAAGCAACTAGACGTCTGTGGTTGTGTATAGTTCTGTGGACAGGTGAGAAGAGCCATATTTACATGCTGATCCGCCATTGAACGCCACCACAGTGCCGCTATAATTATAAAAACATTGATTTACACTGACGTTCTGTTTTGGTAATTTAATAACAACTAATAAAACACATATTTTAAAGTATCTCCAAGAGGGGAATGTGGTTGTCTGAAGCAGCATCCACAATAAACATGTCAAAGACAGGCATTCAAACATACAACACGTTACAACAGGAAAAGACAGCACAGCATGACCATGTTATTATTTTTTAAAAATCCTTTTCAGTGTGCATGATCACAGATAAAGTGTACTGTGTGTATGTTCCAAACCTAGTTTGAACCTGTGTTTGTGTTTCAGTCTCAAGGGTGTCCCTCTGGCCTATGACAACGTCAGCATCCTGGGTTGCCTCGGGGACATCTATGACGACATGGGATACATCCACATGAACATAGAGGCCAGCTTTGTAGTCTTCCAGCCCCAGATAGGACAGAAACTTCTGGTGAGTCGCTGTCTGTCGTCTGTCCTGTATGTAGTGGTGGTGGTTTGAAATTACACCAATGAGGTAGCCTTGCCTGAGACATATAAACGAAAGTGTCGCCTTCAGACCTTGAGGATGTCCTCTTGGCCTAATGGTAGACACTTGTGTCTTCCGAGTGGGAGACCTGTGTTCGAACCCCGCCTGTCATATGTAGATAACACTTCCAGTGCCCTGCGTAAGTAACGGGGCAGTGAAGCATTTTTTCTTCTTTTGGCTCTACACTCCAAATAGTTTGGATTTGAAATCAAACAATTACTGTGAGGTGAACATAGAGATTCTCAGCTTTTATTTGATGGTAATTGTGTACATCTTAGTTTCACTATTCAAGAAATTCCAACAC
>NC_139668.1:5343350-5345850 GCF_951799395.1 Argentina silus
GAGAAGGACGGAGGAGGAGGGAGGGGGGGGGGGGATTTGAAGATTAAGGAGAACCTCTCATGTTTGAGTGTAGACACCCTCAAACACACTCAAACTCTTACCCACACACACTCTCTTTCTCTCTCTCTCTCTCTCTCTCTTTCTCTTTCACTCTCTCTCACACACACACACACACACACTCTCTCTCTCACAAACACATCATCATCATTACCACATTGCACAATCAGAAGACCTCTGAATCAAACGTATTGCACAATTATCTTGAAAGCCAAAAGTATGAGCAGAACAACACTTTTTTTCCAAACCAGTTTGAGCCAGGCTGTAAGAATATCCCCTCTGGTCTAGATAGTAGTGGACGCAGGGTGGATGTTATCCAGGCCGTACACACACAGCTACCTTTTGGATAGAAGCGATGTTACCAATTGAAGTAGCCGATACATCACTTTTAAAGCTAGCTACGAAGGAAAGCCAGCTAGAATAAGAGCAGATAGTTACAGTGTAACTGACAGGACAGAAAATGTAACTATGGCAACGAGCTTGGGTGGTGCAAACAAAATGGTGGATACCCTCTCCGAATCATCTTCATTGTGATAGTCCTACTCTTCGTCATGATAGTCCTCCTCTTCATCATTATAGTCCTCCTCTTCATCATGATAGTCCTACTCTTCATCATGATAGTCCTCCTCCTCTTCATCATGATAGTCCTCCTCTTCATCATGATAGTCCTCCTCTTCATCACGATAGTCCTACTCTTCATCATGATAGTCCTACTCTTCATCATGATAGTCTTCCTCCTCTTCGTCATGATAATCTTCCTCTTCATTATGATAGTCCTCCTCTTCATCATGATAGTCCTCCTCTTCATCATGATAATCTTCCTCTTCATTATGATAGTCCTCCTCTTCATTATGATAGTCCTCCTCTTCATCATGATAGTCCTCCTCTTCATCACGCTGAACAACACAACACTGACCTGGGATCAGTGTCCAGCAGCACCTCCAGGGACCTGGCTTTAAAGGCCCACCATGACACCAATCAGTCAGTGAGTGAGAACAGGTTGGATAAACCTACTAGAACAACAGGATCTCACTCTCAACGTGTATGAATGCATACATACAACAGCACACACAATTAATATGAAATATAACATCCAGCATCAGCTATACTAGGCCACAGCCTACAAAACCAACTGGTGGTTACCGTTATATCATTATGACCAACCGTCTCTATAATAGTCAAACTCACTGGTGGAGTGAAGATAATTCATGAAGTCTTACCCTTACAGATGAGTTCACTGTGTAGATCTAAACCCCGTGGCCTCCTCTCTCTCCCCGGGCCTTGGAGGTGAGCGAGTGGACACTATCCTGCCATGGGAACGGCCAGCTATTTGCTCTAATTTGCAACAGAAAGGCTTTCGGGAGGATAGCGACAGTTAGGGAATGTTCTGTTTGGTCTGCTCTCCGCCGGCCTGTTTAAGTGATAGAAGTGTCATTATTTAGCCTCCAAAGCGGAGGAGAGGAGAGCAAACACGACTGTATGACCCTCGGTCTAGAGCCTCCGTTCTTCAGAAGCTCATTAAACGCGTTCCGACGGACACCGCATCAAATGGTGCTGTGGCCGACCTTTCCGGGCGTGAAGACTCCCATACCGCGGTCCTCGGCGCACAGTTCACTTCTAAAATGGATTCCGTTTAGAGCTAAAACGACATGAAAGCCGTCGCGCTGTGAGAAGAGAGGGGAGACTTATTAAAACAGCGGGATCACGACCGTTGGACTCGAGCCAAAGAGGAACTCACCGTGTCGCGCGCTGACGGGATTTGGAAGGAGGCTAGATGGCACTCACCACGCGCCCTGGGCCGCCGGCCGTGACCGGTCACTAGGCTTCAAGTGCCCGGTGAATTACCCTCACCCTCACCGCCATCACCAAGCCAACCTTTAGCCTAATCTGGCCTTTGATTATCGATTACTGTGCTTGACTGGTTTCCCTCCCTGAAAGGCCCATATATTCATATCGGATTCCCATTTCAGCCCTTCAGGGGCTGTTGGGTGTTCAGTGTGTGGCGGGTGATGGAGATGCAGGGCCGCTTCGTGGACTCGACACTGATCGACTTCGTTAACGACATAAGCCTGGTAGAGTTCCCGCCCATGTCCGCGCTGGTTCCGAAACAGTACACAGACAATACTCATCCCGGCACGGCCTACTGTGACCGGTGCTACGACCTGTCTTATCATGGGAACCGGGACACACGCACGTTGGAACACGCCGGGCACCTGCACGGCACGGGGAGCGCACCGGCATACAGCCCGGTGTCACATCACGAATTCACCGGGAGGTCGAAACGGAGGCGAGTGATCACGATGGGGCAGCGGCAGGCGGCGAACGTTCGGGAGCGGAAACGGATGTTCAGTGTGAACGAGGCGTTCGACGAGCTGCGGAGGAAAGTGCCAACGTTCGCATACGAGAAGCGGCTCTCGCGCATAGAGACCCTCCGCCTCGCCAT
>NC_139668.1:5348350-5353350 GCF_951799395.1 Argentina silus
CCCCTCCTTAGAGCACGGGGCTGTATCGCCGGTAATATTCTGCATTCATCTCCTTGAGAAGGCTCTTATACACCGGGTTACCGGCTGTGTGTACCGATGCTCTGACCCGGGTCAGGGGTCTGACGGGTAGGGGAAGGGAAAGGCGATGTATACGGACGCGATGCGGGAGGACTCGTGCTCTCCAATTGGGTCTCCGGTGGACAGCGCTGGGAATAGCGAGGAAGAGGCGGACCGACGGCCAAGGAGAGGCACGAAGAAGCGGCGGGCGAGCCGAAGGACCGCTGGGGAGGAAGCCGGGGACCGGGACAGCCCGACCCCTAACAAGAGAGTGAAGAAGAGCGGCAGCAGCGACGGAAGCGATGACGTGAGCAGCGGCAGCCCGCAGTCGTTTGAGGACCTACAGCATCAGCGCGTCATGGCCAACGTACGCGAGCGGCAGAGAACGCAGTCCCTGAACGAGGCGTTCACGTCGTTACGTAAGATCATCCCCACGCTCCCCTCGGACAAGCTCAGCAAGATCCAGACCCTCACGCTCGCGGCGCGTTACATCGACTTCTTGTACCAGGTGCTGCAGAGCGACGAGCTTGACGCGCGAGGGGCCAGCTGCAGCTACGTGGCGCACGAGCGGCTGAGCTACGCGTTCTCTGTGTGGAGGATGGAAGGCGCGTGGTCCCTTTCCGCTGCCGCATCCCACTAGCGCACGCTCCCCTGCGCGCGGAGGCCACAGCAGACGCTGTCAGGGTACGTTCTGTGTTCTGTTCCGTTCTGTTCTGTTCCGTTTTGTCTTTCACAAACATGACACTATTTGATGAACAACGCACAACGTGAATGATTCTCATTGTGAAGTGGCTTGTGGCTTATGGCTTGTAGGCTATTTCGTGTTTGCAGTGTATTGTTCTCGTGATTTATAGGCCTTCTATCAAATACAATACATCTACGGATGAAAACACACAGTGGCAATGCGGAGAGACGTAGGCCTACTACAATCTATACATCAACTGACGCACAGTTTGAATGAATAAAAGCCCAAATCCGATGACGAAGAGAATTCGGAGAATGTTCCTCAAGGACAATACACATCTATATTTCATTCTGTTAGTCTAATGGTTCTATTCAACATTTTATTTCACAGATGCGTCCCATGTATCCAGTCTGGTCACCGTGGTGAGGAGAGAGTCCCACGGGCCCACGGAGCTGGGGGTTATGAAGAGAAAAAATGTAATCGAAGACAATAGGCTACGGTTAGGCTACAGGGGAGCACTTATCGAAGACAGTCCGGATATGGGTCTGGCAAGGCAAGGAGCTCCACATTCAGAGACCTGTGTTCGAACCCTTCTGACGATGAATGTTGGAGATATAGCCGACGCAGTTCGTCTGTGCGTTGCGTTCTGACAAATCAAGCCTGTTTTTGTATGATCATTGATGAAGAGAGAGACTACACCCAAACGACAATTAATTCATTCAATTTCCCAAAGAGATTTTGCAGAACATGAAGTATTATGTTTTTGTATTTATTTTTTGATACAAACATGCTTATTACCTGTGCAAACCACTTTCTCTCCTGAATTCTGAAATACAATCTATTTATTTATTGTTGTTTACAATGCAGAGAGGATCTGGCGTCTAAATGCATTTCTATTTTTTTTTCGAATGTTGTAAATATTTGTATATTTTCTGAAATAAATATGAGTTCAATTTGTAGACATTGGTCGAAGTTTTAATGCCAGAACTTCAACGCCGGACACAACAAGTTGAGAAATCATTGATATTTATTTGGAAAAACAATACATAGCCTATACATCGAAAATCAAATATGCAAATTATATCTAAAATCACCAGAAATCATTGTTGTGCTTTGCTATTTAGCCCTGATTCAGAAAAGACAGAGGATTTTCAGGCTAATTCAACGCATGAGTTTAGCCAGGTTGGAGTGTTTTCATTGGTGGGTGGCTATATCAGTAATATACAAATGTCTAATGGAATCTTTAACTCACATTATGATAGGTGCTATTATGGTAGGAAAAAACAATTAAAGAAACAAATAGTGTGATTAAAGCTTTACAAATAAAAAAAACCCAACGTGTATACCGCATTAATAAACAACACTGAACAGCCTACAAACTACTTCACTTAGGAAAACACACGATGACGCAATGAATATGAAATGATTCAGAAGGCCTAGTCATGCATCCATATCTTTACACAAAATAAACCAAATTCTCAAATAAACACTAACAACGAAATAAACGAATGAAATACAATAATATACAAACATGTTCAATTATTTATTTTCTATGAATTTTCAGTAACGTAGGCCTACGTGTTCGTTGGCGTGTGTGTCAGAGCAGTAATGTCGTGCGTGTGGAATCAGTGGGTGTGTTGTGGGCTGAGCGTCAGAGGCTCCTTGGAATTCCCAGATGTCTACTGAACGGTTCGCGCGGCGTGCAGGTCACCGTGGTCAGCCGCCAACGTTATTCTAACGGATATACGACGGAGGGAGGGGACATAGGCCGTCCATCCTCACAGCAACATAGGCTTACTAAAACACGACACTTTTTTTCTTCCTTTTTTCTTCTAAAACACCAAATGAATAGGCTAATCTTGCGCTATGAGTGTAGTCAGTGGGTTTTAGGCCAACAATCAGAGACTGAGTAGACTCATACCCCCAATTACTGATATAGATAGATCATTGCCCACAATGCGTCTCTGCAACACGTTAGGCTAGTGCTATAGGCTAATGATTATTACTGCATAGCCAAAATGGAATCAAACAAACAGCAATCAAACACACAGGAACAGACTCGAACAGACAGGACTCGAACAGACAGGACTCAAAGATATATATATATATATCTTTGAGTCCTGTCTGTTATATATATATATAAGTGTTATATATATAACTGTACCATGCTGTGCTTGAATTTGATTATTGTGTTTGCGTCAAGAAAAAAAAATCATGAGCCTATTCTTTATTAGTCACTGACTCAAGGGATGGCTCGGGTGGTGGTGGTGTGTCAGCGCTCTGACGTTTGCGTGCAGAATGTAAAACCATCAGCTTTGACCTAGGGCCTCGCGAGTCACCGGGGGGAATCGATTCACGTCCTCAGATTACCGTGTCCGTGTTATCTTAAACTTGAAGCTGTTGTTCTGAGGGAGGAATGTCACCTCCGACCGCACACACACACACACACACACACACACACACACACACACACACACACACACACACACACACACACACACACACACACACACACCTTTCTCACGCACAAAACGATTATGGGGAGACATTCCAGAGCTCACGGACAGAGAGGAAAGACGGGCGCATCAGGCACTCCCGCACTCCTGCCAACGCGCGCCTTTGATGTTGACGGTAACAGGGCTGACCCGGCCGCGCTATCAGTCTCGAGGCATTTAACCCGCCAGGTTCTGTGGAATGATTTAAGGCCCACGTGACTACTGCACCTCTACTATCCCACTGCAATAACAAAAACATCTGCAAAAACGAGAACCACAACAACATTAAGCCAATGCTCTGAAGACCAGGTACGCCTGACTGTAGTGGAGTTGTTGTCCTGCGCAGCCGCAGAAAACATGATACAAACTGTTGTCCAATCAATTACATTGTTTATTCCTATGCGTGTGTGTATGCGTGTGTATGCGTGTGTGTGCGTGTGTGTGTGTGTGTGTGTTTGTGTGTGTTTAATGACCTCGTGGGGAGCTGTAAATCTCTCTAATGAGGTTTTTCTCGATGTTGTTTCAAGCTGCTGATGAAAGCTACCATATATATAAATGAGGATTTAGTTGAAGTTTAGTTAAATTTAGTTTACCAATCACCAGACTACTGACAAAATGCACTTCAACTAATAGTTGAGCTACATGGAGTGTGTGTGTGTGTGTGTGGGTGGGGGGGGGGGGGCAGGCTACCCGTCCTCATTGTTCACAACACTGCAGGTTTGAATGTGTTTCCTTTTAACCACGCAGAGACTGATGTAGACTTCAGACACCCGTTGAGTCTCTCAGACAGCGGAGGCTGGTGGAGGTAGAAATCGGAGGACGGGGCTCATGGTAATGCATGGAACGGAATGAGGAACGATATCAAACACAGCGTTGTGTTTGATACCGTTCCTCATTCCGTTCCATGCATTACACCAGCCTCCCGTGCTCTCAAATCTCGGGTTCTAGAACGTTCTGTTTTCCAAGCCAATGAATGGACATGAATGAATCAACTGATTCCTGACACTATTGATCTGTCTGAAGGATGTGAAACTTGATTTAAAGAGCGATGGTTTCTCCACTGTTCCTATACTAATCAGTACCGGTCGTCGTAAACAACTATTAACTGGTCAAGGAGGGTTCTCTCATCCTGAGGTTCTTAGAACATCTCTCTCTTACTTTCTCTGTCTCCTGCACCTCTCTCCTCTTCCTCTTTCTTTCCCTCCCCCTCTTTTCTCTCTTTCTGAAGTTCACCGCTGCAGGACATGGGTACAGAGAGACCTGGTTTAGATTAGTTATCACTACCTCAGAGGGGGAGGGAGGGGGAGGGGGAGAGGGGGAGGGAGGAAGAGGGGGAGAGAGGTAGAGTGGGAGGGTGGAAGCCTTCAACTCTACCTCTCTCCCCCTCTCCCTCCAGGGGGAGGGAGGGGGAGGGGGAGAGAGGTAAAGGGGGAGGGAGGCAGAGTGGGAGAGGGGGAGAGAGGGTGGAAGGTAGAGGGGGAGGGAGGGAGAGGGGGAGAGGTAGAGACAGGGTGGAAGGTAGAGGGGGAGGGAGGGAGAGGGGGAGAGAGGTAGAGAGAGGGTGGAAGGTCGAGGGGGAGGGAGGGAGAGGGGAAGAGAGGTAGAGAGAGGGTGGAAGGTAGAGGGAGAGGGAGGAAGAGGGGGAGAATGGATAGGAAGAAGAAGAGAAAATGATAGGAAGGGAGAGAAAGAGGGAGATAGAGTGTAGAAAGGAAGGGAGAGAGAGAGAGAGCGAGAGAGGATGGGAGAAAAAGGGAATAAGA